>NW_023458569.1:1089149-1092234 GCF_013731165.1 Rhagoletis pomonella | reverse complement strand
AAAGTGGCTGCCAAATTGTGGACAAATGACGCTTACGACAAAATTTTACTAAAGAAAATCCTTCATAAACTCAAAACTATTTAACAATAAACATTAAAAATTAAATAATTTAAGCATTTTGTGAACTAGTAACATTTTCAGAGACTTTGGAGACAATCTATCTTCGAGTTTTTGAGAAATTGCGTTCCAAACTTCAATCGCAATTTCCCACAACCTGCCGAAATTAATATACGACAATCTTTTACCCATATTACGTTAAAATTGGTCCCATTTAACTTGTCAAATGAAAAAGAGCTTTTCGTATAACACAATTGTTCACATTGAAAGTTTGGAGTTAATTTTGACGGTTGTTTGGTTTAAAAAATAATAAAATAAAAAAAAACAAAAAAACATGTAAAGAAGTATAAGTTCCGGCGTTTCGGGTTTCAACTTTCTCTGAACTACCTTTGCATGATAAGTAGGGGTGTTTACCCGATTTCAACCGTTTTCGATAATATTCAGACCCCCTTATTCTAAAACCCGAATTTTCGTAATTCGTAATTCGTGGTTATGCTACGAAAAACGAAAAATCCACATGCTGCAACCCTTGCGGAAACTTGTGCAGCATTGCCAGCTATCAGTTGTTTTCCGAAGATAGCTTAATGAAGGAAAACAAAGTGGAAAGCAATTAAAAAAACACTCATCATGTGCTTGTTTATTGTAAAATTGGTTAATTTTACATATTTTGAGGAAAATTTTGGATTCTGATGTATTTGCAATTATAGCAGCAGAGTAAGCGGGCGCTATGGCAATGGAATCACATAGGTATGCGGAGCTGTTGGGCAGGGTAACCATGGGCGCAGCTATGTCAGCTTCTGGTTGAATTGTTGAACCACAAGCCAAAACTCCTCCTATGCCTGAAGCTCTGGTTCTCAATCCAGTTAATGCAATAACAGCTTCTTCCAAGCCATTGAAAACATGCACTTTGTTAGGTCCACCACCTGTTGCGCTTGTTTCTGCCTTCGGCCGCGCTTACTAACCCTTACTAAGTAGAATTCTCCTTTCTGTGTTGCGGGAAAGAGGGGCTTCCGCATGTCAAAGGTATGCAACATTTCTTGTGCATATCACTCCGGCTACGCCGTCCACATATTTTTGCGCATAGGGTTCGAAATTTCAGACTTTGGTATCGATACTGAGTACTCATTCTGGCAACGAGCTCATGGTATCGATACTCTAAAAGTATCAGGGAAAAAAGTATCGATACTACTCAGTATCGGATTCATTAAAATACGTTTTTTGGGATACTAAAATTATTTTGTTCTTCAATATATATATTTCCTGAAATTAAAACAATAGACATTTAAAATATTTGATTTTTATTTCATTGCAGAACTTACTTCCACGTTAGAAGTAATTTAAACGTTAAATGTACATACATAAATACACACATATTAACTTTCACGAATTTTAAATTTTATTAAGAATTTTTGGAAACTTTGTGGGTATGCACTTTTGTAGCCTATTCAATTTTGTATAATATTGTGCAAGTTTTAATTAAAAGTCAACGGTAGTAGGCTACACGGAAAGTTGAATACGTTACAAAACTGCATACCCTAAAAGTTTCTAAAAATTCTGTATTTTCGTGAACTTTAAAGTAAAGTTTAAAGTAAAGTTTTATGGCCTCATTCATAAAAATAAAAAAGGTTTATAAACTGAAAAAATGTATGAAAGTATCATTTTATTTAAGCTCTTTAAGCCTACTTTATTTTTTATGAATAAGGCCATTAAACTTAAACGTATTTGGCTTATGTTATGTAACAGACTACACGAAATTTCAGTTTATTTTAAGTGATGGACAAACTTGAATGATAGTAATCCATATAAGCAAAGAAAATCGGGTTGCCAATGGAAGACAAAATTTAGAAAGTGTGTTTTTTAAAAAGTATTCGATACTACGAGTACTTTGGAAAGTATCGAGTAAAATCACCAAATAAGGTATCGAGTATTAAAGTACTCATTTTTATACCCTCAGTATCGATACTTACTCAATATCGATAGTATCGTTCGAACCCTATTTGCGCAGAACCCACGTCGAAATTTGCAAAAAAGTGCATAGTGCAAACCGAGTTTATTAATAAGCTAGTGGTAGGAAATTTGAAACATTTATCTTAAATAAAATGTGAATCCTTTGATTACACGTGTACGTTAAAGTTTTTGGATTCGGGTTATGCGTTTGGACACAACAACCGAAAATCATTTAGTTAATGAACCGGACCCAAGTGTCTCGATAAGGGGCAACAAATATTCTTTTTTGCTCGTTTATATAAAGCAGTGGATAAAAATATACGTATATGCGAAAGGCAAATTTATGTTTAAATGAACACCACCAATATTTCTTTCTTACAAAATTACGCAAAAAAGCTTACTCGTTCGTTTTTAGGCATGCCATTGTTACGAATTTCGAAAGTTCGAAAATACGATTCGGATTGCAGCATACTATTTCTACGATTCGTAGCAAAATCCGAATACGAAAGAGGTGCAGAATAGGGGTGAGAGTTAGACTTAATGATGTAATTGAACCTGGTTAGGTACAAACCGATAAAGTGGTTACCGGGGTACACCTTTGTAGTTATAAAGTGGGCGATGATACGCCTAATTCCTAAAAGTCTATAGCAGTCTAATTTATTGTTAGGAGATTGTTGTAACTATTAACTTTTGAGGTAAATTAGCGTCCTCAGTTATTGAAATATCGGAGTTTTCGTATTTCTGAAATTTACCGTTATACGGGAAGCGGGTGTAATTTTAGTCCGATTTGAATAATTTTAACAAATGGCTTTTCCGTACCAAGATTATTAAGTGCACCGAGTTTGGTGGAAATTGATAAATTAGTTACCGAGATACACATAAGTGGGCGGCGCCACGCCCATTATCCAAAAATTTATAATATTTTTATTTTCTGCTAAGTGGTTATTGCATACGGTTGCCAGACGTACTGATTTTATCAGTACAGTACTGATTTTGCAACTCTTTTACTGATTTTGTTAATTTCTTCAATCAGTACGCTAATGTCCTGATTTTTCAAAATTTGTACTGATTTGTACTGAAT
>NW_023458569.1:1084047-1089049 GCF_013731165.1 Rhagoletis pomonella | reverse complement strand
GTATTTGCAATTATAGCAGCAGAGTAAGCGGGCGCTATGGCAATGGAATCACATAGGTATGCGGAGCTGTTGGGCAGGGTAACCATGGGCGCAGCTATGTCAGCTTCTGGTTGAATTGTTGAACCACAAGCCAAAACTCCTCCTATGCCTGAAGCTCTGGTTCTCAATCCAGTTAATGCAATAACAGCTTCTTCCAAGCCATTGAAAACATGCACTTTGTTAGGTCCACCACCTGTTGCGCTTGTTTCTGCCTTCGGCCGCGCTTACTAACCCTTACTAAGTAGAATTCTCCTTTCTGTGTTGCGGGAAAGAGGGGCTTCCGCATGTCAAAGGTATGCAACATTTCTTGTGCATATCACTCCGGCTACGCCGTCCACATATTTTTGCGCATAGGGTTCGAAATTTCAGACTTTGGTATCGATACTGAGTACTCATTCTGGCAACGAGCTCATGGTATCGATACTCTAAAAGTATCAGGGAAAAAGTATCGATACTACTCAGTATCGGATTCATTAAAATACGTTTTTTGGGATACTAAAATTATTTTGTTCTTCAATATATATATTTCCTGAAATTAAAACAATAGACATTTAAAATATTTGATTTTTATTTCATTGCAGAACTTACTTCCACGTTAGAAGTAATTTAAACGTTAAATGTACATACATAAATACACACATATTAACTTTCACGAATTTTAAATTTTATTAAGAATTTTTGGAAACTTTGTGGGTATGCACTTTTGTAGCCTATTCAATTTTGTATAATATTGTGCAAGTTTTAATTAAAAGTCAACGGTAGTAGGCTACACGGAAAGTTGAATACGTTACAAAACTGCATACCCTAAAAGTTTCTAAAAATTCTGTATTTTCGTGAACTTTAAAGTAAAGTTTAAAGTAAAGTTTTATGGCCTCATTCATAAAAATAAAAAAGGTTTATAAACTGAAAAAATGTATGAAAGTATCATTTTATTTAAGCTCTTTAAGCCTACTTTATTTTTTATGAATAAGGCCATTAAACTTAAACGTATTTGGCTTATGTTATGTAACAGACTACACGAAATTTCAGTTTATTTTAAGTGATGGACAAACTTGAATGATAGTAATCCATATAAGCAAAGAAAATCGGGTTGCCAATGGAAGACAAAATTTAGAAAGTGTGTTTTTTAAAAAGTATTCGATACTACGAGTACTTTGGAAAGTATCGAGTAAAATCACCAAATAAGGTATCGAGTATTAAAGTACTCATTTTTATACCCTCAGTATCGATACTTACTCAATATCGATAGTATCGTTCGAACCCTATTTGCGCAGAACCCACGTCGAAATTTGCAAAAAAGTGCATAGTGCAAACCGAGTTTATTAATAAGCTAGTGGTAGGAAATTTGAAACATTTATCTTAAATAAAATGTGAATCCTTTGATTACACGTGTACGTTAAAGTTTTTGGATTCGGGTTATGCGTTTGGACACAACAACCGAAAATCATTTAGTTAATGAACCGGACCCAAGTGTCTCGATAAGGGGCAACAAATATTCTTTTTTGCTCGTTTATATAAAGCAGTGGATAAAAATATACGTATATGCGAAAGGCAAATTTATGTTTAAATGAACACCACCAATATTTCTTTCTTACAAAATTACGCAAAAAAGCTTACTCGTTCGTTTTTAGGCATGCCATTGTTACGAATTTCGAAAGTTCGAAAATACGATTCGGATTGCAGCATACTATTTCTACGATTCGTAGCAAAATCCGAATACGAAAGAGGTGCAGAATAGGGGTGAGAGTTAGACTTAATGATGTAATTGAACCTGGTTAGGTACAAACCGATAAAGTGGTTACCGGGGTACACCTTTGTAGTTATAAAGTGGGCGATGATACGCCTAATTCCTAAAAGTCTATAGCAGTCTAATTTATTGTTAGGAGATTGTTGTAACTATTAACTTTTGAGGTAAATTAGCGTCCTCAGTTATTGAAATATCGGAGTTTTCGTATTTCTGAAATTTACCGTTATACGGGAAGCGGGTGTAATTTTAGTCCGATTTGAATAATTTTAACAAATGGCTTTTCCGTACCAAGATTATTAAGTGCACCGAGTTTGGTGGAAATTGATAAATTAGTTACCGAGATACACATAAGTGGGCGGCGCCACGCCCATTATCCAAAAATTTATAATATTTTTATTTTCTGCTAAGTGGTTATTGCATACGGTTGCCAGACGTACTGATTTTATCAGTACAGTACTGATTTTGCAACTCTTTTACTGATTTTGTTAATTTCTTCAATCAGTACGCTAATGTCCTGATTTTTCAAAATTTGTACTGATTTGTACTGAATTTTCAATTCAAACAAAAAACTTTAGGATTTTCTTAAGGTTTTTACATAACGTTGTAACTTCTTTAAACTGTACTGTAAAAAGTAAGAAGATAATTTAATTATAGTTAACATGTTTCAGATAATGTTTGATATGCCTAAGAAATTAATACAAAAAATATCAATCCTTTTATGGGCATATCGCCGGGTCGTTACGTACCAGTTGCGATAATAGGTTTGTTCCACAAGCTACTCGAAGTAACTTCGAGTTACACATACGCGTTCCACAAGTAAGTTTTAGAGTTTATTTGATATACGCTCACAGTTTGAACTTTGCTCGAGTTTTTCTACAAGTAGCTTGTGGAACAAACTTAATATCGAGGGCTTATATTCAATAGCCTCTATCTGCAATTTTCATAAAAACAACTTTGTGATGTTAGAACCCATCTGGGTCTTATTTGTCATCACTGGTGTTAATTCCGACTTTACAATTTAAAAGTAAATTCTTCTGTCAAGCGTGATACAAGGTCAGCATTAACATAACCGAGGACAGTTAAGTCTTAGATGGATTTTTATATTAGAATCTCATTTTTGTGAAAAATGCATATAAGCCCTCGATATGTTGGAGGTTTAATTATTTAAAAAGAAGGCTGACGTTTTTTTGTCGGGTGTTGCTAGTTATCTCGAAAATAACTTTCAGTTTAATAACAACAAAGTTGAATATTCGAATGGCTTTTGCCAATATCTTACAATTCTTTTTTCACAATTTACTCACATTGCAAAAGAGTTTTGCATACAAGATATAGAGTTAGATACTCTTTTTAGCGAATTCTTAGTCTTTCAAAGTTTTTGCGTAGTTGAAAAAATTAATCTAAGCCATGAGGAATTATAGATGAAGTCCTTAAATAGTGGTACTTTTCCACAGTTTGAAAAAATATGTAATTTTGTTTTTGTTTTTCAATACCACACTCAAACGAAGCAACTGAGAAGATCTTAAGTTTAAAGTTTTTTTCCTGGCGCAAAGAAAGAAACCGGCTTCTAATTAAAAATTTTTTAAGTGATCTTCAAATTAAAAGTAATTTCAAAATGAAAAATATAGAATTCTTTGACAATTTAAACACTGAAGATGAAATGATCTCATTATTGCTATTCAAAGATATCGTAAATATAAAATACTGTGTATAATGATGTGTACACTCATGTTAAAATGAATAACACTTTTCTTATGAACCATATTTTATTTATATACCAAAATATTGTTAAAAAACACTACTCTGGCGTTTTAAAATATTATCTGATACTTTCATTCATAATTTTGCTTTGAAGAAACATGTACTGAAAAGTACTGATATTTTTAGCATGAAAAAGTCTAACGTACTGATTTCGCGCATAAAAAATCAGACAACCCTATTATTGCAATCATTGATTTTAAGTGAATTAGCTCTAGTAGCTACTGATATATCGGAGTTTTTGTGTTTCTTTAAATTACCGTTATATGGCAGGTGGGCGGTGTCACGCCCTTTTTCCTAAAATTTCATAACAATATTATTTTTTACCACATTTCTTCTCCACATGCTAATTTTCAACAATTTGCATCTAATATATACTGAAATATCGCAGTTTTTGCATTTTTTCGAAAATACCGTTATATGGGAAGTGGGCGTGGTTACAGTCCGATTTCGCCCATTTTCAACACCAACGTACAGTCACAAGACAGTCACAGTTTAATCGATTTCTCTTTTCATTTTGATCATTTATGTATACATTTGTCTATATCTATTTCGATTCGTTTTGCCTGTTAAAAACAACCGTTATGCGAACAAAGTTATAATACCCTTGTGCACAAGTGCGCTCGGGTATAAAAATATTCAGAATCAATTTTTTATACCCGAGCGCACTTGTGCACAAGGGTATATTAATTTGGTTCACATAACGGTTGTTTGTAACAGCCAAAACGAATCGAGATAGATATCGACAAATGTATACATAAATGATCAGGATGAAAAAAGAAATCGATTAAGCCATGTCTGTCTGTCCGTCCGTCTGTCCGTCCGTCCGTGTACACGATAACTCGAGCAAAAATTGAGATATCTCAACGAAATTTGGTATGTCTTCTTCTTATTTGGCGCTGTAACCGCCTAAGCGATTTTGGCCGAGTCCAAAACAGCACGCCAGTCATTTCTCTTCTGTGCTAACTGACGCCAATTGAAAATGCCAAGTGAAGCCAAGTCCTTCTCCACCTGGTCTGTCCAACGCAGAGGAGGCCTTCCTCTTCCTCTGTTACCAGCATCGCGGCCCGCGTTGAATATTTTCAGAGCAGGAGCGTTTCTGTCCATCCGAACGACATGGCCAGGCCAGCGGAGCCGCTGAATTTTAATTCGCTGCACTTTGTCTATATCGTTGTAAAGCTCATACAGCTCATCGTTAAATCGTCTGCGATATTCGCCATCACTAACGCGTAGAGGTCCGTAAATCTTTCGCAGAATCTTTCTCTCGAAAACTCCAAGAGCCGCCTCATCAGATGCTTTCATTGTCCATGCTTCCGCGCCATACACCAGCACAGGCATGATGAGTGACTTATAGAGTGTGATCTTTGTACGACGAGAGAGGACTTTACTTCTCAATTGCCTACTCAGCCCAAAGTAGCACTTGTTGGCAAGAGTGATTCTCCGTTGGATTTCAAGGCTGAC
>NW_023458569.1:1083404-1083947 GCF_013731165.1 Rhagoletis pomonella | reverse complement strand
AGCCGGGCAGAGGCACCTTCCCCATTAAGGGTCCGGATATTCCAGGTGCATACCCTTAAATCATAGTCCTTTATACGTTTGCCGTGGTCGTCATCAGAAAAAGGGGGTCTCATCCGAGGCTGTTTGTTTCTTTTCATTGGGCGGGGTTTTAACGTGGCGGGACCCAAACCCAGCGCACGCGAAGTTTTACGCCTTCTCACTTTAGCTCGCTCCCAAACGGGTGTTTGGTTGCTACCCAGAGGATACGTGGATATAAATATCCGGACGTTGTGAGCTGCGATTTGAACCGTACGCACAAGAATCGCTTCTGGCCACTCCCAGGTTTTCCACTTCTGCGCATGGAACCATCCTTTTGGTATGTAGGTTTCCCTTAATCCAAGGTAGGTTGGTATTGAAAATGGGCGAAATCGGACTTTAACCACGCCCACTTCCCATATAACGGTAATTTCCATAAATGCGAAAACTGCGATATTTTAGTAACTACTGAAGATAATTTACTCAAAATATCGCAGTTTTCGTATTTCTGGAAATTACCGTTATATG
>NW_023458569.1:1075352-1083304 GCF_013731165.1 Rhagoletis pomonella | reverse complement strand
TGCGATATTTTAGTAACTACTGAAGATAATTTACTCAAAATTGATATTTACAATCATTTTTAGACGAAAAATAAGAATATTACAAATTTTTGGAAAATGGGCGTAGCCACGCCCACTTATGGTTACATGTGTATATCTTGGTAACCGCTGCACCGGTTTCTTCCAAACTTGGCACAGTGGTTGGCCTTCGCACGTCATACCAAACGGCCGACAATTTTTAAAATCGCTCAATAACCACGGCTACTTCCCATATAACGGTAATTTTCATAAATACGAAAACTGCGATATTTTAGTAACTACTGGAGATTATTCACTCAAAATTGATATTTACAACAACTTTTAGACGAAAAATAAGAATATTATAAATTTTTGGAAAATGGGCGTAGCCACGCCCACTTATGGTTACATGTGTATATCTTGGTAACCGCTGCACCAATTTCTTCCAAACTTGGCACAGTTGTTGGCCTTGGTACAGCATGCCAAATGGCCGAAAATTTTTAAAATCTCTCAATAACCATGCCTACTTCCCATATAACGGTAATTTTCAGAAATACGAAAACTGCGATATTTTAGTAACTACTGGAGATTATTCACTCAAAATGGATATTTACAATAATTTTTAGACGAGAAATAAGAATATTATAAATTTTTGGAAAATGGGCGTAGCCACGCCCACTTATGGTATATGTGTATATCTTGGTAACCGCTGCACCAATTTCCTCCAAACTTGGCACAGTTGTTGGCCTTGGTGCAGCATAAAAAATCGCCGAAACTTTTTAAAATCGGACAATAACCACGCCCACATCCCATATAACGGTAATTTAGAGAAATACAAAATCTTCGATAAATCAGTAAATATTGAAGCTAATTTATTCAAAATTGATGCTTGCAACAATTCTTTACCAAGAAATACGTTTACGGTAAAATTTTGCAAAATGGGCGTGCCACCGCCCACTTATGATCACATATATTTAAATCGGTAACCGTTCTACCAATTTGTACCAAACTCGGTGTGGTTATTGTGCTTGCCACATATAAGCAAAACGTTGAAAATTATTGAAATCGGACTAAAATTACGGCCGCTTTTCATATAACGGTAAATTTCAGAAATGCTTGAAACTGCAATATTTCGAAATTGCAGGACGCTAATTTACTCAAAATTGATACACCCCGGCTTACCATCTAGCGGTAGGTTTCAGAAAGGTGAAAAAACATATATTTAATACTTGCGCCGGGTATTTAATGTTCGGCTCCGCCCGAACTTAGACTTTCTTACTTGTTGGTGTTTAAATTTGTTTTGTGCGTATGTCTGCTTCATGATATTAACTAGTGTTGGGCAGTATCAATTACAAAAGTACTCAGAACTCGATTCTCAAAAGGATCGACAGTACCTGGCTTTTAAAATATCGATACTGAGTACTCCAAAGTACTCAGTACTCACAAAATAGCACAAAATTACTCAGGACTTAAAAGAACTCGAAAGTAGTCAGTACTCAAAAAAGAACTGGAAAGTACTCAGAACTTTAAAGGACTGGAAAGTACTCGGTAATCAAAAATACTCTGTTCCAATCATGACTTTGATGCGTGTGCTCAGGATTGATTCAAAGTACTCAGTATTAAGTACGGGGATTTGTTTGCACTAATCCCGGGATCCCGAAAAATTTTAAATATCGAATTGACAGTAAGAACTTGTTTATGAATTTTAAAGTATGACTTTTGTTAAATGCCCTCTCTACTGCAATTATCAGAAGCTTGAAACTGTACTTTTAAATTGCAGTCTGAGCCTTTTTGAAGAAGATTTAAATGAATGTACTCCCAGCGTCGCTAATGTAAACGAAAAACAGTCTTAAGAAAAAGTTGCATATGTAATTTCTTAAATCAATCTACTCAAATCGGAAAAGTTATAATTTATCCGACGTGCTGGTAAAAGAAGTTCAAATATTTTGTAGTGGAGGAGTTAGGGGTCATTAACTTCAAATGGCTTATGACTCCCTTTTGACAGTTTAGCCTAAAAGTGTTGAGGCCGAAAGATGTTTTTCATCAGCAGGTTTTGTATGTAACAAGTTTGCTGCTCTTACGTACACATTTTAAGCGCTGGCTTGGCCATGTCGTTCGAATGGACACCCACGCTCCAGCTCTGAAAGTATTCCACTCGGAACCCGAAAAAAAATAATTGCCTTTTTTAGCCTTTTTTGGAGACACTCTAGCTTTTTTCTTAAAAAAAATCTGGCAACACTGTCTGCAAGGCAGAATGGGCAAATGGAGTTGTCAGTTACGCTTATCACAATCAGGCCTATCACGCGAAGTGACCAGTCAGCAATCCAACGAGTTGTTTGAAGTCCCGTCAGCTCAGTGAGAGCAAAAAGCTAGATAGACTTTCTGAGATTGAAGGCAACATGAGTTTTTCCAGCCTGCATCCCCTCGTGGCCACCTAGTCATTGCTGAGCGAAGTATTCACCCAGTTTCTGATGGTGGTTTCGATGGTCAAAGTGGGGAGTGCTATAACTGGTTGCGGATCGAGGAATGTCTGGTCTAAGCCATCTGTGGCCAAATGGTCAGATGTCTGAGTACCAAGTACTCCGGAGTGACCTGGCACCAAGAGTAAAGCAAGCTCGTTATGTTTACCAACATAATTTAGTCGAGACATGCATTGCCGAATTAGTTTGGAAGTACTTAGATAGAGGGCTGGCCAATGTCTTGCAGCTTGGCTTTAATGTCTCTGCAGGAACGTAAAGTCCTTCCCCTACTCCTATTTTCCACCACGTAGTCCATGGCTTTGAGGATTACCTCAGCGTGGAAGACCGAAGCATATTCCCCAAAATAAAAGTGGAGCTTATCCCCATTAACTTCGAAAAAGACCCCAGATCGTGACCCAGAGTCAATTTTGGAGCAATCAGTGAAGATTCGACTATGTGTGAGTCAGGGCTCAGCTTCAGGGAAATCAACATTATAGAATTTCTTCAACAAAGGTTATGGTGGTGTACTATCCTGTAGCCTTGAAAAGACAGAAGTGCTCAAATCTCTGCCGCCAGTAATTTCCGCCTCGCCCCACTCAGTGTAATACCAACATCCGCTTCTTTTTAGTCTGCAGTCTTTAAGGCTTCCCCACCTATGACGACGCATAGTGACGGTAAGTGCAGCAGTGCGTCAGTGCTCTACTACTACTACTCCACTAAAAAAAAATAAAGATAAATAAAAAGGCTATCAAGCAGCCATCTTGGTTCTTTACTATCGAAACGAGATAGATTTTCGTGGACCCCCACTTACAACTCATGAACCCCCAAAATTTTTTCACGCCAACGCAGACCCCGTCGAATTTCCCGTGGACCCCTGGGGGTCTACCTGGGCCACTTTGGGAATCACTGATTTAACTGGTTCAAGCCCATTAACATGTTTAACGCGTCAATTTGAACACAGTATAACTTACGCGAACGCTTGTTCTTGTTTTGTGCTTCTCGTTTTCGAACTACATAGAACGAATTACAAAATATTGATATGTACACGTTCACGTATGAAATCATAAATGCAGAGGCGTAAGTATAGGATGGCATGGCCGGCAAAATGCCATGGGCACCCGATCCGAGAGGCCCCCGACCCAAGAGACCGCGAGCTCAGAAATATCCTAACTAAAATGAATAATCAGTTGTATGGCAGTTATAAGTTATATAGGACCGATTTTGAGCGCTACGACAAATGATTAGTACATTATAAAAATACACTCGATTACCAAATTTCAGTCGGACATCTCGAAAACTGAGAGACTAATTTCGTTCAAACAGACAGACAGATGGACCTCGCTAAATCGACTCAGCCCGACGTTCTGATCATTTTGGCAAACATTTATGTACTTACAAACATTGGACCAAATTTATAATACCATTTCATGTTCATGATAGGTATAAAACATTATGGAAAAATCGTACGTTCGCGACCCGTACTTTCGCGACCGGTACTTAAGCTTATAAATAAAAAACTAATTGAGATATTTCAACGCGCAATTGGTCACGAGAAAGTACCTTTATTCCACTTTAATATAAAATTAATCGCTTTAGAATATTCTGTTCCTTTTCGCAGTTTCTTGCATTTATCAATTTGCATTTGTGACTTCCGTTATTATTCGTATGTATGTACTAGGGATGTCAATTTTCGGGGTTTTGTCGATCCCGGGATTTTCGGGATCTTAAAAAACAATCCCGGGATCCCGGGATCGTCCCGAAATTCAGGCAAAAGTGCAACACATCTGTGATCATCCTATTATAGTATTTTAAATCAGATTGATATAACAAAACAAAAGTACAATTTATTGTAATTCATTTACATATTTATTAAGGCGTTAAATCAGTATTTTCAATCAACAAAAAACAAACATAAAATTTGACAAACATATATGTATGTATGTATGTACATATCCTCATTAATTTATAACATAGTTTTTGTACTACAAGTACTAATGCATATACGGTCACTCACAGAAATATTTTGCATAGATTTGTTTTGCAATATTCAGAATATTTTTCATGGTATTTTTTTGTTAATTTAAAAAAATATATATGTATGTGCAATTTTGAAGTTGCTAAAACATCCCGTTGACATTTTATAGTTTTTTTTTGCCACAAAAAAATTCGTTATAAGGAAGAAAATGCCCAGCATCGTAAGTAAAAAAAATTCAAAAATCAAGGGAGTTTTTAGCAACTTTAAAATTGCACTTTATTGTATTAAATTGAATGGGCTATAAAACTGCATAATAGAATTTTTTGTAAAAATTATGATTAAAAAGTTTGATATTTTTATGATAATTTGGTGAACTTAAACCAACTTTCTCTAAAGTGTGAAATTGTGATTTACATGATTTTTGTTGTAAAATGAGCTATATATTTTTTTTAATTAAAAAAAATATACCATGAAAAATATTTTGAATATTGCAAAAAAAATCGATGCAAAATATTTTTGTAAGTGACTGTATTTGGTACAGCAGTGACTGCCTATGTAACTATATAAGATTTTTTAAATCACTGTTTGAGATCAATTTAAAATATTATCAGTATATTTAAGTAATAATAAAAAAGTTAACCCATTTAAGTAAAAAATTAATATATAAGTGCATCACCTATTCCATTTTGAGCGAAGCAAAATTATTCCTTCTTTTGATGGAAATGCGATCTTAAAGAAATTATAGCATTAAGGGTTGCAAAAAATTCTTGTTTTGCCCTTGAGAGGGGATATTTGTGATAAAAATTTAATTGGCTAACAAAAAAATTGTTTCCAGCAATCCCGGGATTTAAATCGACTAATCCCGGGATATTCGGGACTTAAAAAATACCGGGATCCCGAAATCCCGGGTTCCCGGGATTGACATCCCTAGTACGTCATTTGCGACAGAATGTTTGATGCTAATATATTGAAAAATAAAAATCGAAAGATCATCCATTTTGCACCAAAGATATGCCTAGCAAAATGCTATCGAAACATAAACAAATTTATAAAAATCTATGTTTTCCTTGTTTTTTAAACATCAAAAGCGTACGAACGTACGGTTCGCGACGTTTGGAAATGCCTATATACATATAATTTATTTTATGTCGTCCCGCTTTCCTGAAGTCAGTGCACGGACTTTACCACTTTATTGGTAGATCTACCAACATTTTAGCTATATTATATTTTCTACCACTTTTACCACCAAAGGCAAAGATATTTAAATGGCCATGCACATTTTGTCATCGAGAACACCTTCAATAAAAATGAAAAGTTGACTTTTACGGAGAATAAGTGTTCGAGCCTCCCCCCTATTAATGCCCGAATCAGAGCATCCGCGAATGAATCAAGTTTTATACGAGATTTCAGCATTCGGTTGTGAGTTCGCTTTTTCAATTCAAATTGCAAATGAGAAAAAACAGTTGACATTTTATTTCATTCGATTCAAATCGAGTTTCGTTCGATAACGGGTGCCGTGATTCGGTCCCAGTTTCATGTGAAATACATTTTTGTTGTTTTATATAAAAATACAATTTGTCCCAAGGCAAATTCATATTAGGTAAAGCGGAAGTACAAAAAAAATACACTCATAAATTTTGCGATCAATGCCAGTAAGAATTACCACAAATACATCATTCTGACATAAGGAACCACAGAGACGAAAATCCACCTGCTTTGGCAACACCATCTTATATGAATTCAGCATGTTTTATCTAACTGAGTTGAAACTATCTGATATTGTTTCTTTTAAAAAATCTACCAACTTCTACCATTTTTTGTATGTAAAATCTACCATTATTAAATAATTTTTTCGAAGTACGTGCACTGCCTGAAGTATGCATTGCATTAATGTTATTTGTTCCAATTCCTGTGCCTACAGCTGAACGATCATTTTCGAAACTAAAATTAATAAAAACCTATATGAGAAACTCTATGGGATAAGACAGGCTACGTAACTTGGCTATTCTGTCTATTGAAAATTCGATGGCTCTATCTTTAAACTTTGATGATGTTATAGATTATTTTGCGGAACAGAAAGCTCGAAAAAAAATTTTATTACTAAATATCTTATCAAAATTAATTTGTTATTTCGTCATAAATTTGCATGTATAAACCCATGTTATTGAAAATAAAATTTATTAGATATTTAACTAATAGACTGGCGCTTACACATATGTTAGTGTTTGGCCAAGCTTCTCCTCCGATTTGTGGCGTGTGCCTTGATGTTGTCACACAAAGCGGAGGGACCTACCGTTTTACGCCGACTCCGAACGGCGATTGTATTTTTATGAGAAGCTGTTTTTCATGGCAGAAATACACTCGGAGGTTTGCCATTGCCTGCCGAGGGACGACAGCTGTTAAGAAAACCCCTTTTTATTACAAGCTTTTATTTAACTTCACTTGTATGTATGTATGTATGTATGTATGTATGTCCTGGAACTTTGCAGTCAATATTTAACAAACTTCCCGATGAGCTACAGACTTGAAACTTCAAACTTAGCTCAGAACTCGAGGACAATACAATTTAAAAGATGTTTTAATCCGCTAGGTGGCGCAGGAGTCGAGATATTTGTAAAACCCGCATTTATGGTCTGATTTGGTTCGTATTTAGAACATTTATTACGTATATGAAAAGAAATTAATCCGAAAAAAATTTTGCCGATAGGTGGCGCAGGAGTCGAGATATTTGGAAAACCCGTATTTATGATCCGATGTGGTTCATATTTAGAACATATATGACTTATATGAAAATAAATAAATCCACAAAAAATTTTGCCGACAGGTGGCGCAGGAGTCGAGATATTTGGAAAACCCGTATTTATGATCCGATTAAGTTCACATTTAGAATGCATATGCTTACATGAAAAGAAATAACTACACAAAAAATTTTGGCAGTTATGTGGCGCGTGAGTCTATATAATTAAAAATTCGGCATCTGTGCTCAAATTTGGTTTATATTCAGAATAGGTGTATTATCTATTTAAATTGAAATATATTGAAAATTTTGTTTGTTAAGTCAAATTTAGTATAATATTAACTGCAAGATTTCAAAAGACTAAAAAGTAGAAAATAATATTATAGTTAAAAAAACTAAAAACACGCTTTTATTACAAAAAGAACTAAAAAGTGATTGATCCGTAGTTATAGTCAAAATAAAGTGCACTGTAAAGTTTGTTGCAGTTTTTTTACAGACACCCCATTGAAAGTTATGCCAAAAAGCTGCAACTAACTTTACAGTGCACTTTATTTTGACTTAACTACGGATCAATCACTTTAATCATATTTTTAGCTAACTTAAAACAGTTAAATTAAATCAGGTTAGGGAACTTCCTATTCTTCTTAAACGGAATCGCTATATCTACAAATTATTTTATACTTTTTAGTTCTTTTTGTAATAAAAGCGTGTTTTTAGTTTTTTTAACTATAATATTATTTCTATATTTTTTAGCGATGTTGCTTTGACCAGGGCTTGAACCCAG
>NW_023458569.1:1071618-1075252 GCF_013731165.1 Rhagoletis pomonella | reverse complement strand
GGGTCCTCCGATTTGTGGCGTGTGCCTTGATGTTGTCACACAAAGCGGAGGGACCTACCGTTTTACGCCGACTCCGAACGGCGATTGTATTTTTATGAGAAGCTGTTTTTCATGGCAGAAATACACTCGGAGGTTTGCCATTGCCTGCCGAGGGACGACAGCTGTTAAGAAAAACCCTTTTTTCTATATTTTTAGCGATGTTGCTTTGACCAGGGCTGAACCCAGGTGCCGATGAGTGAAAGCGCGCACTGCTTACCACTACACCTCAGCGGCCGTTAGATATTTAACTAAAATGCACACATTATTTAGTGTTGGGTAACTACTTAAGTGATTTATTAATATTAAATTACAACGTGACGGTTTTTACTGGGAGGGCATGATCCAAAGAATTTGTCACGGGCCTCAGATGAAATATGTAGTTACGCCACCACCTAAGTGTATGTACGTTAACGGTCATAAATGAATATTTCCGAACCCTGATTCTCGCAGTCTTGCAAAGCTCTTGCACGGTGCACGGACTCCACGTAGAGTCCGACCGATTAATCGGCATCGGCATCGGCCTTTTTTCGCGGATTCTTTGGAATTTCTTTTCATATGTTCAGGTGAAGCGACAGACAACAGTCAACATCAAAAAACATTTGCAGAAAGCTCAGAAAAATGCATTTTTTGTTGGTTGAAGGTGTTTCACGGTTTTCTATGGAAAAGTGTGTTCGACAATTTTATTATATATGGAGGACACTGCTAGCAAAAAAAATTGCCAAACATTAAGGGGATTGTATAGCAACTTGAAACTTGCACTTCATTATACTAGAATTAAATGGTCTACAAAACCGCATACCAAAATTCTGATTGAAAAGTCTGAAATTTTGGTGAAAATAAGCAGAACTTTTCTAAGTCTTGTACAAAGTTTAAAATTTTAATTTATATGGTGTTTGTGGTATACCAGCTAGATCATGATACAAAAAAGAAGGTAGTTTCACTTTGAAATTTTTTGACATAAACTGTGTTTATGACGTTTATACTTTTCGTAAATTGCTCGAGTATCACTGCCACCTCAACAATTTATTGTTTTGGAAGTTTTATTATATTTTAAAGGAAATTTTTATGCACTAAAAGATAACAACACGCAAGGTAAATTTACTTAATTCATCGTATTAGCATAGCTGTTATTAAGTGTGTATTAATTTAAAATACCTTAAATTACCTTACCGCAAAAAAATTTGGCATTATATGCAGTGTTCCATGAGATATTATTATAGATATTAGGATGTTGCTTTCATTTGGATCCTTTTTAGAGGACATATGAACAAAGGAATAGTTAAAAAGTAGCTTATCGTCAATGAAAGCTCTATGGAAGCATAAACTTAGAGGGAGGTAAAAAAATTTACAAATTCTTAGAGTTCCTTGTTATAGTTTATAGACAGATAAACTACTTGCTCTACTGCTGCTGGTGCAGCGTTTCGCTTAGATTGGGCACATCCATCCCGAGGCTGAAAATTTTCCACCGAAAAGTGGTTGGAACAAGCAAACAACACCTTGGTGAAGTTACCATGCACGTGGCCATCCCGAAATATGCAGCTAATCGTACTAAATAATGATGAAAATGATTGCATAAACAAATAGATTATCTATTTGCAGCACGTAATGTAATTGGAGTATTTTACTTGCCATCCGTTTTATAGTTAATTTTATAAATAAACCACCAAAAGGTCACTATAAAATGATGCTCAAAATATATTCCTTGAAATAATGTTTGAAATAACTCTTTCTGAATTAAAAAAAAACACTTTTTAGTTTCTTCAAAGAATATGGTAGCTTCAATTTAAAAGAAAACGTCAAAAGCACAGTTTACGTCAAATGGGAGCAATGGCGAATAAGAAGAAGTGAGACTACCTTTAAATATTTGTATCATGAGCTAGACTTTTACATATATAAAAAAAATAAACATTAAATAAACCGAGGGCAAATGCCAAATGCCAAAACCGGTCAAAATATCGCAATTCTTTTATTTTGTGGACCGCTATATGTATGTACATTAGGGCTGCCATAATCCTGAACCCATCGAGCAGGACACTTACTCCCTATAAATACAGTTTCTTTGGTTCTGGCATTGCATTATTTTGAAGTATTTTCTGATATTATGTGAGTGATGGATGCGGATGAAACGCTCAAGTTCTGAATTTTTTTAATCATAAAAGAACAAATTTCTCTTGACGGTGACGTAATTTGGAAAATTGTTTGGCGCTTTCATTTGGACGGTTGCCGAAAGCATGAGAGCTCATTGGGACGGTTGGCGAAGGCAAGACGTCGCAGTTCGTTTGTTGCAGAAGTCGTTTAACTTGTTGCTGAAAGCCATTTCATTTATTGCTGAAGGCATGTTTGATGGGTTGCCGAAGTCATGATACTATATTTCAAAAACAATTCAACGACATTAGTTGTGTTTTCGTATTCTCCAGCAAAAAATATCCAGTAACTTGCCAGTAACCAAATTTCGGAGAGTAAGCCAATATTTACTCCCAATGAGTGAAATATGCAAGAAAGTACGAAAACGGAAAACCAGCAAGAAGTTGCTAGTTTTATGAACAGCTGATTAATTTGTTATTTTCCGATGCAATTTTCTAAGAAAACTAGTATTTCCCATCTTATTATATATTTAAGCAGGTTTATTTTGTCAATTGCAACTCTAAAAGCACCACAAAAAACTCTTTTGTTAATGTAAATTACATTAAGCATCATGCCATCAGCTGTTTTTCTTACTAGCAAATATTTGCTAGTAAAAATTTATCCAGTAAAAATCCAGTAAAACTTGCAAGTTCAGCTGTCATTTCTGCTCTCTCAATTTCCCCTCTATTGCTAGTTTCTTGCAAGTTTTTGCGTACGAAAACGACATCCAGTAAAAAACCAGTAAAATTAGTACTGGATTTCTGGATAGTGTGTACGCGAACAGGGCTATTTGCTTGTTTGAAATGAAGCATCGATAAGTACATATGTACATACATACATACATATGCACGGATGCACATTCCTCACCAGGGTTTGAAATGCTTAAGCAATATTAGCAAAAGCAACGAAATCCCTGCAAAAATCGCGACTACTCCATGCATGCATGTAAAGAGTACTCCCGAAGGACCAAGGAGTACTCCAAAATTAAACACAATTCATATAAAAAATATGGTCCAATTAACATTGCGATGTCCTAGGGCAGGACCATATACTCCATCTCTGCATTACATCAGAGTAGCACAAAACTACTCCAACATACTCCAATGACATTGTTGTTATATTTTTTCATTTGTACACGATTTTGTTCTTCACTTCACAGGTGCTTTTTTTGAAATTAATAAAAACCAAAAACAAAAATTAAAAATTGCATGTTGCCTCTGACGACATTCGAACCCGAACATGCTGGGAGCTAAGAACTAACAGCCAGCATCTCTACACGTTCAGCTACAGCAAATGCAAATGTGCTTTCAAATGCTGAACTTCAATCACATTTCGTTAAAACACGAGCAGTGATCGGGTAACAATAAGCTGGTGCAGAGACACGAGTTGGTCCGCTATAGCATGACAGAGGAACACTTTTGTAAGTACTCCAATATACCACACATAGACTACATGGTCCAACGATTTTTGC
>NW_023458569.1:1060172-1071518 GCF_013731165.1 Rhagoletis pomonella | reverse complement strand
TCCAATATACCACACATAGACTACATGGTCCAACGATTTTTGCAGGGATATGCTGATGCTGTGCTTCTGAAGTTGTTTTGCTTCAAAGGCAATATTCTTGCTTTTGTCTTGTCTTCAACAAAAACGAGCAGCACAGCAGTAGCACGAGAAGAGCTGAGTGGCAAACGATCGTTTGTTTAGCAGCACGATAAGCGGTGAGAAGCAAACCGTCCCGTTTCTGCCTTAACCTCGTTTCTGCAATAGAAGTGTTTTGGAGAGTGTAAGAAAAAATGCTTAAATAAACAATAAACGCATTTTTTTACTTACTATTTCTGGTTCCGCTTACAGTAATGAGCACCCTCATTAAGTCTTTGTTCTATTTTCAAACAGTGTGACGCTTAAACAGCTGTTATAAGTGGTAATATTAATTTTCCCAACAAGTGTAGATACGTGGTTAAGGCAGAAACGGGACGAAACTATCGTTGGCTTTCCGGCTCGAACTCGATACCAGCGTTGCCGTTTTGGTCCAATTGGACCAAAATTGGTAGCTTCATTCTCCTTTGGTAGTTTAGTTGGTTTGATGAAGCTTTTGGTAGGCAAAAATGTTTTGAAAAGTCAATCAAAATGAGTATTAAAATTTGTTCACTTACTTTGCGTTTACACGCTGAAAACATTGCTTTCACTTGCTCACACGTATAAGTTTTCTTTGCTTTTTCCAAATTTTACTAAGCACACAATTTTCCGCAAACAAAAACTGACTTCCCAAAGCTATGATCGATCAGCTGTTGAAATTGAACAAAAATTTGCCTATCGTCTTGGAAGAAAAATTGGTGTTAGGCAATTTGCAAAGTGTGAGTGTATGCAAATTGAAACAAAATTTATTGAAATGCATAAAATCTCAAATTTTGTTTTTTTAAACATAAAATTTTTTTGATATGAATTGAATTAATCTCAAAGGTATTTTTACATACATTTATTACAAACGTTTTTTTACACAATACGTTAATTCTTTAATTTAAAAGCCCGAATTTGTTTTGTTTAGCTTTAAATATTGGTATGCATGGTTAACCAACACCGTAAACAATATTATACTGTAAATGTGTGTAGCTAAAAACCCCGTAAATTCAAGAAATTTCGTTTTAATGATGGACAAAAATTTGGGAGTTTGGAAATTGATTTGGTAGGCATTTTGGTACCTAAAACTAAACTCAAGTGGCAACACTGCTCGATACTTATCAGCAAATGAATTTTGCTTTTGCTTGCATATTGAAAAGCACGAAAACAAAAGTAAAAGCAATTGATTGGCTTTGGCAGCTCGTCAGTTGCTTCTGCTGTCATATTTGAAAAAATACGAATAGCTAGAGCTGCAAAACTATCGATGGCACTATCGATAGTATCGATAGTTTCAATTTGGGACCACTATCGATGAATGGTGGCCAATATCGCGATACTATCGGAAATCTTTTAACAACGCTTTTTTATTCCGTTATTCGATTCTGATAATTTCTTCTTCAAGAAAAATCTGTGTTGAGGTTCCTGCTGTATTCATATTCATCTTTAGGCAGTAAAAATTTATATACCGTGAATTCATAATTCTTTGTGCGATCGTATATAGTACTTTTATATACATATGTAATATATAAATGCAATGGAAGCGCTTTCACGAAACTCCCAGTGTAAGTAGTCTTGAGGACTAATTGAATTTTTTTACATTAACATGTGCACATAAACATATATGTATGTATGTACATTCTAGCCGGTGGCGACAATGAATCGACGTTGATAAGTAGCAGCGATTCCGAACAGCAAAGCAATCCTCCAAAAGTTATAAGAAAGCGTTCCTCTAAAGTTTGGATTCACTTTCAAAGATTGAAAGCAAGTAACTGTGCATGCGGAAAAATTTACAAGACAAGTGGAAATACTTCGAATCTGTATGACCACTTAAAACGAGCCCACCCAACGTTCCGGGAGACGCCAAGGCCAGCAAATACGTTGAGTGCATTTTTTAAGGACTCATACGACACAACTTCCATACGTAAGCAACTTTTGGATAGTGCCTTAATGCGTAGGATTGCCTTGGACGTACAACCTTTTTCCATCGTGCAAGACAAAGGGTTTCCACAGTTCGTGAAATGTCTTGATCCGCGCTATACACTTCCCTCGCGCCCAACGCTACAAAACGTGCATATGAACAATATGTACAGCGATTTGAAAAAAAACTTGAAAACAATTGTTAACACAATTGATAACTGCCCAATAACAACGGACTGTTGGACATCACGTGCCAACGAGGGGTACCTCACAGTTACCAGCAATTTCATTACGAAAGAATGCGAACTACGTGCAGCAGTATTATCAACAAATGGACTCCTTGTTGGTACTAATCACTCCGCAGAAAACATAGCATCATCCCTACGGGCAGTGCTCGAAGAATGGGGCTTACTGGAAAAGGTATCCACAATTCTAACAGACAATGCAAACGCCATGTTAAAAGCGTGTGAGTTATTGCAGAAAAGGCACCTTCCCTGTTTTGCGCATTCACTCAACCTTGTTGTTCAAGACTGTTTGTCTCAGCCATTTGTAAGAGGTGTTTTAATCAAATGTAAGCGGATTGTAACTTACTTCAAAAGTAGCACTATTGCCTATGAGAAGTTTCGAGTGGCTCAAGGATGTGATAAGGCGTACAGCTTAGTACAGGAAGTACCCACACGGTGGAACAGTGCGTATGGAATGATAGAAAGAATTTTGTTGACAAACGGAGCAATTTCTTCTGTACTTCTAAGTTTATCGAAAGCTCCTGACCCATTGATGGCGGATGAAGTTGAAATCCTGAAAGATCTTAAAGAGTTGCTTTTGCCACTTGACACAGCAACCGTGCAGTCATCCTCAAATAATGCTGTAACTATCTCATCAATAATACCTCTGGTAAATCGACTCCTTCAAAGTATGAAAGAATTGAAAACTAGCATGAAGTCAGAAGAAGCGATTGTTTTCCTACGAGGAGCGCTCAGTGACTAGGCTCGCAACAATCTTAGATCCCAGATTTGAGAAATAAAAATTCCGCTCGCCGCATAATTCAGATCAAGCAATAAAATTGTCAACTCCTGATCCCAACGAAATGTCAGAGCTGTCAGTAGACCCTTCATCCTCTCGTCGTCAGGGAACCCAAAGACCACCACTGTTTAAATTCCTACATGAAAATATAGACAACAAAGTCAGAACGCATAGAGTTGATGCCATCGTTAGTTTACGTCAATACTTCGAAAACCTCAATGCACCAGATGAAAGTGATCCTTTAGAGTATTGGAAGGTAATAATTACAATAAATAATAAGATATATTTATAACGTATCTACATATGTATGTAATTTTTTCCTTACAGTGTAACTCAAACGGTTTGGACGCTCTCAAATCGTGTGCTACTCGTTATTTGTGTATACCTGCGACTTCTACGGAGTCTGAACGTATGTTCAGCAAAGCTGGAAACATAGTATCGGATAGGCGTTCTTGTTTAAAGCATACAGTTGTTGACAAATTATTGTTTATTAACAAAAATTGTGGGCTAGCTGAGAAGCAATAGCTTTCACCCCAGTATCATATAGTTGAAAGAATTTCTGACGATTTGGCTTCTCGAAATTTTGATGAAACTCGGTCGAATTTTCCTCATTAGCCAAAAATTTCTACCGTTGTTATGCTTTTTTACACTTTTGGCTGATAAAAGCGAAGGCCTTGATCTCATAAAAATGACTTACTAATGAATGAATTAAAATGTATTGTTTTTGTTGTTTAAAATAAATAATTTTGTTATTTTTAATAAAGCACACTATAAATGTGTTGAAAACTAGCAATCATGTTTAGTATTGCCATATTCAATATAACGAGTGCCGTAGTAAAGATCTATACTTTTTTCTTAATGTTATGTAACTTTTCACCGATAGTATCGATACTATCGAATGGTGAGAGTATATCCTGTGATACGACAAAACCAAGTAACTTGTCTTTTGTAAAATGCAGAAAAATCAATGTTTTTTGTGTAACTAATTTAGGTTTTTTATATCTTTTTGGTACCTTGTTGTATTTCCATTTTACTTTAGAAAAAAGGTTGTTTTTCAAGAATTCGAAAATAGAAAGCAAAATTTTTAAGTTTATGTATTTAAATTTAAATATTTAAAAAAATTTAAAAATTGCAATAAACAATTAATCTTGTTCCTCATCCGGGTGTTGAAAGAGTGGCAGATTGTCTAAAGCAGCTTCGAGGAAGTTCGGATTCAGCTTTACTAGCAATATGTTTTCCAAGGTTTCCCCGCTTAAACGATTCCTGGAGTCCGTTAGTATTAGCTTCAGCATGGAAAATGCACGTTCAATCCTCACCTGTTTTGTGAAAAGACCAATAAAATTTATTTTATTTATTATATTTAATTATTTTATTTATTTATTTATTCAATAAATAAATTAAATAAACTAAAAGGAACTCATAAAAACTTCAAAAATAAGACTTGTAAAATATATATACACATACATATTATATGTATTAGACTGTGTCAACTAAAACGAATGCGGTACAAAAATGTTTTCATTGCAAATTCTTATTTCTGCGAGCGCTAACTGAAAAATGAAGATGGAGGGCTGAAATTTTGCCGACATTATTTTTTTTGTAACTGACAACGAAATTTAGATATGGGACCGAAAGAAAAAACAATTCGTTTTATTTGACACAGTCTAATACATACATATGTATATACAATGGTTGAAATAATTATAGCCGCACCATATTTTGATAAGTTTTAACATATTATATTTGTTGTTATTTAATTTTGGTAATTTTTTTTAATATAGTTCATTCTTTCACAAAACCCGTGTAAATCAAAATTTCACACTTTGTGCAATATTAAAAAAAATTAACAAACTTTATTAAAAATTTCTAGTTTTTTAATTGGATTTCCTAGAAAGATTCGGAGTATGCAGTTTTTTAACACATTGAATTCTAGTAGAATAAAGTGCAAGTTTCAAATGGCTAAAAATTACCATTGATTTTTTTTATTTTTTTTTTTGTCGAAGATGTTACGGGTTTCTTCCATATAAAAATAAATTTTGTGTATGGAAGCAAATATGACAAAAAAAATTCTAAAAAATCTACTGTAATTTTTAGTCATTTGAAACTTGTACTTTGTTCTACTAGAATTCAATGGAAATCTAATTAAAAAAGCTAGAATTTTGTTTTTTTTTAATATGGAACAAAGTTGGAAACTTGGAGTTACACGGGTCTTGTTAAAGAATGAACTATATTTAAAAAAATAACCAATAACTACAATAATAAGAGGATTCACAAGACGTGTTAACCGTCGCAAAATCTTAAGCTTAACATTTTTTTATGTAAAACAACGGTTAAAATGGTTTTAGGATGGCTAATTATATATTTTTTTATCAGATTAAAAGCATTTCGGTGTAGTTAGAAATCCTTTAAAAGCATTTTAACCGTTATTTTACATAAAAAAAATGTTAAGCTTAAGATTTTACGACGTTAATACATCTTGTGAATCCCCTAAATATATTAAAACTTGACAAAATATGGTGCGGCTATAATTATTTATTATTATGATATATATACCTGAGTGGGTAGTATTGCAAAGCAGACATTGCTTAACGCGTACATCTCTGGATCAGTAAACTGCTTTTCCTTCCAAAATGTTAGAACGTTTGCGTCACTTCTTAGGATTGGAAGCTGCAGATTTTTAATTTTTGTATGTACATCGGTAGCAGTACCAACGTTAGCTTCAATACCTTGCGATAAATATTCGTTTAGTAATTCATCCTCAACATCAAAAAATTGGTTGGTTGTTTGATTTGCACTTGAATTCGGAGTTGAACTCGCAATGCCGCCAGGGCTAGTTTCATTAATTCTATCCCATATTGTTTTTAAATATTGTGTTGCTTCAATTTTTTGGTTCGCCGTTAGGGTGTGATGGAACCGAGGATCCAAATAACGGGTGATTTTTTTGAGGTTAGGATTTTCATGCATTAGTATTTGACAGATCACGTGGGATTTCAGACATGGTGTCAAAGAGAAAGATGCTCAGTATGCTTTGACATTTCATCATGAATAGACTTACTAACGAGCAACGCTTGCAAATCATTGAATTTTATTACCAAAATCAGTGTTCGGTTCGAAATGTGTTTCGCGCTTTACGTCCGATTTATGGTCTACATAATCGACCAAGTGAGCAAACAATTAATGCGATTGTGACCAAGTTTCGCACTCAGTTTACTTTATTGGACATTAAACCAACCACACGAATGCGTACAGTGCGTACAGAAGAGAATATTGCGTCTGTTTCTGAGAGTGTTGCTGAAGACCGTGAAATGTCGATTCGTCGCCGTTCGCAGCAATTGGGTTTGTGTTATTCGAGCACATGGAAGATTTTACGCAAAGATCTTGGTGTAAAACCGTATAAAATACAGCTCGTGCAAGAACTGAAGCCGAACGATCTGCCACAACGTCGAATTTTCAGTGAATGGGCCCTAGAAAAGTTGGCAGAAAATCCGCTTTTTTATCGACAAATTTTGTTCAGCGATGAGGCTCATTTCTGGTTGAATGGCTTCGTAAATAAGCAAAATTGCCGCATTTGGAGTGAAGAGCAACCAGAAGCCGTTCAAGAACTGCCCATGCATCCCGAAAAATGCACTGTTTGGTGTGGTTTGTACGCTGGTGGAATCATTGGACCGTATTTTTTCAAAGATGCTGTTGGACGCAACGTTACGGTGAATGGCGATCGCTATCGTTCGATGCTAACAAACTTTTTGTTGCCAAAAATGGAAGAACTGAACTTGGTTGACATGTGGTTTCAACAAGATGGCGCTACATGCCACACAGCTCGCGATTCTATGGCCATTTTGAGGGAAAACTTCGGAGAACAATTCATCTCAAGAAATGGACCGGTAAGTTGGCCACCAAGATCATGCGATTTGACGCCTTTAGACTATTTTTTGTGGGGCTACGTCAAGTCTAAAGTCTACAGAAATAAGCCAGCAACTATTCCAGCTTTGGAAGACAACATTTCCGAAGAAATTCGGGCTATTCCGGCCGAAATGCTCGAAAAAGTTGCCCAAAATTGGACTTTCCGAATGGACCACCTAAGACGCAGCCGCGGTCAACATTTAAATGAAATTATCTTCAAAAAGTAAATGTCATGGACCAATCTAACGTTTCAAATAAAGAACCGATGAGATTTTGCAAATTTTATGCGTTTTTTTAAAAAAAAAAGTTATCAAGCTCTTAAAAAATCACCCGTTACAAACATGAAATCAAACTGTTATTACGCATTAAGGTGTTTGTTCTTTTTTCGAAGGGCTGCAATATCATATCACTAATTGTTTTAATTAGTGGGTGGTTCGTATCTTTAATAATTTTTACCGTGCATATTTTGCATTTGAGCCATTGTGCGTAGAAATTACCATAGTGAAATTGCTCTTCTTGAAATATTTTTATTGTTTTTTGCAATGGACTAAATACGAGGCAATAGCTGTCGATGAATTCACAAAAGGAGTCATCATACTCGAAATTTTCGTCTTGGGTGTTATGTTTAACGGACTCGATTTTTGTTAGAACGTCTTTTGCTGCCTTCAAATTTTCTACCATTGTGAAGGTCGATCACCATCTTGTTGGACGGTCTAGTTGCGGCATCTTCAATTGCTTCAATTCAAAAATATCTCGATATCCGTTTGTTTTTCTTACATATTTTGTCAAATTACGGGATGCTAATAAGTACTTTGTTATAGCTGAGGATTTTGTCACGTCAAGAGCACAAAGTTGCACAGTATGAGCTGCACAGCGGCAAACTCGAATGTTGCCCAATATCATATCTGGTATTTCCTCCAAAAGTTCAATTTTTTTGAGATATTCATCATTTGGGCAGTCTGCTTCTTCCGATTCTTCTTCGGAAACAAAAGATAATATTTTAGTTGCTTTGAGCATATTTGCGCCATTATCCGACGTAACTGAAACTATCTGTCTTAAAGCAATGTTATATTTTTTTAAGATTTTTATAATTTCGGTGGCTAGGTTTTTGCTTGTACTCGTTCCA
This sequence comes from Rhagoletis pomonella, assembly GCF_013731165.1. Taxonomy (NCBI): domain Eukaryota; kingdom Metazoa; phylum Arthropoda; class Insecta; order Diptera; family Tephritidae; genus Rhagoletis; species Rhagoletis pomonella. The sequence goes on along the minus strand of NW_023458569.1, from coordinate 1,063,459 downwards.
GCACACCTCAATTCTGTCATCCCTAAGATGCGTGATTTTATCAGCCCATTACTTATAAATTGAGCGCTAATGCCAAAAATGTTTCATCATAACCGCGTAGCACTGTCGATTTTTAATGAGAACAATCTTTTTTTACTTCAGCGCTTATGTCGTTTCGTACATTGTTTGCAACTAATTGCAACGTATTCTTGCAGTTGGACCCATTCAAACATATTTGTTTTCCGTCTGTGGCTTTAAAGCCTTCACAAATGGGACTTAAAATATTTCTCATATTAGGCGAATTTAATATATTCAAAGGAATAGAATCTTCGGTGACAAGACCAATAAATAAACGCAGTAGCTGCTTTTTGTTAATTTCAATTTTAATTTTCTTTTTGCGTATCACTTTTGATAAAGAACTTGTTCTTGAAGTTTCGGAAGTTTCGACAGTATTTACATTGTGTAGTTTCAGTAAGTGTGCTTTTAGATTTGCAATTCTATTGTTTTTAAGTTTATTTTTACATGTAGCAAAACCGTCGTTTTCATTATTATCAAAAAACTTCCAAATTTCATTTTGCTTATTTCGCGCCATTGCCGTTAAAAACACTAATAGCCACCGATCTGTTTGACACACATTCACAAACTGAAGCAATTAAAAAGCAGAATCAATGACAAAGGAAATACATTCATAGCTTAAAACAGTCGACGGCGACAGTTACAATATTTGCCGAAACGAAAATTATGTGCTGCTTCAACTTCGGAATTCGCCAAAAGTTGCAGTTAGTCAAACTGAAAACTGTCGGTGCTTTTGATTGGAGAAGTGCTTCGCAGTCTTTCAGCGATCAAATTTTGCTTTTTGTTCGACTGCGACTGATGCATGTGAATGCTGATGGCTTGTGAAAGCAGAACTCCTGTTTCATCGACTGCAGCTGTTGACGACCAGTGATCGGACTTGAAAAAAAATTTGTGTGGTAGAATCGGGAAAAAAACTTTGATCAAACTTTGTACAAAAATTTAAAAAATTCTGCGAAGTTTCACCTAAATTGCAAACCTTTTAATTAGAATCTAAAAAAAATTAATTTTAGTATAATAAATTGCAAGATTGATGTTGCTAAAAATTGCGTTGAGTTTTGACAATTTTTTTCCTTGGCAATGTAAAACAGTTCCTTCTATATCAAGATATTTTGCGAACATATTTTGAAATATTTCTGCAACCTTGCGGAGTGCTGCCAGCTTTTTTTTACCACATCACGATGTAGCGAACAAATGTGGCACGTTCCAGAAACCGCTACTTGGGATTTGCCAATTTTGACAATTCTCAAGCAAAAGTAAACAACGCTTTAGAAACTTTAGATGCACTGAAATTCGCTAATACTTTCACAAAAATCGCCATTTTTTAACATTTTCGCTATTAATTCTTTTTTATAAATCATATATTTTGCGATTTAACACAATAAAACCACGTTTCCTGTCGAAAAATTAAATATTGAGAAAATTTACTATTTTACGGTTTATTTTATCCTCCCATTCTGCCTGTTGTTAGTGTTTAGTGTTGGACAATTTTTGCTCTTAAAGTTAAGAAAATTATGTCGAGCAAAAGTAAAACTTCTCAAAAACACGAATATGTGGTAGATTTCAGACCTTGTGTGGTAGATGCTCAAAAAAGTGGAAGATCTACCACAATGTGGTAGAAGTCCGATCACTGTTGACGACTTGCAAAAGCAGAGATATTGCTTTTGCTTTGACTTGTGCTACTGGTCAAAATCATAAGCAAGCAAATTGAAATTTTTTCAAACCGATGGCTGCCGAAGGTGACGCGCATTTTATTAGTAATTGTTTTCGGCGTTAGCTTCAACTGAAGCTGCCATTATTTCGAGGAGCACAAGAACAAGCAAAAGCAAATGAAATAAAACTTATTGCAGTTTTTTAAACACTGTTCCTCACAACTAGCCTGCCAACATGCTCTTGGCGCCAGCAGAGAGTAAAGCAATTGAATGGTAGACGCGCTATAAATACATACATACATACATACATTCGAGACGATAAAGCTGAAATTAGTCAAGAACGTAAACCTACCGGTACGTAAACCCGAGTCAGCTGACACGATCTGTCTTACCAAAGCGCCATGTAAATGAAAACTCAACATCGCAGAATTTTTCTGTAGTTTTAGCCCGTAGCGCAGAAATCTGCGGAATTTAGATTTTTCCGTGTCAGCTGATTTCTCTTTCTTTAGATGGTTGCCACTTCGTCAGTTTTACAGATGGTAAAAAAGATATAAGTTCCTATTCAAAATATGTTTAAAATATTTGAAATTTACTATTGAATAAGGTTTTTGTTGAAAACTATGTAGTTTATATTTAGCTAAAATCTATTATAGCCATATATGTAATACTCCTATATTGGCAGTAAGAGCTAGTACCGTCCGAAAACACTACAGTACAGATATATCAATAAACACGTACGAAAGAAAAGGAACACATACGTTTATACACAACGCATATACAAAAACTGTACTCAAGTACACAATACATTGACAAAAACGGTACTAGACTGTCTCATTGAGAAGTTAGCTTACTGCCAATATAGAAGTATTACATATATGATTATAGCACGAAAAATTGTAGTTGAAAGGGTAAGTTTATGAAAAGGCATTGACGAGTGGCAACAGTGTAGTAAACAACACTGATGGCTCCAGTAATCGACAAAATTCTGCGTATACAGACTGCGTTTAAGTATACGTTCTGCGTTCTCGACTAATTTCAGCTTAAATTAAAGCTCTAACAGTCAACGACGTAACGTAGACGTAGGTTGACGCAGACACGATCTACCTTATGGGATTCGCGTGAAAGCGAAAACTCACCACCGCATGGCGGTGACGTTGACGTTGCTTCTCTCTCTCTCTATCAATAATAAATTTGATATGCTGTTACGTACGCCAAACTACGTTTACGCTACGTCATTGACTAACTGCGCTTTTACCATTTACTACATTCGTGCTTTCGGCAACAAGTCAAATGGCTTTCAGCAACAAGTCATATGACTTTCAGCAACAGGTCAAACGACTTCTGCAACACATGAGCTGCGGCGTCTAGCTTCGCCAACCGTCCAAATGAGCTCTCATGCTTTCGGCAACAGTTCAAATGCCGCGTTTGCTAGTTTCGTGAACACGGTTGCCATTTCCAATTTATTTTTCGGACCAAATGGTAAAAAAAATTTACCAATTTTTATTACATCGGGAAATTGAGTGGAGTTTATTCCTCTTTATGAAGAAAATATTCCAATTCAGTTTTTACAACGATTTTTTTTTT
>NW_023458569.1:1056687-1060072 GCF_013731165.1 Rhagoletis pomonella | reverse complement strand
TTTTTTTTTTACATTGCATCTAAAGTGCATTAGAATTGTATATTATTAACATTATATTATTCAAAGTTTTAATTTAGAATTTGTTTGTTAATTTCGTTTTTATTAATACTAAATCAAAAAATTTGCGCTCAGCTGCTGCGAAAGTGTGAGGCAGACTAAAAATGTTATGAACTAAATCACACAATTCTTCAAAGGCCGCTTCACCCAATACATATTTAATCAAACTTACTTGACCCCAAAAACGTTCAATATTGGTACAGTTTTGAAGCCTCAGTTCGCGAAATTGAAATTCAATTATGTCTGCATCTTTTACCAATACAGGGAATTGGTCGATTAGCGGCAAAATTTATACATCAGTATTAGAAAGAACCTTATGTGGTGTAATATTTTCAAGAAGTTTAATATCTTTTCCATTGAAATCGAATATTATTTTCATGTGCTAAATGCTAAGATTTAAGTTTTGCTACCTTTCCATATTTTTACCAGCCACTTTAATATTCGTCACCGAGTAATTAAAATTAGCAAGAAATCACGATATTTTTTAAGCGTGCTTTGACAGATGATTAGCCATGCCCTATTTGAAGATCAGTGGCAAGGCGAGTTTACACTTTTAGCTGGTGTTGCCAATCGGCCCTATACTGAATATCGTCGACGATCGTCAGCGCATCAGTAAGATGGCAGACGACGACCGTATCGTCACTTTTACTGACGATGACGATATTCAACATGGGGCGGAATATTCACCAATTAAATAGAAAAAATTCAAAACGCGAAACTATTGCATGAAGTGAAAGGGTGATAATAACCTAACCAAAGGCTTGTGAAATGGACCATTTTAAAAAGAATTGGACCAATGGTCCAAACAAAAAGAAATGAACCAAATTTGGTCCATTTGGACCAAAACGGCAGCCGTGATCCCAAACCAAAATTTTGTCTCGTTTTTTACTTGTTTTATTAATTAAATCATATATAACTCCAGAAAACTCAGCTAGTTTTGAAATATATCTATGGTAATGTTAACCATACCAATAAACTTTTGCGCTTGTTTTATTGACTTCGGTCGTTCAAAATTGCGAAGCGCTTCTACTCTGTTTTCAGAAGGCTGTATCTCTGCCTCAGATAAACAATGTCCTAAAAAATCTATACTTGAAACACCAAAATTTCATTTGCTTGGTTTGACGTTCAATCCATACTCAGACAAACGCTCGAAAAGTACTCGTAGATCCTTTATGTTGTTTAATGTTGTTCTTCACTCTCACTCGCGACCAGCAGATCATCAATATACGCGAAAACAAAATCTAATTTACCTACTACTTCGTTGATGAATCTCTGAAATGTTTGCGCTGAGTTCCTCACCTCGAAAGGCATTCGGGTGAACTCAAACATACCGAAAGGAGTAGTAATCCCCGTCTTAAAAATGTCTTCTTCTGCCATTGGAATTTGGTGATATGCTCTAACTAAATCTAGTTTTGAAAATATGTTTTTATTCCTAATACTAGGTTCACATATAAGTAGATTATCCTCATTTTCGAGCTTAACACCCTAATCTGTAATTATAACAAGAGATTAGCCATATAAAATTTGTCCCTTGTTAATCTGTAATTATAAAATAATCTCAGATTTAACCGATAACTTTTCGGTGTCCATCCTAGTTTTATCGATTGTTTTTGCGAAAGAGAAGAGAAATGCCAAATGTAAAAGTAAACAAAAACGTACGCTAGCAAGTAAAAGAGGTTTGTAAAGGTATTTTTAATAAAATGTTAAGTTAAAATATATTTATATTGCTTATTATAGCAGAAAAACGTGATAACGGTGGCACAGAGAAGAAACATAACTTTTCCTTGAGATGTGAGAATAACAAGCACAACAAATTGGACGGCTAATAATCTGATATTTGCCTGTGTAAACGGGGTGATTAAAAAACGAGCTTCGATTGAGATAATATTGATATGTGAACATAGTTTAAGGTTCATATTAAAACCGTGAATATGAGGCAAGGGATAACGATCCGGTACAGTCACAGTATTAAGTCTTCTAAAATCACCCCAAGGACGCCAGTCATTAACTTCTTTCATTGGTACTAAATGAAGTGGAGATGCCTCGGATGAATGTGATGGTCTACAAATCCCTGTTTTTACTAAAAAATCGAATTCAGTTTTAACTACTTTAAATTTTATAGGATCTAAGCTTAGAAAAAGGAAGGTTTCCTTCAGTGACAAGTCTGTGAACCGTGGTATGCTTAACCAGTTTTGAGTAATCTGGCTCAGAAATAAGGGAAGAAAATTCCTTCAATAATTTTGTATATTGATCATCTACTGAAAAAATTTTCGGAAGAGGAACATTGCAAAAATACGAAATTGTGTTAACTGATAGATTTGTTAACGGATCTACTAAACCCTTGTTTTTAATATCAATAAGCAGTCCATATTTACAAAAAAAAATCAGCTCCTATAATCGGCTTCGTAATATCAGCAATCAAAAATGTAAAAAGGAACTCACGCCTTAAACCCAAATTAATATTATCAGACAATTTCGTCAATTCACTAATACTACTTGAGTTAGAACCAGCTAAAATCACGCTTAGGTTCTTCGGTAACTTCCTCATCCAAAGTTTCTTAAAAACGTCTTGGCTAAAATTGGAACCCGAAAGCAGTACAAGCGACCGATAAAATTCTGAGGGCTTACGATCACCCATTTCAGAATCCGATAACATTTTGTCTAATTTCGCATTCTGACTTAATGAATGCCTTTCAATCAAAATTTTCTTAAGCCAAGTAAATTTGTTATTTTCGTTCGGATTTTGAATAAAGTCTAAAATCGTTATTATAACTTCTTGCGGAAGTTCAGTAATTGTATGCTCATACTTAGTTGTTTCTTGTGTAATATTTTTGGTACTAAACTGCATTTCCGCATGACTAAACCACGCTTCCGGACAACTTGTCCAGAATTGTGGTAGTTTGACCGATGTACATAGCACAAATCTCATTACTATTTCGATCGACATACGGATTTGTTAAATGTTCGTTAAACGTACTATTTTGTAAATCAATGAGGATTTCATTTAAATTATGTGTATTACGTGGAGATGTATGTGTATCATGTTGTGGTGAATGAAACATTTTGATTATTTAAATTTGAGCAAATATAAAAGACCTCAGAAAAGGGAAGTTTACAATTATGTAAAAAAAAATAATATAATATTTAATAAATAACAATTAAACTCTGTATTTAATTATATTCAACAAAACTAGTGTTAAAGTTATACAGTACAGCTCACCAATAAAACTAAGATTGTTGGCACCTTTAGTTGAGTCTCAAAACGTGCTTACGGTAATGTAATCCACTCAATAAACACTCTAGATGTTGTTGTTGATGTTAGCGCTAC
>NW_023458569.1:1050460-1056587 GCF_013731165.1 Rhagoletis pomonella | reverse complement strand
TATTTAATGTTCGGCTCCGCCCGAACTTAGACTTTCTTACTTGTTATCACATCCTTTCCTTTTTAGGAAAGCTGGCAGCACTCCGCAAGGTTGCAGACATCTCTTAAAATATGTTCGAAAAATATCTCAATATGTCAAAGAAGTAAATTGCAAAACTCAACGCAATTTTTAGCAACTTCAATCTTGCACTTTATTATACTAAAATTGAATCTTTTTTAGAGTCTAATTAAAAAGTTTGCGATTTAGGTGAAACCTTGCAGAATTTTTTTAATTTTTGTACAAAGTTTGATCCAAACCCAGAGATCTTCCAAATTTTTTTGAAATCTTCCACATTTTTTTTCAGATTCTACTACACAGAATTTTTTAAAAGTCCGATCAATGGTATTAGCTGTATAAATAAGTATCGTTCACTTGTGGTGGCTGTATCACAGCGCACGGCAGTGCGCGCGAGTGACGAAAGCAGCAACAGTAGCATGCTGAAATGAATCGCTTATATATATACGAGATTTGGAAGTCTTTATCCAGACGTCCAATCGACATGTCTGATATATCGTTGGAAAGGTCTTGCAGAGTGTGTCCGGAAATTCAAGCTTGGTAAACGATTAACCGGATTCTTAAAAATTAGGCTAAAGTGTTGCAAAACAAAAAACGTGTTTGTGCTTTTGCCGGTTTCAGGGGGCATATGGGTACACCCAACATATTTAGTGTTATTCTATAGGCAATACCTTTCAAACGATACCTTATATATTAAGTTCCGGCCACTAGTTGGAAAGATATAGAGGTAAATGTGTTTTGGTTCGTGTCTCCACTACGAGATGCTTTGGTATGTATGTGGCGTCTGTACGTACCATCATTTAACTTTTTCCAAACTTTCAGGAATTAAAGTACACAAAAAACTAAGAAGGTTTTGTTCCAGGATGTTTTGATTCGTATGCCTGTGTGGGCGTGGCTGCTGCCTGAAATTCGAAAAAAGGCAATTTTTTTAACTACCACTGAGGCCGCACTACTCAGTCCATGTCATTGATGTGGATATCAGTAGAAGGGTCTTTAAACAAGCTATCTAACGCTGTCTTTTGTCTTTATAAAATATAAATACGCTATAACGTTATCGCGTGAAAACTAAAAATCGGGCTGCTGAAAATAGAGATTTCGGGCATTTTCTCAAAAACTGGTCAGTAGATTTTATTCTAAGTTTCCACAAGTCTAGCCCAAAACCTTAGTTTTCATCTGGTATATAGCTTATATCTGGAAAAACTCTTGTTGTGGAGATATTGCTATTCAAATTGAAAAAATGTCGCTCCAAAAAGAGTCAAATGGTTAAAAATTAACATATCCGTCTAATTTAGTCACTTTAAAATATAAAAATAACATGCCCAGTTCCCCGAAAAAAAATCGCCCATTCCCCGATTGCCACTTAAACCGAAATTCCCTGCAAATCGGGGAATTTCCCGCGAGTTGACAATTTGAATGATGCAGCTGTGCTAATCACTTCGTACATGTCTTGGAAACCACAATTTGTGTGTATTTTAGAGTTTTTTTCAGTCACATGCCGAAATTGTAACATGCTTCCCCATTTTAATTGCAGGTATGTACACAATATTTAACTATGCTACATGGGTTTATCACCCGCACTTTACCTACCTGGTATTTACCTATAGTTGTACATAAATATGTATGTATGAATGCATTTAGTTCACCCAATGTTCCGCTACTACTTACATACATATGTATAAACTGCCACTGAGCAAAAATACTTGAGAAAAAATCATTAGTTTAATAGCACGAGTGCAACACCGTACACGTGATAGAAGTGAAGCTTCTTAAAAAAAAGCACATGTGTGCGCCCCACACCCAGTAGAAATCTTAACAACAATTAAACTACGAGGCAATCAGACGAATACAGTTGTTTATTGTCCAAAGTTGGTACCAAGTTGATCAGTTTTTATCATTTCTCATATTTTTTTTAATTTTTAATTTTTTCGAATACATATCATCCTTGATATCATCATATCCTTGATCATCCTTTTTCGTTTTATTCCGTATTCGATAAACTATGTGTTTCAATGGACACATCGATTTGAATACATAATTTAGATTTAGAGAATATTTTTAGCAATTTATTTGAGACAAATAAAACATTTAGTTTATTGTTTGTATTTTCGTCCATTTTAAATTTGCTACCCCAAAATAATTGATATCAAATAAAACACCTCTTTGAGGTAAAATTTTCGAGTGACGAAAGCTGAACTAGAAACACAAAATTTATGATATCAATTTCGTGACGAAAATTATACGCATTTTTTAACTGCCTTTCAAACGTATGGAAAATCTTTTTTTATTTATTCGGAACGTTGCGAATTTCCGTTTACTGCTAGAAACACAATACAAAAAAACAGAACTTTTTACCTCAAAGAGGTGTTTTATTTGATTTGCAAGACAGCACGCTATGCGCTGGTGTTCAGTAGTCCTCTAATTTCTTTGAGGTATCGATACTACTAAGTCAACGCGCTGCTCAGTCATACAAAGCAGCAGTATTGATTGAGTGTGCAATAGTTGGCGTTCAACGCATGCCAGTCTCTGATAAGCATTGTTCTGATTTTTATTATTACCTTCCTTAAATTAGCTCGGGATGTAACTATGTATTTAATATTGATGTGCCTAAAAGATGCAGCGATTTCTATTCTCAAGTTACATACCTGGTGACAGTACGAATGGCAATTATAATAGGGACGTTTTAGTTTTTTGAACTATAATTTTATTAACATTAAATGCATGCTTTTTAAACATTTGCATATCACTTTGAATCCCATTTTTTACATAAGCTAATGTTGAAGTTTTTTTCACCTTCTTCACGACATTTTTCATGGGAAGCAAGGCTTTTTGTTTAATCTTTCTGCGGCAACAATTTCCTATATATGAGACACTCTTTTTCATATCGGACACCAAATTTGGTGTCACACTTTCGATTGGATTCAAATTTGTTTTATGGGTTCTATACATGAAATAAGCTAACACATATTCGAGGAAATTTTTTTTTTAATATTTTTATTCGAAGATATGATCTGTCAAAGTTGCATTTTTTCGTGATTCTGACTAATCATGTACTTCTTCAAATCGTTATACCTCGGGTTCTGCTGATCGTAGAGACTTCATCTTAACGTCGTTTTAAAGCTAAAGAACCGGGATTACGATGGTATAATTTTAAATCCCTAATTTACTGGTCTTCACTATGCAAATCCGCTTCAAAAAGTTCAGCTGTTAGTAGCTAAGTTAGCTTTAGCTTATAACGATTTGAACAAGTACATGAGTAGTCAGAATCACGAAAAAATGCAAACTTTGACAGATTATATCTCCGAAGAAAAAAATTAAAAAAATTTCCTGGAATAAGTAAAAAAAATTTAAGCGAATCGGAGACATGACATAATTTTTTTAACGAAACCCGTCCGACTTAAAAAAGAATGGCTCATATGCCGTTTGAACACTTTTGGAGAAATAAATATTTTAAATTAAAAAGCCTTTTTCGCCTAAAAGTGACATTCGGGAATTATTTCACTTTTTTGTCTGAGTCTTATTAACCGAAAATATATAAACAAGGAAATGAAAAAGGTGACATTCAGGAAATTTCGGACGGACAGTCTTATAATAGAAAGTAGGGATGTTGCGAATGTGGAATTTTAGACATCCAAGGATGCGAATGCGGATGCGGATGTTTAAAAGATAACATCCGCGGATGCGGATGCGAATGCGAATGTCAAGTATTTTTAAGAAATAATTTAGGTGAGTAAATTAGGATATTTAGGTAAATAAAAAATGTAAAAGTTAGTAATTTTTAGTTTAAAAATTGGAACGTTGTATTTGATAAAAAGTAATGTTGCTGTATTTTCGGGTGACATCCTGTTCCTTAAAGGGTCGTAATCAAACCTGCGCCACTACATAACTACTCGCTCGATGCGAAAAAACTTGAAACTTGACTAAATTGTAAATTCTTTTCGATTGACGCTGCACCAATTGAGAGGACTTTCAGTTATATTTATTTTTTTATTGCGGTGCAATAATTCCTTTTGGAGAATTGCATCGGGGCTGCAAATGCCGGATGTATCCTCCTGACTTTCGTCTTCACAATCTAGCATCGTTCTTCTTCCCAATTCTTGTTATTTTGTTAAAAAGGCACCCAATTTTTTATAACAATTTTAATTATTGGAATCACGGACGATGAAGGTCTCAGACCTGCTTAGTTCCCGGGTGACTTTTTGAAAAGGTTCACCGGTAATGAATAGCTTGTAATTAATTTTTTTTATTAGCTGAGCTCGATTTTTCCTAGTTGCAGGCAGTCACAATTAATTGCTCACCGCTGTCGGTACCATAAGCCATCAAATCAGTTTTGTTGTTCCATTCCATGCGCTCAATGTGCTTTGATATTTTGATATCGTTAATATGGTATGGAAAGGACGTAGTTCACATTGTCGCTGAAATGCAAAAAGGCCACAGCTAACGAAAATTTTTTATTGCATAAAACGATGAGGGGACTTATGATTCGATGAATTGCATTGTAATCAATCAAAAAGTGAATTTTGGATTTTTAGTTAGTTGATTAACTTACCCTAACCTTTTAAGGTTTTTTGTATTTCAGCGACGATAAGAGTTAGGCCCTTTCCATACCATACTAACGATATATGTATTGCATGTTTTCGAGTGCACAGAGTATTTACATAGTAAAATCGGTCAAAATTATTTGGCGTGTTTTTCTGCTAAGTAATAAAAGAAAACACGAAACTTAATCATAATAAGCCGTTTTATGAAACAAAAAATTATTTCTCTATCTAAGAAAAAGTAAATTAAAGTAATTAAACATGTTTTACAATTTCAATTACATGAATATAGAGTTAAGTCTCGTAAAAAAAATTAAAAAAAAAAAAAATGTGTTCTCCAAATCTTGCAAAGCCATTCCACGTAGCACGGATTGCATGGACTGCATAACTTGCAAACACACAAAAACAAAATACATGGGAAACAACATTTCCTATCGCTGCAAAATATGCAACGTCGAAACCCATGCATATATTTTGCAAAATAGTATAGCGAGATAAATGCGACCCTGTGCTAGTTGTTTTGTTATTGGAATCAGTGTTGCCAGAACTTTTTGTGCCGACCGGCTATATTGGCAAAAAAATCGGTTAAAATCGGCTAAAATGTTTCAACTAAAATTCACATGTTTTATTTGAAGAAATCGCAAGTAGAAAGACTAATAAAATTATATATATTTTTTTAGTTAATAAAGATTATATGTAGCTATGTAAGCGTTACCCCACTCGTTAAATAAATCACATAAACAGAGACTGGTAAATTCATTACAAATTATTTTGGTTTAACAAAACAAATTGTGGTTATACGTACATCAGAAGTCATGTTTGTATTACAAGTAATTTTCAGCAAAAATAAACCAACTTAAAACAAATGTATATTTATTTCATGATCCAATGATCGGATCTAAACCAGATTAGTATGGGACCACCTCTGAGACACTACTTTTCCGATGCAAAAAGAATTATCGAAATCGGTTGACGTGGTCCAAAGCTATGCGGTAACATACATAAAAAAAAAATATTCCGACGAGCTGATAACCTCCTCCTTTTTTGGAAGTCGGTTAAAAAGAGATCAATTACAAACTTATGGCGTTTTCTTTTTTATTGAAAAATGTTTCCTTACATTGTAACATTTGCACTAGGTTACTTTTCGTCCTGAAAAATGGCTATATTAGTGGATGCTTTCCATTTCCAGACAACCGGTCAGGTACGAGCATGATTTTTAATTTTTTATTTAACAATAAACAAAAAGTGAAAATTTTTTTTTAAATTTAATTTCTCAAAGTGTATTTTTTTTCTCTCAAACTTTTTTACTGGGAAAGAGACACTTTGAACTACAATCAACCCAAATCTCTAATAGCGAAGATTTTTTTTTCTGAGTTATAATTTTTTATAGAAAATATACGTTTTTGTGGTATATACTACAATATTCTTATATTGTTTAACTAAATGGAACATACGTATGTAATAGATCAGCAAAAAATCATCATCTTTTTTGTGTATCAAATAGATATTAGAACACACTTTCCACCATACAGTTTCGA
>NW_023458569.1:1048550-1050360 GCF_013731165.1 Rhagoletis pomonella | reverse complement strand
AAAAAAGAAGAAGAAGAAGAATAGACTTGAATTGATATGAAAAGTAATACATGTATGTATATACTAGTGATGTTGCGAATGTGGAATTTTAGACATCCGCGGATGCGAATGCGGATGTCAAGTATTTTTAAGAAATAATTAAGGTGAGTAGATTAGGTTATTTAGGTAAATAAAAAATGGAAAAGTTAGTAATTTTTAATTTTTTTTTATTTAGTACTTGAATTTAAAAATTGGACCATTGTATTTGATAAAAAGTAATGTTGCTGCGTTTTCGGGTGGCAGCCTGTTTCTTAAAGGGTCGTAAATCAAACCTGCGCCACTAAATAACTACTCGCTCGATGCGACAAAACTTGAAAAACTTGAAACTTGACTAAATTGTAAATTATTTTCGATTGACGCTGCACCAATTGAGAGGACTTTCAGTTAATTTATTTTTTTATTGTGGTGCAATAATTCCTTTTGGAGAATTGCATCGGGGCTGCAAATGTCGGATGTATCCTCCTGACTTTCGTCTTCCCAATCTAGCATCGTTGTTATTCTTAATTTTTGTTATTTTGTTAAAAATTTATAATAATTTTAATTATTGGAATCACGGACGATGAAGGTCTCAGATCTGCTTAGTTCCCAGGTGACTTCTTGAAAAGGTTCACCTGTATTGAACAGCTTGTAATTAGTTTTTTTTATTAGCTGAGCTCGATTTTTCCTAGTTGCAGGCAGTCACAATTAATTGCTCACCGCTGTCGGTACCATACGCCATCAAATCCGTTTTGTTGTTCCATTCCATGCGCTCAATGTGCTTTGATATTTTGATATCGTTAATATAGTATGGAAAGGACGTAATTCCCATTGTCGCTGAAATGCAAAAAAGCCACAACTAACGAAAAATTTGTATTGCATAAAACGATGAGGGGACTTATGATTCGATGAAATGCATTGTAATCAATAAAAAAGTGAATTTTGGATTTTTAGTTAGTTAATTAACTTACCCTAACCTTATAAGGTTTTTTGTATTTCAGCGACGATAAGAAATAGGCCCTTTCCATACTATACTAACGATATATTCCATGTTTTCGAGCGCACAGAGTATTTGCATAGTAAAACCGGTCAAAATTATTTGGCGTGTTTTTCTGCTAAGTAATAAAAGAAAACACGGAGCTTAATCATAATAAGCCGTTTTATGAAAAAATGCGTGTGTAACACCGTACACATGATAGAAGTGAAACTTCTAAAAAAAGATGTGAGTACCAGGTACCTACTAACGAAATTGGATGTGTAAACATATGTTTACGGTTCGGCAAACCATTAGGCGATTGAGTTACATACACAGATTTGGTTAGAAATCAAACAATAATTTCATTTCATCTTATTAATTTTCTGATATACATATAATTTATTTATTCATTTTCCGGTAACACCACCTTATATGAATTCGCGCTTCTAGCATCCATATGACCGGGTAGTAATGGAAGTAATTGTATGTTTAACAAATAAATAAAAATGTGTATAATGCAATCAATAGATCCTTACGAATTCGCCATTACCAAGACATTAAGTATCGTACGGACTTTTGTTTACAAAATGCATTTATTTAAGTTGAAAGAAGACAAATTCCTTTGTTCGGCATTTCTTCTTACTCGCTTTCTATCTTCCAAGGCGAATTCATATATTCTTATCACGAATTCATATATTCATGTGGTAGCAAGAGTATAAAAACATAAAATTACCTTATAAATTAAAAGCATAAGTATCACATGTATGCGTAGTCCAATTCACGAAATCATTTCATCGATCTGAGGAAAAACTAAGTGCA
>NW_023458569.1:1048201-1048450 GCF_013731165.1 Rhagoletis pomonella | reverse complement strand
CGAATTCATATATTCTTATCACGAATTCATATATTCATGTGGTAGCAAGAGTATAAAAACATAAAATTACCTTATAAATTAAAAGCATAAGTATCACATGTATGCGTAGTCCAATTCACGAAATCATTTCATCGATCTGAGTAAAAACTAAGTGCATAAACTTTATTTCGCGTTAATTGTAATCATGAAATGGTGTTCATTCCAGTGTACGAAAATAAACTATATTGTACGTTACTATTTCGTTTCGTT
>NW_023458569.1:1034490-1048101 GCF_013731165.1 Rhagoletis pomonella | reverse complement strand
CTTTATATTTGTTTTTGATTATATTCTTGTCTTTGCATTAGTCTTTTCCCGCCCAATTGGCATTTAACGCAGCTATTCGTTTTCTATACCCGTCATATGCTACCTGTACCGTGGCGTTAAATATTTATCGCAAACATAACGGAGCTATAATAATAAGATTTGCTTCAATAATTTGAGTTTAACTTTTTAAACAGGTGGCCACCCTCTTCAGGCACCTCAAAAATATTTTAATTGTGTTTCTGTAAGCTCTTTCTGTACTGCATAGTATTTTAAGCGTAAGACTTTTGTATAATTTAACTAAATTTTACTTTTGAAACAGGTGGCAATCCTCCTACTTTTAGCTAGAAAATACAACTTATTCAAAACCATTTCTTTTGATACCCATATTGGGATAATTCGTTTAACTTAATAAATAATTTGAATTTGATTTTCGTATATATGGCAACCCTTTAAAAGACTAAAACCATACTGCACATCTGCAGGTCAAGCCCTTTCATGTGACACCTCATTTTTGAAAATCGTACGAACGATACAGATTTTATGACTTGAAGTTAAATATTTAACGCAACCCTCTGCGGCAGAGAAATTTTGAATTCGATTTTCTAACATGTGGCAACTCCTTTCATGGAACTAAAGCTATGTTGTAAACCAGAGGGACAAGGCCTTTCATGTGACACCTCATTTTTAAAAATCGAACGAACGATACAGATTTTATGACGTGGTGTTAAATATTTAACGCACCCCTCTGCGGCAGAGAAATTTTGAATTCGATTTTCTAACATGTGGAAACTCCTTTCATGGAACTAAAGCTACGTTGCACACCCGAAGGACAAGGCCTCTCATGTGACACCTCATTTTTGAAAATCGTACGAACGATACAGATTTTATGACGTGGTGTTAAATATTTAACGCAACCCTCTGCGGCAGAGAAATTTTGAATTCGATTTTCTAACATGTGGCAACTCCTTTCATGGAACTAAGGCTATGGTGTACACCCGAAGGACAAGGCCTTTCATGTGACTCCTCATTTTTAAAAATCGAACGAACGATACAGAGTTTATGGCTTGGTGTTAAATATTTAACGCAACCATCTCCGAACTCGACTAAGAAGTTTCACTTCAAAAATTTGCACTTTTTGTTTATTGTTAAATAAAAAATTTCAAATAATGAAAATCAATAATTATATCATTCTATCTTGAAGTAACAAGAATTACTGACATTTGAGTAAAAACATTGTTGGAATCTATTAAATTTTGACAAAGTTATGGGCATTTTAAAAAAAAACATTTTCACTGTCAATTCGAATAATCGCTTTTTGCCTGAAAAACAAAATCGCGTTTAATTCGGCCGAAACATTTTTCCGAGCCAAAAGAAAAAATAAAAGAAAAAAAAGAAATATTTTGAGAAATGAACACGTGAAGTTGTGAAAGGGCTGAAGAAAACAGGCCAACGTTATTTCGAGAAAAGATAACGGCATTCATTTATATCGAACAAGCCGGTCGCTTTTAAGTTTTTAACAATTCAACTTCATATTTAATTGTATTTTGATGTCCATATATTCGAAACTCCTGTTTTTAATGTCCTACTCACTCTCTCACATGCCTGTCTGGGAGCAATAATAAGCAACAACACCATGATACAATTATTCACAGGTATTGTCTTCCCATAGAATTTTGTTTCACATCGATATTCGTGCTCTTTTAATATCATTCGTTATTTTCTAAGTGTTGCGAATAAAATTTGGCACTTAAAATTGTACAAAGAAAGTCCTCGCTACGTCCTTATTTGGAAAAAACACAGTGACCCAAATATAAAATGGGACGCGAGATTTTAGCAAGTTTTAGCTATTTTTGTTTAGTTTATTTAATGTTTATTATTTTTTATGAAAATATAGCTGATTACTCAACAAATACCATATAAGTCTCAATTTCAGAATTTGTGAAAAAATTATGAAATTCTGCAAAATTTCACCGAAATTGTTAACTTTTAATCAGCATCTTTACAAATTGGTATGTATGCAGTTTTGTAGTCCATTAAAATTTAGTATAATATGGTGAAAATTTTAAGGAGCTAGAACTTTTTGTATTTTTTTTTATATGGGAAAAAATGCGGAACACCGTCAACAAAAAATTGCCAAACATCAGCGGTAGTGCCAACAACTATACTCAAATTTTAAATAAAAAAATTCAGAATTTTCATAATTTTTGCATAAAATATGTAACTTGGATTTAAATGGTGTTTGTAAGTAATCAGCTATACTTTCATACAAGAATAATAAGCTAAAATGTCGCGTCCCAGCTCATATTTGAGTCACTGTATACTCACATAAAATAAAAATCATTGAAATCGGCCCAGTATTTTAAGACTTTTTGGGATTAGAGAAAATTCTTTCAATTTTATATACTTAACACAGTCCGACATGAAAATTTTCTCCGAGATAAGGCTAGCAGTTTTTAATAGATTTTGGGTCGCCAAATTCGTAAAAATGGAAACTTATGGGTAAGGCTTCATCAAGTGGGCCCCGAATTTACCAAGATTCATATTTTTCAATGATATTCAAGCAGCGCCGAGTTTTGTAGTCGAAAAGTACACACTGTAAATTTTGTTGCAAAATTCCAAATAGTCTTTTTTAATCAACAATTGAAAATTTTTGCAGTCTTTTGGAAATGTTGGTTTTTTTTGAAAGTAAGTATCCGAATGAAAAAATTTTTTGGGTACGGATTTAAAAAACATTAAACAATACAATAAAATTATTTCCGTTACAAAAATATTTTTTATTTTTTGCTTTTCAATAATTTTTTTATGAACAATTGAACATTTAAACAATTTCAAAAATGCGTGCATTTCGATATACATATTTTGGTCGGAATGAATTTTTATTTGCCAGCATGCGCGCCCAACTACCGCGGGCATGCGAAACTCGAGCATGAAAAAAAGAAGTGGAACGATTCAAACGTGCTATCTTTTTGCGCAAGAAGTCTACGCGGATTGCTCGTGATCCATACATAAATGCAGAAATGTTTATTACATAAGTTGTTGTTAAAAATTTTCATCCACGAGGCGCAGAAATTGTTTAAATGTTTAATTGTTCATAAAAAAATTATTGAAATGCAAAAAAAAATATTTTTGTAACCCAAATAATTTTATTGTATAGTTTAATGATTTTTTAGTCTGCATCCAAAAATTGTTTCATTTGGATACATACTTTCAAAGAAAAATAAAAATTTCCACTGCAAAAATTTTCAATTGTTGATTAAAAAAAACTATTTGGAATTTTGCAACAAAATTTACACAGTGTACTTTTCGACTACAAAACTCGGTGCTGCCTGAATATCATTGAAAAATATTAATCTTGGTAAATTCGGGGACCACTTGAGGAAGCCTTACCCTCCCAGCAAAAAACACGATTACCACAGAAGCGAAAGTGGAAACGAGCTAGGCGACGGGAATCGCTTACCCTTTCGCTTCAGGAAGGCATTATTTTAACATGGGCATGTCATTGGCGGTAAGCCCTTACCCGCAGTATTACCTTCAAACGAAGGGAGAACACATGGGTAAACAGAATCCAGAGAAGCGAACAAAGAATGCCTTACAGAGAAACTAATGTAGAATGCCTAGATAAGTACATACTTATTTATATTAAATTGAAATCAGAAAATATCTTAAAATATCAAAATTAATTAAAATTTTTATAAATGAGTTTTTATACAAACATATGGATGTATTTGTGTATTTAGATTTTACTTAAAAATCGGTATGTACATACATACACACATGCATATTTCATTAGGCTTAAATTGTACTTCCTCACTCTTGTACTTCACTTCATTGACTGACTTCAACTTCGCTGCAAATTGAACAAAGCAAAACAAGATTTTTATGTGAGACATTTTCACAGAAACTAAGGGTAGAAAGAGATTTTTTGGATATCCATTCTATTTTTCAGCAGACTACGTGCAGTATTCTACTTTGCATGCCCTGAAATGAAGCAAATAAGCGAAACAAATAAAATATTGGAGGACATTCTACTTTGCATTCCTTGAAATGAAGTAAAGAAGCGAATTAAGAAACAAATATTATAGGACATTCTACTTTGCATTCCCCAAAATGAAACAAAGAAGCGAAATAAATAAAATATTGTAGGACATTCTACTTTGCAATACCGACAATGCCTAAAAGAAGCGAAAAAATTCGAAGGCACTATAACGCTATGCCTTCTAGAACACGTTACCACTAAAAGCGATTACCGATTTTTTGCTGGGCTTATATGTACATATATTTGAATTTTAATAAAAATGGGGCAAATAGCGAAATCGGCTAAAAACGGCTAACTTGTTTTTGCAAAACGGCTAGCAAATCGGCTGCCGGCTAAATCGAATTTTTTCCGGCTATTTGCTATCGCAACCGGCTAAATCTAGCCGGAAAATGGCTAAACTGGCAACACTGGATGGAAATGCTACATATTTCTCATCTCGCTCACTCAATTTTTTTTTGCTGTCTCTTGTTATTGTACTTGATACATAATTTCGCTGCTTGCTACCACTTTGCAATGGGGTGCTCTCGTACTCCTCGAAATTTGGAATAGTGTTTTTGCATTTCCGTGCATCGTGCGATCCGTGCATTGTGCAAGACTTCGAGAATTCCCCCAATGTCTTTAGAACATACTCGAGCTGGAACTTCTTACTTAGACACATATTTAAAGCACGGGGTGTACAGATAAGTACATAAGTAACGATTTCAAATTAAAAGTGTATGGGAAATGTGTGTTCTATTAAATATACATATACGCTACCGGTATATCGGGTTTATTGAAAAGGTCCACTAGGACATACTATTCGACTAACTTACAATTTCCATATACTTCGTTTATAGAAAACAGATACAGACACGAATGAAACATTCACTCCTTCGCTTCTGTATACTTCCTCTATATACATACAATGTGTTTGGAAACGTATTCATATCGTGTAATTTTTCTCCCATATACGCACTCCATACACATTACGACGACGTCGGAAAAAATCGGGAAAAGTCCGGCTGGGGTAATATACACCTTACACCAAACTAAGCTCAGTACCCGATGACCATGCAATGGAAATATGAATTAATTCGTTAGGTGGCGCAGGTGTCGATATATTTGAAAACTCGTATTTATGGACGATGTGGTTCATATTAGGAATGTATATTACCTACGCGAAGAGAAATAACTACACAAAAATTTACCCAATAAGTTGACATTTTCCTATCAATTTTTTTTTTTTTTGATTTGACGTTCACCCTTTTGAGTGACAACTTATGCACTTTTTTGATTTGAATAAAAAATTTAAGAAAAAAATGCCAAACAATTATTTTCTCTTGTGAAAAAGCACACATATCGTTGCAGTTGTTGTTGATGTTTTCACTCCAGACGGAAGAGGATCTAGGCCGAAATTGGACAGAGGAAGATCAAATTATTCTATCAAATATGAAGACGTCAGTTACCTGATACGCTTTATATATTATTTCACTGTGGCGTATACTTATCTTTTTCATCTTTATTGGTGCTGTAACAGCATAAGCCTATGCTCAAACAGGCCAATTAGCTGAGGCAATTAAGCTTTAAATTGCGGTATTGAGTTTGGTGTTCACACACACGTCAGCTGCGCAATTAGCGATACGAAATCAGCTGCTGGATTAGCTACAGTGATGGAAATGTTGGTACAATCGTACCTTTATTTAGTTTGAAAGCTCATTCAAACACACAATTTTAGGTACATTTGGAACGTAGCCAAATAAATTCTCAGGAAATCAGTTCTTATTTTTATTGACAGTTCAATGCATTTTCTGGGCATCTGGTCTAATAGCTTACCTCCTTCGTGAAGTAACGCAACTGCAGTTGATTTCGCCAGACAGACGGAAAATATTTCTTTTTAACACGTCAGATCGAAGAACTTGGGGGAAAGTGATTCACCTTTTCTACAACATAGTTTTGTCTTGCGCTGCTCGAAGAGATTCTTTTCATAGCCAAAATTTGTTTAATGTGTGTCCAGATGTTGATATGGTATCGATAGGAATTGTGATCCTCCTATTTTCTTTATATAGGAATAAATATTTACTCTTTTGGTACATCTATCTACTTTTAGGTAAAGTTTTCCGTAAATAGGGGAAAATTTCAAAATTCAGGTTTCCATCCCTGATGGAATATCAGCTGTAAAAAGAAACAGACACAAACAGCTGATTGCTCTTTGTTCAATCAATATACCTCTTATTTAAAATTAAACATACATAGCAGGGTTGTATAAAGAATCTGACACAAATTAATTGCCAATTAATAATTTGAATTATTGTATGATAAATTGGGTAACAATTAAGGCTTAAATTGGTGAAAAGGTTCTTAATTGCCAATTAGGTGCCTGTTTGAACATAGTCTAAGGCACTCCGCACATTAAGCGCCTAATCATAGTAGTGTAATCGTTTCGGCATACTAAAGTATGAAGCTTTCATACACACCCTGCAAAAATCGTTGGACCATGTAGTCTATTTGTGGTATATTGGAGTACTTACAAAAGTGTTCCTCTGTCATGCTGTAGCGGACCAACTCGTGTCTCTGCGCCGGCTTATTGTTTGTTACCCGATCACTGCTCGAGTTTTAACGAAATGTGATTGAAGTTGAGAATTTGAAAGCACATTTGTACGTCTGGCTGTAGCTGAACTTGTAGAGATGCTCGCTGTTAGTTGTTAGCTCCCAGCATGTTCCGGTTCGAATGCCGTCAGAGACAACACGTAATTTTTAATTTTTGTTTTTGGTGTTTATTAATTTCGAAAAAGCATCTGTGAAGTGAAGAACAAAGGCGTGTACAAACGAAAAAATATAACAACAATGCCTTTGTTAATATGTTGGAGTAGTTTTGTGCTACTCTGATGTAATGCAGAGGGAGTATATTGTCCTGCCCTAGGACATCGCAATGTTAATTGGACCGTGTATTTTATATGAATTGTGGTTAATTTTGGAGTACTCGTTGGTCCTTAGGGAGTACTCTTTACATGCATGCATGGAATAGTCGCGAATTTTGCAGGGCATGTACAAGTGTTGGGCGTAACTCAATTAATTTTTCAATTATCTCGTTAATTGATTAAAAAATTAATTGCAATTAAATCAATTGAAATTAATTTTTTAATTGCACAGTCCAATTAAATTAATTGCAATTAAAATTTTAATTGCAATTAAATTTGTAATTGCACACTGCAATTAATTTAATTGCAATTACTTTTTTAATTGTTCTATGAAACAATTAGAAATAACAATTAACCTAATAAATAAAATACACGGAAATAAAGATTACAAGATTTAGAAAATTCTACATACAGTATTTTTTGTATAAAAGAAAGGTGTAGTTATATAAGAAAGAAATGGACATAAGAAAGAGTACCACCGGGTGCTGGGGGTTTACATTCTCGCCCTAGCATGTATTAATTTCTCACCTTAAACTCACCTCAACTTACTTTACCACAACACACTTCACCTCACCCCAAATCAACTCACCACATACAAACTCACCTCACCTCCCTTAAACTCATCACTCCTCACCTAAACTCACCACATCTCAATTTTCGCGGGATTTATATCGCGGTTTTTGAGACTTTCGGGATTTATTGAAACTTTCGGCACTATCTCGAGGTTTTCGAGACTACTTCGGAGTTTTCGAGATTCTCGGGACTAATATCGGTATATTTCAGGATTTTCGTCACTACTACGGTGTTTTCAGGATTCTCGTGACTAATATCGGAATCTTTGCGACTTTTGAGGATATTTTGAGACTTTAGGGATATTTTTTGATTTATTATGACTTTCGGCACTATTTCGAAGTTTTCGAGACTACTTCGGCATTTTCGAGACTATCGGGATCCCCGGGACTAATATCAGGACTTTCGGGACTAATATAGGAATTTTTGAGTCTTAAGGGACTACTTCGGGATTATAGGGACCTAACTAAGATTTTTGAGAATTTCGGGGCTACTTTAGCGGTGCGAAATAGTTCCCAAAGTCCCGATATTAGACCCGATTTTTCCGAAATAGTCACGGGGATCCCGAAAGTCCCTAAAAAGTCAAAAGTAGTCTCGAAATTCCCGAAATAGTCCCTAAAGACCAAAAAGTCCCGATATAAGTCCCGAGAATCCCGAAGTAGTCTAGAAAACACCGAAATAGCCCCCAAAGACCCAACAGTTCCCATATTAGTCCCGAGAATGTCGAAGTAGTCTCGAATATGCCGAAAAAATCTCAAAAGCCCGATATTAGGCCAGAGAATCCCGAAAACTCCAAAGTAGAGTTCAAAATACCGAAATAGTCCCTAAAGAAACAAAAAATCCCGATATGAGTCTCGAGAACCCGAACAGTCCCAAAAACTCCGATGTAGTTTCGAAAATCCCGGAATAGTCCCGAAAGTTCAAAAATCCCGATATTACTCTCCAATTCCCGGACTATGCCCGAAAGTTTCAAAAATCCAGCCATTAGTCCAGAGCATGTTGAAATAGTGCCGAATGTCCAAAAAGTCTCGATATTATCTAGTACCGAGAATGCCGAAAGTCTCGAAAATGCCGAATTTTTTTTTATTTTTACACTGAGTTAATGTAAGTAATTAATCAAGACATAAGTGCTTAGATGTTTGGTATCCAGTACTTAGTGAAGCCCTAAATACTAAGTACTTTTGTATCCAGTATTTAGTAAAGACAAAGTCTCTAAATACTTTTGTTCGCGGTATTTAGTGAAGTCAAAGTCACGCAGTACTTTGGTACGCGGTAGTTAGTGAAGTCAAAGTCTCAAAGTACTTCTGTATGCGGCATCGGCGTAGCCAGGACGAAACTTAGGGGGAGGGGGGGTCGACCCTATTAAGGTGGCATTTCAGGGTACTATTTTTATACATATATACTAGCAGACCCGGCGAACTTCGTCCCGCCCAAAATTTTTATTCTTTTATTGAAACTTTTTGGGCCAACATTTTCACCAAGAATTCACGTTTGCGATTTTCATTGGCATATTCATCTGCTAAGATTATAAAGTGTTATATCCGTGAAGAAGTTCTTGAAATTTTCCAACTGTGCAGCATTTCATAGCACGGTTATTCGCAAAACGAAATAAATTTGAAGAATTTTTTCCTCTTCACGACCTGGCGGCAACAATAACCCGGTTCTATAGTAAATCTGCCCTAGAAGCTTTACAGTATAGTTGGTGGCGATTTCAAAATGGGTGCGAATCATTGTTCTACAGAAATTTAAATACATATACTTATTTCAGACGAAAGACATTAAAAGCTGGAACGCATAATAATATTGGGAAATTACATGCATTGGGCCAATCGTAACACAGTAGAGTTCAATGGTGCAACAGGTCGATTTAATCTGACCTTCACGGCACCTTTTCTCACTTGGCTATTTCTAGTAATAACTCGACTCCAGCGCCACTTGGCAGCCCGTTTTAGCAATAGTATTGCTCTTACAATTACCGCCACATATTTAAAATATTAGCCAAATCGGATCATAAATAAGATTTTTAGTAATAACTCAACTACAGCGCCAACTGGCGGATTAAATTATGAAACTAAACCATCCAGAGACCCACTCAAACACTTACAAAAAATTTCGTTAAAATACAAGAGCTCCAATTTTTCTCCAAGAGTATGCGATTGATTTCGTATATCACCATACCAAGTTCTAGAACTCTACCATGAACACTTCCAGAGATACGTAGTATGACAACTTTCGTTTGTATGGGAGGTGCCACGCCCCCTTTTCCGATAGCTCCAAGTTCCAAAACTCTACCATGAACACTTCCAGAGATATGGAGTATGAAAAAATTCGGTTTGTATTTTAGGTGGGCGGGGCATACATACATATACATATAGAATTTTTTTAGCCTAAACCAATCCTTGGGACACGTGCGCCAAATTGAAAAAAATTGGTTCAGCCGTTCTCCGGCTTTGCGAACACTAAAAAAATGGCTTTCAAAATATATATTAGTATAGGTATATTATATATTATTATTATATTTTGGCTGTATCCGTTGTTTCTGATTGTCGCAAAAAAAACTTGCCTAGTGAAAAATTCGCCCCTTGATATGGTTGGAAAAGCTTATCCAGGCAAAATGCTACCGTACAATAGATCGTTCCCTGGTCCACTTCGCGGAGAAAAGGATCCTATATACTAATCTAGGCAAAAAGCTACCTACATATCTAATTTTAAGCAAATCGGACCATAAATACGGGTTTTTCGAATAGATATGTCCCTGGTCCACTTCGCGGAAAAAAGGATGCTATATGCTAATAGGCAAAAAGCTACCTACATACTAAACTTAAAGCAAATCTGACCATAGATACGATTTTTTCGAATAGATCGGTCCCTAGCCCACTTCCCTGAAAAAGAGGATCCTATGCTAATTCAGAAGCTACCTACGTACCGAATTTTAAGCAAATCGGACCATAAATACGATTTAAATACGAATATATCGGTCCCTGGTCATCTTCCCGGAAAAAAAAGATCCTATATGCTAATCTAAGTAGGTGAAAAGTTACTTACGTACCAAATTTTAAGCAAATCGGACCGTAATAAAATTGATTCGAATATATCGGTCCCTTGTCCACCTACCGGAAAAAAATGTGTTTGCCTAAAACATGGTGGTTGCTGAAAGCTATTTATACACAAAATTTCATGAAAATCGGACCAGCCGTTCGCGAGATTACCTTTTACAAAAAAAGGGACTTCTCTTTATATCATTAGTATAGATATAGATAATCTTTACTACTTACTTTAGTTAGGATTAGACATGGGTTAGCCAAAGATTAGAGACATGAGCCTCTTAACAGCAATAATGGATCTGGTTTCTTGAACTTTGAGTTGTGTCGTTATTGCAGAGGACCATCGATATGTGAATTCATATATTTCGATAATGAAATAAATTCGAGCATAAATACGATTTTTAGTTACATATACATATGTAACTCAATTTCAGCGCTACCTGGCGGGAATTTTTTTTCGAAAGAATTCGTTTTCCTGTTATCAATACATATTTTGAATCTGAGGATAATCGGACCATAAACACGATTTTTAGTAATAACTCGACTCCAACGCCACCTGGCGGCTCTTTTTTTTCAATGGTATTGTTTTTCCTATTGTCAATACATATCTCGCATTTTTTTTTTCAATAGTATTATTTTTCCTATTTTCAATACATATCTTGAATGTGAGACGAATCGGACCATAAACACGATTTTTAGTAATAACTCGACTCCAAGGCCACCTGTTTTTTTGCAATGGTATTGTTTTTCCTATTGTCAATACATATCTCAAATATGAGGCGAATCGGACCATAAATACGGGTTTTACTAATAACTCGACTCCAGCGCCACCTAGCGGTTGTTTTAATAGTTATTCTGCTATTCGGAAGATAGACAAATTCAAAAACCAAATATCATAAAAATTGGTCCAGCCGTTCTTGAGTTATAAATGGTGTAACTAGCACGACTTTGTTTTATATATATAGATAAGGAAAATCTGAAAGTTAAGGGGGGAGGCTCGAGCACACCCCTGCCCCTACCTGGCTACGCCCATGGTATGCGCTGCTTCGTTAGGCGAAACTAACTTAATACTTTTAGACAAAGTATTTATGGCTGTGAAAATAAGTAAATACTAGCATACTTGGTATTTAGTAACATCCAAAATACTTAAGTAAATAGTACTTTGGTATTTACCACAACACAAATACCTAAATACTTTTGTTCTTAGTACTTAATACTTAGTAAATACTATTTTGCCCATCACTGCATCAATGCTATTCAAGATTCTCTATGTCTTAACACAGACCTCTCAGGCCCACTACGGGCATCTTTAAACGTAAAGTTTTAATGAAATTCACAAAACAGTTAAAAAATAATTAATTGTTAACTTTAGAAAATCACAATGAACAAAATTATAATTTTTTGAAGAAAAAACTGTTTTCTTGGTAAAAACGTGGAATGAGCAATTCATATCGATCTATAATAATGAAGGTTCATAAAATATTTATAAACAATTGTCAGTTTTTATGTCAATATAGTCAAACTTGAAGTATTACGAAATATTAACTTGGTCTTAATCATGATTTCAATGCTCGCGTCCTTTTTTGAACTCTCCAGGGGACTGGCGTGAAAAGTGCGGTCTGGTACGTCATGAAGTAAAAAAAAAGTTAAAAAATCAGGAGCGCTGCAGTAACCGTCAATATTTTACAAAATTTAATTTTAATTTTAAAAGCAAAAAATTGTGCGTCTCTGTACTGTTTGTAGAAGCAAAAAAGTAAGGAAAATGAATTCGTATTGCATGCGTCGGTATGTTGTACTATTTACAAAAAACTGAGTCGTAACGGGGAAAACGGGCAGACGCTACATTCTGGCTAAGGTGTTGGAATGGAAGGCACGCATCCCCAGAGTATATCGTCACTAGACACGAATGAAGGCGCGAGCTCAAACTTTGACCGCGAAAAAAGACGCATAAAAAAAACTTCAACGAAGAAAGACTTCACATAGTTGACGGCGAAGAAAGGCGCGTTCAAATATTTGATGGCGAAGAAAGACCCCTAAACTTATTTTCGCGGTCGACTATTTTTGCGGGTGTAACAGTATGTAAATTGCCCAAAGAGTTTTTTTAGGGAATGATGCTGAAGTGACAGTCCTTGGCCAGGTATAAATCATGTTAACTCGTCTTTCTTCGCCGTCAACAAGGTTTCGCGTCTTTCTTCGCCGAAGTTTTCTTCACGCGTCTTTTTTCGTAAGATTTTTTTACGTGTTTTTTCGCGTCAAAACAGTAGCGCGCCTTTATTCGTGTGTAGTGACGATATCTTTTAAGAGTGGTTACGGTGATCGCCTCAAGTGTAACTTATACATCTCTTGCTGCTTATTCAAATCCGCCGGTTACCACAAAGCTTGCACTAATAACTTTCAGGGAAAAATTTTTGGTTATTTTTTTTTTAATTTATTCAATATTTTTTATTTAAACCGCTCCTGGGCGACTTGATAGTTGTTTGTTTGTAGTAGTTCACAAATATACATTTATACTAACACCAGCAAACATTTCTGTGTTCATATGGAAAAGTAGCTTATGTCGAAAGGCTGGCTTTAGTATAATGCGGCATTCCCTTTATTCTTTAAACGACAAGGAATTTTTTGATGAGACTTAATAAGAATATTGACTTGCTAGTATCGGAACTACTTCTTGCAAAAGTTCTTCAACGGCTCAGCGCCAGTGAGTCATTCGCAATCGTATCCTGCGAATGCCGATTTATACTAAAGCCAGCCTTTCGACATAAGCTACGTTTCCATACGAACACAGATTTATTTCACGTTGTGAAGAAACGTTACTATCAATATAGAAGGATTACATATGTATATGTTAGTTGTAATGGTCGACTGGGGTTTCTTTTTTTATAAGAACATTTTGTCTGGTGCAAAGAAATAGTACGGGCAAGTTGCCGGAATTATTGCCGCAACATGTTGCTTACGTCTAACATTACTTCCTGTGAATGCATATTTCGCTGTGCGAATAGGAAAACGAAAAAAAAGGAAAACAGGCACTGAACAATAATCCAAGATTCTCGAAAATCGAAATGGA
>NW_023458569.1:1021528-1034390 GCF_013731165.1 Rhagoletis pomonella | reverse complement strand
TTAGTAGGGTAATGAGGGACTCTGAAATCATTGTTTTGTAATGGGTATTGGAAGAAGCTATGTCAAGAACTCCCCCAGCCGGCTGCTAGCTAGTTTATTGAAGGGTCCCGCCCCGACATAGTTCTTCCCAGAACGCGAAGACAACAGCTTTGTTTGGCTATACACACAAAAACAAACCAGCTCATTACATAACTGGCGCCCAACGTGGGGCACTGGTCGAAGCAAGTGAAACTTAATAGGTTAATCCTACTACGAATACTCTCGCAAGGTCGGTCCCAAATTATGATGCTTAACTTGCTAAGGTTTATTCCTATCGTGAAAGAAGGCTCACCAAGTTCGCTTCGAGAACATGGAGGTCAAAGAATTTTAGGAAATTATTTTGTTATAGCGCTTCTCCTCCATGTTGAACAATCTATATCGTTTTGCTTTTTTGAGATTTATTTAATTATATGCAGGATTGGTGATTGGACAAGTTTCGGCATTGACAGATGGAGTTTCCTGCTTATAGGAATTCGGATTTCAGGCATATCGGCCCAGAAACCTTCTGCCGCTTGAATCGGGACTCTTTTCGTTAATTAGTTTTCTGTCGTAATCTCCAATCGTCCATATATATCTATTGGCAACTAAAATAGTCCTTACCTGGAATTGTTGCTAAGGTTTTTTCAACCATGGGGATCAACCGTAAGGCCAATTTATTTGATTTGCTTATCGGAGTTGCATTTGGCCCGGAATGGAATTTGATATTTAGGCATTGCAGTCCTAAATGCTCAACCCCGGGTGATCAAGATGCCCACTTTTAAAATGTGCTTTAAATTTTTTAAATTCGATGGTTGAGATACTGCTACCTTGGAATACCTTAATTGGCTACCCATTAGTGGGAAGACTGCCAATTTTGACCGGTTGCGAGTTACTCAAGGCGGAGAATTTAGTGAGAAGACGTGATTTCAATGGAAAGTCAAGTTAGGGTGAGCAAAATATTGTATTTTGATTTTAAACGACCCCAGATGCATTACCGTACAAAAGGAATAACATTCAGTAAAGAACTTTTCAATTGACTTTGAGTTTACAAAGAACCATATTAAGTTTTCGCACAGTTTTGGTTCAATTATATCTTTATATTTTTCCCCTAAGTGGAGTCAGTTTGGCAATCTATTCAAACTTTTAAATATGGCGATTATGGTACGAAGTACCGAAAGCCTAGCAGAAATTACAGCGGAAGCGTCCGCCTGCTCTTGCGCAATTTGCTTGCAAGAAATCCCCAATGGAAATGATTGCTGGGTTACTCTTTGCAATCATGCCTTTCACAAGCCGTGTATCGAGCGTTGGGTAACAGACTCACCTGACTGTCCTGTTTGCCGTCAACGCGTAAATAATCGAGATTTACAACCCATCAATCCCGAGAGCCGGCCTAATGACAATACGGCCACTGCCACTGGTAGAAGGGACGCTCGCAATTCTGCGGGACAACAACGGTATAATACCCGAAGTTCGCGTAGATTGTATGAGGAAGTACACCAAACGGATATCCCTGAGCGGCGTGGAGAAAATCTCACGAACGCCCATTTGGGAAACACCGGAACTGCACCCGTGAATCTGTTGGAGATGAATTCTCCACAGGAAAATAGAAGAGTACCGGAACCCGTCCCCGTAATAACAGACGCAACCAACAAGGTGTTAATTCTGATCGCATT
The DNA here is from genome assembly GCF_013731165.1 of Rhagoletis pomonella. Lineage (NCBI taxonomy): Eukaryota > Metazoa > Arthropoda > Insecta > Diptera > Tephritidae > Rhagoletis > Rhagoletis pomonella. The sequence goes on along the minus strand of NW_023458569.1, from coordinate 1,032,699 downwards.
GGCGACATGATCAACGAATCGGTGAATCGGTTGTTTACCAACTTAAACATAAATAATGCTCGGATGGCCGCACAGGCTTATCCTAATTTACGTGATCCAACAGTTGAGGGCCATGACATACCGAATATTCGATACGAGCGGCGTATCGGCTTTCTGAGTCCAGAGAAGATCACAATGTTAATTCAAAATTGGCAAGTGAAATTTGATGGCTCTTCGTCGGGACTTAAAGTGGAGGAGTTCTTGTATAGAGTACATACTCTAACAATGGAATGTTTAAATGGCGACTTCCAAGCCGTTTGTAGAAATCTTCCAGTATTATTGGTAGGGAAAGCACGGGATTTTTACTGGCGTTACCATAAGGCGGTTCAGCTCATTAACTGGGAGGAATTTTGTAATGCTTTGCGGCGCGAGTTTAAGGATCACCGATCGGATTATGACATTAGGGAAGAAATCCGAAATCGAAAGCAAGGTATATCTGAGACATTCGAGACTTTTTATTACTCGGTTTTGGAAAAGGTAGATAAAATGTCCACTCCATTGTTGGAAGAAGAGTTGATAGAAATCATTACGCGTAATTTACGGACGGACATCCGACATGAACTGTTGTATGTGCCAATTCGATCCTTAGCGCAATTGCGCCGACTGGTACAACGGCGAGAAAATCTGTTCTCCGATGAAGTTAATCGTCGCATGCCGACGATGCGTAACGTGCCAACTAGCTATCCTGTTCGTCGTCAAGTGTCCGCCGTGGAACAATTCGCATTCGATCCTGACGAGGGAATAAATCATGTCGAAGCTCCGGTAATTCAGAATATCAATGCTGCTAACTGTTGGAACTGTTGGAATGCTGCTAACTGTTGGAACTGCCTGCAAGAAGGTCACCATTGGGAAGACTGCCTCGGGGAAAAAAGGTGTTCTGCTATGGTTGTGGAGCTGCGAATACCTATAAGCCGAAATGTGAGACCTGCAGGAAGCGGAAGGAAAACTACACTGCGTGCAGCAACACCCGGACGCAACCCGTGTAGGAAAGGACTCGGATTTAATCAAACAGGGTAGTTCTTTACCGGCTAGCTCAGTCGTTTCTTTAAAAACTAATAATGAAAAGCCGCCAAGTAAACCAGTAGATGTATCATCTGGAAGCACGGCTGATGTTCAATTTGATTGTGAGGAGCGTGAATGCGATAACAATATAGCGATTTTGAAAAATGAAATTTACAAAAATAAACCCAATTTGTATCCCGTTGTACCTTATCACATTAGGTTAGCAAATTACAGCAAAGTTAGGAGTAGAATTTTTTCGGAATGTCCAGAGTTATTAAATAAGAATAAAGAAATGACACGTTCAACCTTTCGACTTCGACGGTTTTGGAAAGCAGTAAGAATGACCAAAAGAGTTCTGAATTCTGCTATTTTGTGCAACCAAAGCAATTCACTATGCTATGCAAAAGTTAAATTTTGTGACTTTGAGGAACTTGGATTATTAGACACCGGCGCAAATATTAGTTGCATTGGGTCGTCCCTAGCAGATGATGTATCGCGGTTACCACAATTTCGTAGAATTCGTTCAAGCGTTAAAACTGCCGATGGAAAAAGCCATTCGGTTGAAGGTTCTGTGGTTGTCGACATTTGGTATAAAGATGAAGTTAAATCGTTAAAGTTTTATATTATACCCTCTTTAGACAATAGGCTTATCTTAGGAATAGATTTTTGGAGAACGTTTAACCTTGCGCCGGACGTAATATCCAATAATGCAGAAACTGCAGAAGAAGAAAATGCATATCCACTTAGCTTTTTTCAAAAACAACAATTAAATGCAATCAAAGCACTTTTCACCAATTTCGAAAAACAAGGTCTTGGTCGAACCAGTCTCATTGAACACCACATAGATATTGGAGAGGCTAAGCCAATCAAACAGCGGTACTACCCTGTTTCGCCTGCGGTCGAGAATCTCATGTTTAAAGAAGTAGATCGGATGCTCAGTCTCGGTATTATTGAGCCATCAATCAGTCCCTGGAGTTCACCGATGCATCTGGTTGTAAAGCCTGGCAAGGTGCGCCTGTGCCTGGATGCAAGGAAGTTGAACCAGGTGACAAAGAAAGATGCCTACCCACTTCCCAACATACAAGGTATTTTCGCCCGATTGCCAAAGGCCAATGTCATTTCAAACATAGATCTCAAAGACGCTTTTTGGCAAATTGGTTTGACCGCCGAATCTAAACCTTTAACCGCCTTTACCATACCTGGCCGTCCCCTTTACCAATTCAAAGTAATGCCGTTCGGACTATGCAATGCGCCATCCACTATGTGTCGGCTAATTGACGAACTTATACCGGCTGATTTGAAACATTGTGTATTTGGTTATTTAGATGACCTTTGTTTAGTGTCCGAGAACTTCGAGACGCATTTAGAAATTTTAATTAGGATTGCAAATCAGTTTAAAAAGGCTAATTTAACCATTAATGTTCCAAAAAGTAAATTTATGTGTTACCGAAATCAAGTATTTAGGTTTCGTTATTGGAAATGGCGGAATTTCTACGGATCCCAGCAAAATTTACTCCATCTTATCGTGGCCTGTACCTAAAACCTTAAAGCAAGTTCGAGGCTTTCTTGGTCTTGCCGGATGGTACAGAAGGTTTATCAGTAACTTCGCTGATGTAACATTTCCGATAACGCAGGTTCTGTCAACAAAGAAAAAATTTTTGTGGACAGAAGAGGCCCAAAAATCATTTCAGAAGCTAAAAGATTTGTTAACGTCTGCTCCAGTTCTTTCAAATCCAGATTTTTCGAAAAAATTCTTTTCAATTAGCTGAAGATGGTGCAGAGAAGCCTATCGCATTCATGTCGAAAAGGCTTAACTCTGCACAAAGAAACTATAGCGTAACGGAGCGTGAATGCTTAGCGGCAATAGAAGCCATAGCGAAATTCCGATGCTACCTGGAAATGCAGGATTTTGAGGTCATCACGGACCATTCAAGTCTAGTTTGGTTGATGCGTCAGCCGAATCTTAACGGTAGACTTGCAAGGTGGGCCCTAAAATTACAGGCTTTTACTTTTTCTGTCAGTCATCGAAAAGGCAAAGAGAACGTCGTCCCTGATGCACTGTCTCGAATTCCGGAGGAAGTGAATCACCTTGAAGAATTGGGCCTCGAAATTGATTTGGAATCTAACCACTTCTTCGATCCCGAATACGAAGAGTTGAAGTCCAGGGTGATCAGGGAGCAAAGCAAGCTGCCTGATATTAAGGTCGTCGATGGGTTTGTGTATCGTCGGACAGAACACGCCACAGGCGAGACCGAAAAGGAAAATCGATCGTGGAAACTATGGATTCTAAAACCCCTTCGGGCCGAGGTACTGTTTCGAGCGCATAATTCAGTGATTGCTGCATATGGAGGAATATTTAAAACCTTGAATCTTATCAGAAGGAATTTTTACTGGCCAGGCTTGACAAAGGATGTTCGGGAATATATCAAAAGCTGCGAGGTGTGTAAAACCACCAAAGCCCCAAATATTATTTTGAAACCACCAATGGGAAGCAAGCGGAGTCATGTCGGCCTTTTCAGCGGCTCTACATAGATATCTTAGGTCCATATCCCAGGAGAAAAAAGGGTAACGTTGGCCTATTAATCGTTCTGGATCACTTTTCAAAATACCACTGGCTATGTCCTTTAAAGAAACTTAATTCCAATATGATAAAAGACTTTCTGTTGGCCAACATATCCCATTGTTTCGGTGTTCCGGAAGTTATTGTCAGCGATAACGGTGTACAATTCAAAGCCACTGCTTTCAACGCGTTTTTAACCAAATTGGGGATTCAGCACACGTACACGGCGTTATATTCTCCTCAGGCCAATGCGTCCGAACGGGTTAATCGTTCGTTAATTGCTGCGATTAGGGCCTACTTAAAAACTGATCAAACGAAATGGGATGAAAATCTTAGCAGTATCAGTTGCTCACTGAGAAATTCCGTGCACCAATCTATAGGCAGCTCGCCTTTTTTTGCACTGTTCGGTTTGAACATGATTACGCATGGATCAACATACCAGCTCCTGAGGAATCTTGACTCGTTGGAGGAGTCAAGCTGTCCTTTAGATAGAAAGGACCAAATGGCATTATTGCGTGCGGATTTGCGCGAAAATAACACGGAAGCATACGAACGAAATGTGGCGCAGTACAATTTGCGAACGCGACCAGTAAACTTTAAAATAGGCCAAGAAGTCTATAGAAGGAATTTTGCCCAAAGTAACTTTGAAAAGCGTTTTAGTGCCAAATTAGCACCCTTGTTTATAAAAGCGCGGAAATAACTACTATGTTCTCGAAGATTTACAAGGAAAACCGATTGGCACTTTTAGTCCTAAAGACATTCGTCCCTAGTCGCCCTTTTCCCTCTAACTCCCCTCCTAAATCAATCGACAAGTTCTCGGGTTTTGTAATGGTCGACTGGGGTTTCTTTTTTTATAAGAACATTTTGTCTGGTGCAAAGAAATAGTACGGGCAAGTTGCCGGAATTATTGCCGCAACATGTTGCTAACGTCTAACATTACTTCCTGTGAATGCATATTTCGCTGTTCGAATAGGAAAACGAAAAAAAAGAAAATAGGCACTGAACAATAATCCAAGATTCTCGAAAATCGAAATGGATATAAGTAGGTTTTTGAGTCCAAATCGGTCTTTTCAACCGGACCACCACCCTGACCAGATCACTAGGAGCCAAATTGTAAGTGAAAATCGATTTTATTTCAGTCAAAAGCAATCAATTCTGCCCAAGACTTTTAAGATGTAGCAATTAAGCAATTGGAGATTAAGTAAAATCGCAAATTCTCTATCCGTTTGGATGAATAGGAGTTCCATTTATTTTGGGTTGGAGCATCTCCAAAAAATCGCCCAAGTCCTTTGAAGCCAGGTAAATAAAACTTGCACAATTTTCTTATTTACGTACTTATGTGCAAATATTATACCATGTCATAGACATTTGTCTATAAGCACATACATGCGTACCAGCTCAAAAAAATTACATTCCCTATGTACTTACGAATTTGTATGTCTAACTTTTAGACACGGTAGTTTACAGTGCGGATTCGCGCCTGGTCGCACAGAAGACCCAAAGTGGCCAGCAAGGGTCGCCTTCGGCTGGCTTCAACAAAAATTGAATACCCTGCTTCAGTCACCGATCACCATCGTACGCACGCGGTTTCAATACTAATCACTGAAAAAATTTGGAAAAAAAAAAACGAAAATTTCCCGGTCGCCGTCGCGAAAAGGAAAAAAAACAAAATTTCAATGCAAACATATTGAAAATATTGTAGAGAAGTGCTAAAGATTTTAAACCTAAGTGAAATTAATAGCAACCGATATATAGTAGTTATTACAAAAAACAAAAAAAAAAAGAGCCTAGTGCATTGAAAAATGGTTGAAAAAGAAAAAAAGGTGTGAAACTGTACCTATGAAGGTAGTGCCCATATGTACGCACATATATGTATAATATGTACATACATAATTATATGTAGATAGGGCAGAATGCAAGTTTTAGTGGAATATTAGCCTAATCCGGGCATTTTATAGGAAATTCGCGAAAAAAAAAAATCTAAATTAAAATTAAAAATATCGGAACTCGTTCAAACTCTCAAAAAAAACAAAAAAAAAAAACTGTTAGTAGAATAAGAAAGCAAAATTAGTCAGCAATAAGGAAGCAGTTAAGGCATTAAAAAGAAAAAAAACTAAACCAAATAATGAAATAATTTAAACGTAAAATTTTAGTGGAAAGATTTGGCCTTGTTTTGACCAAAAATTATATATACATATGTATGTATGTATGTATATACAGATCTATACGTGTATATATATATATGTAGATATAATTACGGTAGGTCATGTGAAAACAAAATTATATATAAACGCAAACATACATACACCCATGTGAATTTCATAAAAAAAAAAACGCGTACAAATCACCACCACCCTAGCAGATCTTCGCCAACACCACCAGGAATTCTACGAAAGGCCTTTCAGCGATTCCGGATGTGTGGGTAAGTCATTTAATTCCTAATTCGAAAATTTTTTTATATTCATATGTATGTGTATGTCTGCGTTAAATTTCTCCTAACCGGCGCGCAGAAAGGTTAATCAATTACCCATAATGTTAATACGAATTATTATGTTCTTTCTCCTTTCCGCTGTGTATAACACTTACTCCAAGCGTATAACAGTCGACCGCCGACTATATTTGTTGTTGCCTTCCTGTTGTACCTTGGCTCTGCTTAAGCCGTCCTATTGTTGTCCTCTCAGTGAGTTTGACGAACACACGTACATACACCTTATTTTGCGTCAACGGGACGGAATTTTAAAACATGTTTTTTGTGGTTACATATATGCTATTGCAAAATTCACTTAGAAGTATTTTTTGTAAGCATGTTAATTTTCTTTGCGTTATGTTAATAGACAGAAGCAGACGAATTATTGATACTGTGATGCGATAAAAGAAAATAAAGTTACATGCGATATTTTTTTTTCGAATTAACTGCGAACTGTACATGTCAACCCTAAGTACTGGTTAGGAATTTTATTTACCTAGATAATTGAAACAAAAGGGGGAAGTTCATAATTAATTGAAATAATTGAAATTAAATTTTGGTTCCAAATTTGAATTTCGAACGCTCCTACTCATAGTATAGCTCTGTAAGATTTAGAGTATACGATTTTTTTTGTGGAATAAATATGTAAGTTAATCTGTACCTCAGAATGTGCTAATTTCTTTTCTTATTTGTTGGTAATGTGGGTCGTTTAAAGTTGCTATGGGAATTTGGGGAAAAATGAAGTGCTACCCGAATCATTGGAAGGGAGGGCGAAGACAAGCACCCGCAATCTAATTCCATCTATAGATACTCTTGACTTTCCCTTGATTTCGACGTATAAGTAAGATCCGTGGCAGTTAGTTTTATGTGAACACAGTGTTTAATTTCAGTTCGAATTAGTAGGGTAATGAGGGACTCTGAAATCATTGTTTTGTAATGGGTATTGGAAGAAGCTATGTCAAGAACTCCCCCAGCCGGCTGCTAGAAGACAACAGCTTTGTTTGGCTATACACACAAAAACAAACCAGCTCATTACAAGCTCGCTTAATATTTTTCCGAAATATTTTGGTGGACGTCTTAGAATATAATAAGTTTTGTAATCCCGTCGGAAAAACCCCAACTTTTTTTGGTGATGCAGTCTAATACATATATATGTATATGTTTGAACTAGCTTTGCGGCCATATGCAATTATGGCACATAATGGTTGTGAAATTATTTTCTCCTGATTACGCAGCTAATTAAATTCAAAGGAATATTTAATCATATGCTACATTAAGTCCAGCAAAGTAATTTATATGAATGCTATACTGAGATTACAGGGCGTAAAAGTGATATTGTGCATACTTTGTGGAGATGTGTATGTATTATTTTTTATTTAACCTTCATGTGCTCGAAATTGAAAACCTACGTATCCGCCCGAAAGTCTACATTTGTAGCAAGCGTTAATTTGCAGGGAAAATCATTTAAAGATATGAAAAAATACGGCCACGCTAACGGTTATACGCGCGTGCAAAATTTTACATATTTGCTAAAAAAAAATGATTTGTTAAACACAAAATGAAAGCAAAAAAATGTGCTTTTATTCATCAAGCAACTTTTACCGAAAGTCTAAGTGAGAACGTGTGCATCGTAAACTCGCAGCCAAAATGTATTTGCCAAAGTGTGATTGAATTTGACATTGCTCTCAGAAGAACCATCCTATAAAATCAAATTGAAAAATTTTTTATGAATTATGAATCGTCTGCTTATATTTTTGGCATAATAGCACCTTAAAAGAGAGCTGACCTGAGTTGTCAATCACACCTTGTTTAGTACACCTTGCTCGCATCTCCATGTGTTTTCCAAACACAAAATTCGTCTGCAAAACACCTACCTAAGTCACATACGCAAATACATAATTACAAAAGAAACATGTTTCGACACGCTGAAACAAAATGTGATGTGACTTTCAGTGCAAAAAATATAAGAGAAAATTCCATAGAATAGAAAAATATAAAAATTTTTGGCGCACAAGGATGAATATGTATTGAAAATGTCCTTTTACATATTTTCTTTATCGTAAACTAATAAAGTTAAAAGAACAATTTCAATGCCCTTTCGTCCTTCTTCACCAAAACATGTAATTTTCTTTCAATCTTGCAGGGTTTTATCTTTTATTTTACACCCTTACTGTTATTCTACATAGCACTAAATTTTTTATATAATTTTTTGATTTATCATATCCTTGACATTTCAAAGTCCTTGAAAACTAAAATTTTTTTTTGGCGTCATTGAGAAAAACTAAAAACGCAGTTTTACTATACATTTACGTAAGTAGATTACCGGCCAGGAGATAATTTTTTGTACTTTTAACAGCCAAAACTGTTTATAATTGGTTTTCAGGAAGCTACCGAAAATCTCGGGGACGGTTGTAGTGGAAATATTTTATTTATTTCCGCGAAAATGCTACAAATGTAGACTACCGAGCACATGAAGGTTAATTGAAAAGCAAAAATATAAAAAATCTATTTTATTTTTATGTTTGGTAATACGAGTAGAGGCATTTCATGTCACCGCGTCCACCTCTGTGCGCGACCTCTAAGGATTTGGATGAAAGTTGAAGAGATGGAAGGTCTAGGTGACATGAATATACCTGCAGCATATTTTGCCGATATGACGTAGGGTTGCCTATTTACACGGGACTTAAATTTTAAGAAAACGTCATACATACCTTTCTTTAAAGTGCTGTATCTTGGAAACCTTTTAACGTAACTTAATGAAAAAAAATGTGTTTCTTCCGTCTAATTATGGGCTTTAATTGTACATTTTTTTCATTAATGTGCAACGTATAAAAAACTAAAATAAATTAAGCAAACATTTTTATTTTTGATTTTTTGTTGATTATAGCATTTTTAAAAATTTGTATTTTTACATAAAAACATTGTCTATAACCCTACAGTGAAAAGCCAAACCAGTTAGAAAAAATACTAGTTCATTAACTATTATGTGCCTACCAGTTCGACAATTTCGAAGAACTTAGGCGATCAGCGACATCTGCCTTTGAATTTCCAAAGCCAAAAATAAAACGCAATTAATTGCTTTTCTTACAAATGTCGGCTGTGGCGTCACGTGAAGACTACTGGTTCTGGTTCTGAAATCGCAGGTTCGAGGCCGCTTGGAGGTGGTTAAGATTTTTAAAGTTAAATAAATGTAAGTAAAAATAATTTATTCAATTTATAAATAAATAACAAATTTGAAAATCTAATTGTATTGCAAAAAAGATTTAGGAAGAAATATAAAAACAAAGAAATTAAACAAAAATATTTTTTTTATTAAATTTAAAAATTACAATAAACAGCATAAACAAAAAAATAAATTTATAAAAAAATAAAAATAAAATAAAAAATAGAAAATAAAAAAAGTTTCCCTCCGCCAGGATTTGAACCTGGGACCTCAGGCCATGCGAGTGCTCTGCTCTGTCGGCCATTGTGACTGCTGGAGCATCGCGAGCAAAAAGGCACTGTTATGCTTATCACGGGGCATGAATTGGCAGACTATCTCATCAACTGGTATGATGCTACTAGTATTTATACTAGTAGATGCATAGCCTGACAATTGACATCTCGTAGGACATCGCAATGTTAAAAATACCAGTCGCTAACATTGAAAAAGGATAGAACGTGAACTAGTAGCTTTCCCTGCAGGGAATGTCAACTTTAAGTACCCAATTGGGCGTAATGGGCTACTTATGCGTTTGGACTCTAGATCGTCTAATGCTCGAGCAATATGATGAATAGACATTGAAATCTTATGAAATTGTATATTTTTGAAAGAGGAAAGGGGTGTAAAAAACAAAAACAAAACATAAATAAACCATATTAACTTTACCAAAGGTCTGAAATCATGAAAATCCCTTCAAGGAAATGGCAGAATAGAACTTTGTTGCAAGTTCACATGGGAAATCTGCTTACGACGTGACTAGCGGAAATTTTAAAAGACTAGCAGCTAGAACAAGTCTTTAACTCCTTCCTTTTTATTACAACGCTTTTATCAACTTGCAATGTTGTGTTCCAGAAACTTTCAATGTTGTGTGTCCGACACCATAAAGCAAAGCTTTGAAAAGCTCCTATAAAAAAGCATAGTGAATAGGGCGAGGTAGATGACATCTAGATGTCGCCCTATGTACTACGTTTGCTACACCGGAAATAGACATCACGCCATTTCTTTAAATAAAACTAATTGGTGCTCGTTTGTATGTACATACATATGTAAATGCATGTGTGTGCACCTTTCTATTAATATCGTTGAATTATTTTAATATCTATTACAAACTTTTATTCAGACAGGACTAAAAAGTAGAAAATAAATAATATAAAAAAAACTTTTTAATATACAACGCTTTTATAAATGGACTAAAAAGTAGAAAATAATACTTCTCAGTCCCATAGAATATGTTTTGATAACTTTTGATTTTGAAATTTTAGCAAAAGTCATTATAAACAATCTATGAAATTGAAAATGAAAAGCGTGGGGCGCATGTAATACACTTGAATTGATATGAAAAGTAATATATGTATGTATGTATGTGGGTATATGAATAACGACCGCTTAAAATCGATTTCAAAGTTCTACTTTCGCTGTAGAAATTTTAGGTCTACGTTATGTAGTTTGACTATTGTCAACTAAATCGAATGCTTTGTAAGTGAAGTGAGTTGTGGACCATTTGAGGTATAGGTGGACCAGTTGGTAACCACTTTGGGCCCAGTTGGTAACTAGTTCGTGGGACCAGTTGGTAACCAGTCGGGGACCAGTCCGGGAAGCAGTTGGGACATTGTTTGGAACTAGTCCGAAACTACGTACCTTCGGACCAGTTGGGGCTCAGTTGGTCTCTTTAAGCTCCTGTGGCCGTTTTAAGGGTAATTCTTGGGCTCCTGCACTGCCGCTCGGGGTTTCTGCCTTCTACGGTGGTAATTTTGGGCCGGGTAGCCTGTTTTGGCGGATTGTTGTGCTGTGTGCCGCGTATTACGTGTACCGGGTACCACTTTCTCGAGCGAATTGCTCTGGGGAACCTGTTGTGTGAGTTGCTGGCTTTTTGGCTAGACTTTGAGGAGGGTTTATACACG
>NW_023458569.1:1018725-1021428 GCF_013731165.1 Rhagoletis pomonella | reverse complement strand
CTTTTTTTTCGTTTTCCTATTCGAACAGCGAAATATGCATTCACAGGTCACAGTAATGTTAGACGTAAGCAACATGTTGCGGCAATAATTCCGGCAACTTGCCCGTACTATTTCTTTGCACCAGACAAAATGATCTTATAAAAAAAGAAACCCCAGTCGACCATTACAACTACAGGAAATCATTACAATCTTAGAAATCGAGTCCAAAAATTTAATTTTGAACCTGAACTACTGCGTGTTTTTATTATGCATAAATACAACTAATTGAAACAATTTCACTCAACAAGTCTAATCGCATCTTCTATACACATACATATGTACATATATGTACACAAAGTTATAAGCCCGAATAAATATTTTCAAACAGTTTCGTTTTTGTTAGCACCAAGCATAAGACTCTGATTCATAAAAAGCTATTAATGTAAAAGCGTTCACCTTGGTCAAGTGTTAGTATTATACCCAGTGTTATTGGTTTAACCGGCTGTTGAACTGTATGCCAATAACAACAATAATAAACAGCAGCAGCAGCAGCAGCTAGAAAAGTAGAAAAACACTAGAAAATGTAATGTAAGTATGCAAGAATGTCTGTATGTGTTTCTATTTGAAAAATACTCACGTGCAATAACATCAAAATGCCATTAATTTTCTCACGTTAAACTGCCATTTTCATTCCACACCCATTTGTTGAATGGCCATTAGCTCGCCAATGTGCGCGAGTATGTACATATCTACGCAAAAGTATGTATGTAGAGAGCGCATACTCATATGTATATGTATGTAAGTGGCTCGCAAACACACACATACGCACTCGGATTTTCACCTACGAGTATACGCTTTGCTACTCATTCAGCAACCACAATGACGCCAAGGACATCAAAAAAAGGGTGGCTTTGGTGCAGCTAACGTCAATAACGGCACATTAAACTCTTTAATTACAGTGAAAACCCATTAGAAATACATACATTACATGGTGTAACTATATAACATATGTATGTATGCATGTGCTAGCTCATATGGATAAGGGTATCATGTGCTGCAAATTGTTGGGGGCTAGAATGTAGGCGAATAGCCCAGTAATCAACTCACAACAAGCTCTGATTCAGCAAGTAAATGAGCCATTCTTTTTTAAGTCGGACGGATTTCGTGAAAGAAATTATGTCATGTTTCCGATTCGCTTCAATTTTTTTTTGTGGGTTCTATACATGAAATAAGCTAACACGTGTTCGGGGAAATTTTTATTCTTCTTTTTTTTCTTCGGAGATATGATCTGTCAAAATTTGCAATTTTTCGTGATTCTGACTAATCATGTACTTCTTCAAATCGTTATATCTCGGGTTCTACTGATCGTAGGGACTTCATCTTAACGTCATTTAAAAGCTAAGAAACGGGCTTAACATTTCTGTATATAAGATGGTCAAGATTGTCCCAAAGCTAACTTAGCTATTAACAGTTGAACTTTTTGCAGTTGATTTGCATAGTGAAGACCAGTAAATTAGGGATTTTAAATTATACCATCGTAATCCTTGTTTAATTCTCTATAAAAAACGTGGTTAAAAAAATTGGGGGTTTTTCAAGAACTATTTTTAAAATAAGTTTCTTTATGATGAGATGGCCTATTTTGTGAGAATCGACAATTATTTGTATTTTTTCGAAAACTTATGTTAAGATATATTTGGTAAGGTGTTAAACATCGGGTTTTTGCAAAAAGTAAAATTTTATTGCGGATTCCGATAGAATACCTATCCAAATATAATATTTGTAGGGCAAGATTTTTCGTTCAGGCGACAAACCCCTAGGAATGGGCGTGGCAATTGCAGGACTAAAATTAGCAAAACGCAGATTTTATTGCGGATTTCGGCAGAATATCGCTTCGTTAACAATATTTGTTCCACAACTTTTTCAATCCATGTAGATATTCTGGCGAAATCCACAATAAAGTACAAATTTTTGAACTTTGGTTTTAATATAGCCACGCCCATTTCTAGAATATTCTTTCATTGAAAAAGTTGTGGAACAAATGTTGTTAACGAAGCGATATTCTGCCGAAATCCGCAATAAAATCTGCGTTTTGCAAACTTTTGTCCTACAATTTCCACGCCCATTTATAGGGGATTGTCGCCTTAAAGAAAAATCTTGCCATACAAATATTATACCTGGATATGTATTCTATCGGAATCTGCAATAAAATTTAAATTATGGTAAAAACCCGATGTTTAACACCTTACTAAATATATCTCAACATAAATTTTGGAAAACAAATTACAAAAAATGGTTGATTCTGTTACCTACCATGCCTTCGCACAAGGCCGCGACGAACCTTTCGTGGACCTACGGGTACGCTTGTTGGATTGCACACACTAGCTCGTCGGAAGTGGGTGGTTGTGCCTAACCACCTTCACTGCATTTTGACAGGCCTCAATAAGCAATTTCGACTCTCGTCACTACTCCTCTCCGTTTAACCCCGGTCGGTCCCCCACCCGCACTGTCCAACTTTCGGTTCGGCTCCATGCTTGAGGCCGGCCAATCCATCCCTCCTCAACCTATGCTAACCGCGGCCTAGTGGGGTTAGCACCTAACTGAAAGCACCCCAACTTACCTTATTTATTTCCCAGGACTAATCCTTTCTCCCCCATGATCCCGTCCGTCCGTCCGAAGACCCACGAAGTTCACTCACCACACACTATTTATGATTTAACAATTCAT
>NW_023458569.1:1017269-1018625 GCF_013731165.1 Rhagoletis pomonella | reverse complement strand
AAATTTTGGTAGGCTTGGAGATTAAGTAAAATCGCAAATTCTCTATCCGTTTGGATGAATAGGAGTTCCATTTATTTTGGGTTGGAGCATCTCCAAAAATCGTCCAAGTCCTTTGAAGACAGGTAAATAAAACTTGCACAATTTTCTTATTTACGTACTTATGTGCAAATATTATACCATGTCATAGACATTTGTGTATAAGCACATACATGCGTACCAGCTCAAAAATTACATTCCCTATGTACTTACGAATTTGTATGTCTAACTTTTAGACACGGTAGTTTACAGTACGGATCCGCGCCTGGGCGCACAGAAGACCCAAAGTGGCCAGCAAGGGTCGCCTTCGGCTGGCTTCAACAAAAATTGAATACCCTGCGTCAGTCACCGATCACCATCGTACGCACGCGGTTTCAATACTAATCACTGAAAAAATTTGGAAAAAAAAACGAAAATTTCACGGTCGCCGTCGCGAAAAGGAAAAAACAAAAATTTCAATGCAAAAATATTGAAAATATTGTAGAGAAGTGCTAAAGATTTTAAACCTAAGTGAAATTAATAGCAACCGATATATAGTAGTTATTACAAAAAACAAAAAAAAAAAGAGCCTAGTGCATTGAAAAATGGTTGAAAAAGAAAAAAAGGTGTGACACTGTACCTATGAAGGTAGTGCACATATGTACGCACATATATGTATAATATATACATACATAATTATATGTAGATAGGGCAGAATGCAAGTTTTAGTGGAATATTAGCCTAATCCGGGCATTTTATAGGAAATTCGCGAAAAAAAATCAAAATTAAAATTAAAAATATCGGAACTCGTTCAAACTCTCGAAAAAAAAACAAAAAAAAAGAAACTGTTAGTAGAATAAGAAAGCAAAATTAGTCAGCAATAAGGAAGCAGTTAAGGCATTAAAAAAGGAAAAAAACTAAACCAAATAATTAAATAATTTAAACGTAAAATTTTAGTGGAAAATTTTGGCCTTGTTTTGACCAAAAATTATATATACATATGTATGTATGTATATACAGATCTATACGTGTATATATATATGTAGATATAATTACAGTAGGTCATGTGAAAACAAAATTATATATATACGCAAACATACATACACCCATGTGAATTTCATCAAAAAACGCATACAAATCACCACCACCCTAGCAGATCTTCGCCAACACCACCAGGAATTCTACGAAAGGCCTTTCAGCGATTCCGGAAATTCGAAAATTTTTTATATTCGTATGTATGTGTATGTCTGCGTTAAATTTCTCCTAACCGGGGCGCAGAAAGGTTAATCAATTACCCATAATGTTAATCCGAATTATTATGTTGTTTCTCCTTTCCGCTGT
>NW_023458569.1:1007666-1017169 GCF_013731165.1 Rhagoletis pomonella | reverse complement strand
CAGCTTTGTTTGGCTATACACACAAAAACAAACCAGCTCATTACATAGTACCTAACCCAAATATTATTTCAGCGCTATTATTCTTGGCCTATGAGTAAGCAAGGTTCTGCTCTTTAAACTAAACTAATAACTTTTACATTACAACCCGTTTTTGCATAGCGACACTATTTTTGTATTGGTCAACGCAAAAGTTCTTATAAGGCGTTGCAAAGCAAGCCAGGCATTTGCTAGTGTTGATTTAAAAACTGACAATTGTTTATCAATATTTTATGAACTTTCATTATTATAGATCAATATGAATTGCTTGTCCACGTGTTTACCGAGAAAAAAATTTGTTGTTCAAATATCATAAATCGAAAAGAACGAATTTTAGTTACTAGGCATTTAGTCTCAATGAAGTTTG
The DNA here is from genome assembly GCF_013731165.1 of Rhagoletis pomonella. NCBI lineage: Eukaryota > Metazoa > Arthropoda > Insecta > Diptera > Tephritidae > Rhagoletis > Rhagoletis pomonella. The sequence continues at coordinate 1,016,766 of NW_023458569.1, read as the reverse complement.
AAGTATCTATTTTATAATAAAAATGTTAGAAAAAAATTAAAAATACCTTTTCTGAGATATTTAATTTGAAAAATTTGTTGCACTTCTTGGTTATTGTTGAACAATAAAAGACAACGACTTCTTTAGAATAGATATAAACTTGTAGTTTGTTTGTAGTCCAAACTGTTACAGACATTTAAAGTAAAAATTGTCCATATCGGTAAATTTTTGGGCAAGTTATAGAGAATTGGAAAAAAACCGAAAAAGTCGACTTTCACCCAAAGACCGATATTGCCGATGAATCTCCGAAAAACATTTTTTGGACAAAAGAAAAAATACGTGTCTTATTATTTTGACCAAGAATCTATATATTGACGTTTCGTTGAATAATAAAATCATGTCCCGAATGGACCGGTTGAATTGAAATGGAAAGCATCAAATTAAATTTTTTGAATTTGGTATCGATATTTGGAATATTGTGTCTTTTTATCCCGATGTTAATGGGTACCCGATATTTTTACAGAGATATTTCAAATGAGTACTATATCGATACTTTCTGTTCGATATCGTGTCCCTCCTTAGACCTTCTGCTGGAAACGCCCATATGTCTATACTTTGGAATTTATATGAAAAGCAATATGAATATACATATATATATTTTGGGGATTAAAGAGCAAAAATGTGTACTATCTTAGATTGGCACGTGGCGGGATTTCAACACGCGTCTTCGGTGATGTCAATTAACATACTTACCTCTACATAAGCAAATACTTATTGAAGTGCAAAGTGTTCTTTCTTTATTAGAAAATGAGCCCAATATTCAGATTTGTTTTTTGAATTTGGTATCGATATTTGGAATATCTAGTCTTTAAGCCCGATACTTATGGATACCCGATATTTTTAAGGCGATACTTTGTATGAGTACTATATCGATACTTTCGTTTCGGTATCGTGTCGAAGAGAAATAACGCGGCTGAAAAACAACAAAGCTGCTGGAGTTGACAGCCTGCCAGCTGAGCTATTCAAGTACGGTTGCGAGGACCCATAAGTTGCATGCATCAACTCTTTTGCAGAGAACGCTTGTCCGACGACTGGAATTAAAGTGTGCTCTATTTGTTGACTTCAAAGCCGCTTTCGACAGCACTAAAAGGAGTTGCCTATACGCAGCGATGTCTGAATTTGGCATCCCCGCAAAACTGATACTGTAAAATGACGTTGAGTTAGGAAAGACCTCTCCGAGCCATTTTCTACCAAATGGGGTTTCAGATAGGGCGATTCCGTTTCATGTGCTTTCTTTAGTTTGATTTTGGAGAAGATAATAAGAGCCGCAGAGCTGATCCGCTCAGGAAATTTTTTTACAAGAGCGTACAATTGCCGGCCTATGCCGATGACATCGGTAACAAGAACCGCGAAATCTGTCCTGTCTTTTCCAAGTTGGACGAGGAAGCAAAGCGATTGGGTCTGGTGGTCTACGGGGACAAGACGAAGTATCTGCTGTCATCAAACAGTCAGCGCATTCGCGCCTTGCCGCTTATGTCACTGTTGGATAGGGCTGCCAGATATTGAGATAAAAATTAAGTACATGCATGTCAAAAACTCAGTTGAAATCAGTACGATCTTGCTTGTAACTAAATATATAATTTATTTCAATTTATTAAATAAATATACACACATACATAGCATGACTGTGTTACTATTTACTTAAGGCTCAGTTATGCAAGGCTTGGACTTGACTTGGCTTGAAAATGGTATATCTGGCAAATGAGCAGCGCGTGTATGTTGTTACCCAAAATAAACATCTTCACTTAAAAACTTGGAGATCTATAGATCTTTGACTTCTAAGTCAAGTTTTTAAGTGCAAAGAGAGCCGTGAGAGAATCATGCTGCCATACAATTTGTTCACATATTTTTAATAAAATTCCTTCAATATGCCACACAGATATAATTTTTTGGTATAAATGCAATTCATCTGGCAATCGAAAAAAGACAAACTTTCCAATAGGTAGGTAGGTTGTCGCGGTCGTCTATAAGACACACTTAGGCTCAGGGCCCATTGTGATGCCGCATGTTGGGTCAGCAACTCCCAATCCCTCCTAAAACCATTTTGAACTTTGAACGAATTTTAGAATATCCCTGATTTCGACGCATCTAAGGTCCTCCAAGTTGTCGAAGAATTGCCTACCGAGAGTGGAGAGTCTTCGTCTAGATAGAGCAGGGCATTGGCACAACAGGTGCAGAATCGCTTCCTCCTCTTCTTCATCTTGACAACTTCTACAGAAGTCATGTGAGCGTAGGCCAAGTCGATAGGCGTGCTTGCCAATTAGGCAGTGTCCTGTTATGACGGATACTAATATTGGACTTATTTAGACTCAGTAGTAGGCCAGTGCGGTTGGCGCTGAGCACCGGCCATAATTGTTTGGCAGTTTTGCAGGTGATTTCGTCCTGCCACCTTTCGTTCGCTACTTTAGTGAGCCTCTCGGAGATAAGTAGCTTACAAGTTTGCAAGGGTATTCCTATTTCGTCATTTATATCCTCAAAAGGAAGTTTCGTGCCAAGTCGCGCCAGTTCGTCGGCCTTACAATTCCCCTCTATGCCGCAGTGTCCCGGAACCCATATTACCTTTGGGCGAAATGACTCAGCCATCTCGTTAAGAGATGCGCGGCATTTCATGGCTACCATGGAGGTTGTCGACTGCTTCGTGAGGGACTTTATTGCCGCCTGGCTGTCAGTGAAGTTATAGATATCAACTTGGGGTATCATATCACACTTTACCAGTTTCGTGGCACTGTCGATTGCCATCAGTTCAGCCTGAAAAACGCTACAGTGGTCCGGGAGACGAAAGCTGAGGGAGATTCCCAGGTGATGGGAATATACACCTCCTCCAGCCCTTCCCTCGAGCTTTGAGTCATCTGTGTATACATGGATTGACTCTCCACTACTTACAACGTCATGCTTCCACTCTTCCCTTGAGGGTAGGAGGGTCGCGAATGCTGTAGCGGGTGCAGGTTACGGAAGTGCATAGTCCACCAATCCGGGTAGCCCCGGAACCTCCGTTAATATTCTACCGTGACCATAACTGGTATTTGACCACTTATTTAGAATGTTCATTCGAAATGCCGCGCCACTTGCGACTTGTTTGGCACGTAGGTCCACCGGAAGAAAATTCAGTAGGGCATACAGTGCCTTGGATGTTGTTGTTCTCATCGCACCAGTTATGAGTGTGGACACAAGCCTTTGAACCTTGTCCATTTTTTTGAAGTTTACCCCTTTCCCAAGGGTGTTCCACCATACCACTATACCGTGATAGAGAATTGGCCTAACCACCGCCGTGTATAGCCAGTGTATTATTTTGGGTTCCATCCCCCATTTTTCCCCTATTGCTCTGCTGCAGGAATATAGTGCCACTGTTGCTTTGCGCACTCCATCTGCAACGTTGGGCCCCCAGTTTAGTTTCCAATAAAGATAGAAAATAAAATAAAAAACAATCACAATTTGATCGCGTAAATACATTCATTAAGTTTAGCGTTCCTCATGCTAGAAAAATGGGTAATAGATAGATAATACGGTCCACTTTTGGATCGCAAATGTCTTCTTCTTTGAGCACGAAACAGCCCAACTTTTTTTTGGGGAACAAATGTGCAAAAGGGCAATTTTAAATAACAGCTGTTGTTGTTTAAATCCGAAAGCAAGTTTTATGAAACACAAAAGTGGAAAGTACTACAGAATTATCAGAAAATGTAGTTATTTGGTAAATTTATGTATAAGATAAATACACGTAAAATCATTGCTTAGAGCTGATTTGTTGATTCCGAGCACGAAATGTGGTTTTTTGCGTTCCTCACGTCCTGGGAACTTTTGGCACGTGTTGACACATTTTTGGCACTTGTGAGATAGTAACTTATTTTTATGCTCTAATTACCGGAGCAGCCCGGAAAGCGTGTGGAACAAAGCTAATATCGCTGGAGATGGAACCGCGGTTTACAGCGTTGCTAGATGTATAAAGTAAATCAATTTGGGAACTATCACACACGGGTTTGCGTTTGCTGGGCATTCACCAACACATTTAGTTATAAATGAAACAGTCTGAAGGAAATCGCAGTACCAAACAAAATATGGCGTATGGTGTCGCTTAGTAGATAGAGTATGTACATATTAGGGCCTTTTTAAAGTGCCGAAAATCCCGGGTCGATGCTTGTAATTTGCACTGATAGCAATAATAGAAACTCCTTTTCTGGACCAGTATTGGCTCTATTTCTTTTTTTATTTAATAATTAATAGTTTTTTATAAATGTCCAGCTCATTATACATATAACACCGCGCGATAGTAAATTTTACACACAAAAATCAATATATTCGCGAAATTATAGTAAAACTGCGTTTTTAGTTTTTCACTCCGACGCGAGTAATTAAAAAATGATTTAAAAAGTTCAGTGAAATGTACTTAGAGAAGAAGTATGGGCATAAAATTATAGAGGAAATTCTGTAAAATTGAATCAGATTCAATTTTTTGGTGCATAAGGACTGGTAAGTATTGAAAATGTCCTTTTAAAATGTTATCCTTGATATTTCGCATTATTTTGAAAAAATTATATGTTAAGGACTTATAACGGGTGATTTTTTTGAGGTTAGGATTTTCATGCATTAGTATTTGACAGATCACGTGGGATTTCAGACATGGTGTCAAAGAGAAAGATGCTCAGTATGCTTTGAAATTTCATCATGAATAGACTTACTAACGAGCAACGCTTGCATTTTTCAGTGAATGGGCCCTAGAAAAGTTGGCAGAAAATCCGCTTTTTTATCGACAAATTTTGTTCAGCGATGAGGCTCATTTCTGGTTGAATGGCTTCGTAAATAAGCAAAATTGCCGCATTTGGAGTGAAGAGCAACCAGAAGCCGTTCAAGAACTGCCCATGCATCCCGAAAAATGCACTGTTTGGTGTGGTTTGTACGCTGGTGGAATCATTGGACCGTATTTTTTCAAAGATGCTGTTGGACGCAACGTTACGGTGAATGGCGATCGCTATCGTTCGATGCTAACAAACTTTTTGTTGCCAAAAATGGAAGAACTGAACTTGGTTGACATGTGGTTTCAACAAGATGGCGCTACATGCCACACAGCTCGCGATTCTATGGCCATTTTGAGGGAAAACTTCGGAGAACAATTCATCTCAAGAAATGGACCGGTAAGTTGGCCACCAAGATCATGCGATTTGACGCCTTTAGACTATTTTTTGTGGGGCTACGTCAAGTCTAAAGTCTACAGAAATAAGCCAGCAACTATTCCAGCTTTGGAAGACAACATTTCCGAAGAAATTCGGGCTATTCCGGCCGAAATGCTCGAAAAAGTTGCCCAAAATTGGACTTTCCGAATGGACCACCTAAGACGCAGCCGCGGTCAACATTTAAATGAAATTATCTTCAAAAAGTAAATGTCATGGACCAATCTAACGTTTCAAATAAAGAACCGATGAGATTTTGCAAATTTTATGCGTTTTTTTTAAAAAAAAAGTTATCAAGCTCTTAAAAAATCACCCGTTATAAATAATAAATAAAAAAATATTTCGTCCTAACTTTATCAGCTTAAAAAATTACATGTTATTTCTTGTGAATCCAAAAATTTTTAATATTTTTTTTTAATTGTGTTTCATTTAGTACCAATCTTTTTATTCTACATTGCATTGTATTTTTAAAATAATTTCTCGCTCTAATTACTTCACCTGGTATAACTCCGCCATGGCATGGAACAAACAAAAGTTGCCGTTCCTGTTCGCAGTATTTAACACAGAGACTATTGTTTTGAGTTTTATCTTCAGTTAAGTTTCTGCATTATCATTACTGGTTTCACCATATCCGAAATGTGAATTTCGTTTAGGAAGACGAAGCGAACATGTGGTACGAAGTAGTGATGTAAAAATATGTAAAATTTTACCTACTCTCAGACTTCTAAATTTGAATGTATACTCGGTACAAGCAGGTGGGACGAATGGCGCAATAAACAGGTGAAGTAATAAAACAGCTTTATCGCTTTATTTTCTGACATTCGGCTGCCTTATAGTCACATTTTATATGCAAATTTTCAAATAAGTCAGTGTCAAAATCTTTTTCTCACTCTAATATTACTTCACCTGGTAAAATTCCACCATTGGTGGGGTGCAGGCAATAACACCATACGCAATAATTCCCATAACTTGGACATTAAAAAGCAGTTTCAGAAGTGCACTAGTGTCATTTTATTCTTTTTTTCTAAATGATTATAATGCCACAAGTTCATAATTGCGAAAGGTAGGGAGGGGGCGGGGGACGAGAGCGCGAGCGCGACGTCGAACGAGGCGAGGCAAGGCGCGGGGTGGCGGGGCACGGCGCGCGAACGCGAACCGCCGCGACGCTGGGCACTTTCAAAATTGTATACTTACAAATCCGTCCATTTAACTTTTTCATGTGTTACTTTTTGTCAAGTGTAACTGGGTGACTACCTATGTGCACTATTTTGCTTTATTACTCAATTCTTAGGTTTAATAGTTGGTCTTATTGGTCAACGAGAAATGAAATAAACCAAAGTTGTGTTATTTCACATTCAATTGGGACTGGGTGACTACCTGTGTGCACTATTTTGCTTTATTACTCAATTCCTAGGTTTAAAAGTTGGTCTTATTGCTCAACGAGAAATGAAATAAACCAAAGTTGTGTTATTTCACACTCAATTGGGACTGGGTGACTACCTGTGTGCACTATTTTGCTTTATTACTCAATTGTTACGTTTAAAAGTTGGTCTTATTGCTCAACGAGAAATGAAATAAAGCAAATTTGTGTTATTTCACATTCAATTGGGAAATAACACAAATTTGCTTTAGTGCCGTTAGCCCATTAGATAATACTTATACATGTATATCGTCGTTTAAAGTACAAAACCGCGTATCGTCATTCTGCAAAACCACGTAACTGACATTGGCTGCCAAAAATTGGATTTTCTCACATAAACTCTTGGCTCAATCCTTATCCATTCGTCCTGAAATATACTAGCCAGAAATGCGAATGCTTTATAAAAAAGAGAACCATTTTGAAATATGAGTGTTTTTACGCTCTAGAAAATAATATCTACAACTTCACATACGCGGTGTTGCATTTTGCTGATACGCGGTTTTGCATTTTGTTGATACGCGGTTTTGCACTTTAAACGACGATATAATTGTTATACAACTTATTTTTTCGCATTGAAAATCTCATTTTCGCAAAGTAAACTATGAAAATTTGTGCCATTTGTGAAACCAGTTTTGCTTAATAAATATTCTAAGAAATCCTACAATTTTTTATTTCAAAAAACTAAAAAAAAATATTTTATTTGGAAAAACGACTTCATGAGCCGTTTACAGGATGCTTAGGACTACCTATTCCAATCACAACACATTATTTCGACATAATGAACATAAGTATGTAAATGTTTTAAACTAAAGCAATCTATTTAGCGATCGCATTTGAATATTATCCTTCGAATTTTTTTTAATTTAATTGAATTTTCATCTTTAAATTTTTTCTTAAAATTTGCCAATAGCACGGTCGCATACCTCAATTCGTTGTTTACACTCCGTACTTCCCAGCGTAGTTACCTTAGGTGCATAATTTTTTTAATTGGCAACGCCGCTTTAATATTTACGAAAATGAGAAGTAGGAAATGAGCGACGGCAATGGTGGCAAATGTCACCCAGGCGGATGCTGTTATTGTAGTCAACGCTGGATGAATTTCCGCATATAAATAAAAAAAATGTCAGCTCGTGCGCTCCTTTGAATTGCTGTTCCACGATTTCATTGATTTCCTTAAGATGCCATCTAGATGATCTATTTACGTAATAGCTTTTGCATGAAGCAATTCGTTTTTCAATTGATTGCTGTAGTTTTTTATGTTGCTGATATTGTTTGAAGATTCTTCGCCTTTGTTTGAAATTTTCATGCAGCCATTGTGTGGGCGTGGACAGCTGCTGCCACATGTGCAGCTGCTCAGGGTAACCGCTAGCAACGGCCACCGCCACCAGCAAAAGCAACAGCATACTAGGCGCATGCGCAACTAAATGTGAATCCGTCTTGCTGGCTGCATTTGGTTGAATGAAAAACGATAAGATTTTGGTAACAAATATTTCCCGGAGTGACATACCTTGCACAGGATCGGCACGCGAATTGCTGGCATAGGCGGTTTCGTGCGAATCTAAGGCGGGCGCTTTTTGCGATCGATCGCCCTCGACGGATTCTTCGTTGCTACGCCAATACAAGTTTGAAAGAGCAGCAATGCACTAGAATGGAAACAAAAAAGGTTATGAGCACAAATACCACTGATGTGTATATACATTAGGGTGATTCAAAATTGGAATTTTTTGAATTTCGACTGGGAACGTTCGGATTCTTGAAGATAATAGGGAAGACAAGTTCCTTCTAAAATTTCAGCTTATTTGAACAAGATTTAGAGGTCGCTCAACGCTGTTGTTTGTTTTCCGGAAGCTGCAGATTTAAAATGCATCTTTATAAAAAAACAGGTATATTTTCATCAAATCTTGTCGGATTTCGTTGAAGTTTCGTAGGTAGGTTCCCGAATATCAGTTTATTAGAACACAGTTTGTATTAGTTTGATAAATAAGTTTTAAATACATATATTAATTAGTTAGTAACTAAGCTTTGCCTTATAAAAAATGAACATTTGCAATATTTTTTTTTGTTCCTTAACCAGTGAGCACATGCTTAATATATTTAAGATCACATTATAATTCATACCAATAGTGGACCTCATCATTAAATATTACTAATCATCAAATAAAAAAATCACCAGATGAACATCACTCATACGCCATGCTGAATCCAAGTGTTTTCCTAGTCATTGCAAATATTAATAGTATAATAACAATATTTTGGCGCATGCACCTTTGCCAAGTGTTTGGCTGAGCTTCTGCTTCAATTTGTGGTGTGGGTCTTGATGTTGTGACAAAAACGCCGCGGACCTACAGCTTTACGCCGCCTCCGAACAGAAATGGCTTTTGTGAGAAGCTTTTTTAAGGCAGAAATACACACGGAGGCAGTGTTGGGAGTTAATCAATTAATTTTTCTATCATACCACTAATACCCAAAGAGCAAACAA
>NW_023458569.1:1006319-1007566 GCF_013731165.1 Rhagoletis pomonella | reverse complement strand
AAAAAAGATGTTATTAAACACTTGCACCATGTGTAATAGTTTTATGTCATTATTATATCTGAAATAAACACAAGGGCTTGAAAAATTCATCGAAATCATTGTTTGCTCTTTGGGTATTAGCGGTATGATAGAAAAATTAATTGATTAACTCCCAACACTGCCTCCGTGTGTATTTCTGCCTTAAAAAAGCTTCTCGCAAAAGCCATTTCTGTTCGGAGGCGGCGTAAAGCTGTAGGTCCGTGGCCTTTTTGTCACAACATCAAGACCCACACCATAAATTGAAAGAGAAGCTTAGCCAAACACTTGACAAAGGTGCATGCGCCAAAATATTGTTATTATAATATTAATATTTGCAATGACGGGGAAAACACTTGGATTCAACATGGCGTATGAGTGATGTTTATCTGGTGATTTTTTTATTTGATGATTAGTAATATTTAATGATGAGGTCCACTATTGGTATGAATTGTAATATGATCTTAGATGTATTAAGCATATGCTCACTGGTTAAGGAACACAAAAAATTATTGCAAATATTCATTTTTTATAAGGCAAAACTTAGTTACTAACTAATTAATATATGTATTTAAAACTAATTTATCAAACTAATATAAACTGTGTTCTAACAAACCGATATTTGGGAACCTACCTACGAAATTTCAACGAAACCCGACAAGATTTGATGAAAATGTACCTATTTTTTTATAAAGATGCATTTAAAATCTGCAGTTTCCGGCAAACAAACAACAGCGTTGAGCGACCTCTAAATCTTGTTCAAATAAGCTGAAATTTTAGAAAGAACTTGTCCTCCCTATTATTTTCAAGAATCCGAACGTTCCCAGTCGAAATTCAAAACAGTTTAAATTTTGAATCACCCTAATATACATACATACACTGAGTGAAAAAAACACGTTGTAATATTAAGAAAAATTTTACTAAAAATGTAGTAAAAATTAATATTCTTTATTTGATTATCGTTTTAAAATGTTCGTATTTAAAAATAATACTTTCGCACCCGTGCTGTGGTGTTGATTCTAACTCGAGATTTGATGTCACATTTACATGTCTGGCTGTAGCTGAGTTCGCAAAGATGCTTGTTAATTTCAGAGGATCAGGGTTCAAATCCCATTGCAGGCAGCATGGAAATTAAATTTATTTATTTTGAGTTTTGAGTGAAGAGTAAATTGCTTCATTTTAATATAGGCGTATTTGAATTGAATATTTCCATACTAAATACTAAAATTTGT
>NW_023458569.1:1004672-1006219 GCF_013731165.1 Rhagoletis pomonella | reverse complement strand
AAAAATTTACGAAAAAATACCACGAATTGAGTTGATGCTCTTTCATATGCGTGTTTTTTTCAAAATTTAGCAGAATTTTATTTTTTTTTAAATTTTTTTTCGCAGTGTATAAATTTCAGACCTTTTACTTACATGTATTTAAATAAATTGAGTAGAGAGTCTAAAATTTTAGCAAAAAGCAATGGGTAAGTTTTTAATCATACGGTCCAATGTTAATTGTTTAATGGTAAACAAAGTTGGGTGCGTGTTAAGGTGGCAAAATTTCTAAACTTTAAATACTCATCGTTAATGGATAACCGTAGCTAATTTTCTTTTCAGAGAGTAAATGACCAAGTTTTTTTATACTGAATCCTATTTGATAAATTGTATACTACAATTACATATGATACAAATATGTATGTATATAGCCTCAAAGGTTGGGTCGGTTTCTGCCATAACTGTGCCCTTTTTATACCCGAGTTCACTTGTGCACAAGGGTATATTAATTTTGTTCACATAACGGTTGTTTGTAACAGCCAAAACGAATCGAGATAGATATAGACAAATGTATACATAAATGCTCAGAATGAATAGAGAAATCGATTAAGCCATGTCTGTCTGTCCGTCCGTCTGTCCGTCTGTCCGTGTACACGATAACTCGAGCAAAAATTGAGATATCTCAACGAAATTCGGTATGTAGGTTTCCGTTAATCCAAGGTAGGTTGGTATTGAAAATGGGCGAAATCGGACTGTAACCACGCCCACTTCCCATATAACGGTAATTTCCAGAAATACGAAAACTGCGATATTTTAGTAACTACTGAAGATAATTCACTCAAAATTGATATTTACAAAAATTTTCAGACGAAAAATAAGAATATTATACATTTTTGGAAAATGGGCGTATCCACGCCCACTTATAGTTACATGTGTATATCTTGGTAACCGCTGCACCAATTTCTTCCAAACTTGGCACAGTTGTTGGCCTTGGTACAGCATACTAAATGGCCGAAAATTTAAAGAATCGGACAATAACCACGCCCACATCCCATATAACGGTAATTTTCGGAAATACGAAAACTGCGATATTTTAGTAAGTACGGAAGATTATTCACTCAAAATTGATATTAACAATAATTTTCAGACGAAAAATCTGAATATTATAAATTTTCGGAGAACGGGCGTAGCCACGCCCACTTATGGTTACATGTGTATATCTTGGTAACCGCTGCACCAATTTCTTCCAAACTTGGCACAGTTGTTGGCCTTGGTATAGCATACTAAATGGTTCAAAATTTAAAAAATCGGACAATAACCACGCCCACATCCCATATAACGGTAATTTAGAGAAATACAAAATCTTCGATAACACAGTAAATATTAAAGCTAATTTATTCAAAATTGATGCTTGCAACAATTCTTTACCAAGAAATATGTTTATGGTAAAATTTTGGAAAATGGGCGTGGCACCGCCCACTTATGATCACATATACATATGTATATCGGTAATCAATTTGTACCAAACTCGGTATTTTTATTGTGCTTGTCACATAAAAGCAAAACGTTGA
>NW_023458569.1:1002251-1004572 GCF_013731165.1 Rhagoletis pomonella | reverse complement strand
CGATACGGGTCTTCTAATTTAGCCTCTTTTTTCACCCCTCACTCTCAGAATCGACCTAACTTTCGCTAACCTGAATTTGTTCCACAGTGTAATCATACCAAGTTTGGTACACATTGATATCGCGGTTACCGAGATACACATATGTGGTTATAAGTGGGCGGGGTCACGCCCATTTTCCAACCTTTTATTATAAGAATATTTTTTGCTAACGAATTATTGCAAAAATCAATTTTGAATAAATTAGCTTCAGTATTTACTGATTTATAGAAGTTTTCGTATTTCTCTAAATTACCGTTATATGGGATGTGGGTATGATTATTATCCGATTTTCTAAATTTTAAGCCGTTTGGTGTGTTTTGTGAAGGCCAACAACTGTGCCAAGTTTGGGAGAAATTGGTGGAGCGGATCCCAAGATATACACATGTAATCATAAGGGGGCGTGGCCCATTTTCCAAAAATGTATAATGTTCTTATTTTTCGCCTAAAATTGATTGTAAATATTAATTTTGAGTGAATAAGCTTCGGTAGTTACTAAAATATCGCAGTTTTCGCATTTCTCAAAACTTCCATTATATGAGAGGTTGGCGTGGTTATCTTCCGATTTTGCCCATTTTCAATACCATCCGTCCAACGCTCAAAAGAAGTACACATACCAAGTTTCGTTAAGATATCTTAATTTGTACTCGAGGTATGGTGTGCGCAGACGGACGGACGGAAGGACAGACAGTCACCTCTTAATCGATGTCTCTTTTCATTCTGATCATTTATGTATATATTTGTCTATTGCAAACAACCTGTTTTGCCTGTTACAAACAACCGTTATGTAAACAAATTTATAATACCCTTGTGCACAAGTGCGCTCGGGTATAAAAATACTTGACATCCGCATTGGCATCCGCATCCGTGGATGTTAGCGTTTAAACATCCGCATCCACATTCGCATCCGCAGATGTCTAAAATTCCACATTCGCAACATCCCTGATATGTATGTACATAAATAACTAAGGTAAAAATAAGCCTCACGGTTAGGCTTGCCAAAGATCCGTGCTTGCTAGAAGCCGTCGGGCTGGGGAAAAATCTGCGCGCTGCGTGTTTGTCATTAATTTCTTAGAGTTGCGGCTAAAAGCTTTGAGATCCTCTGGTTTACTGGAAGCAATAAGTTGTTTTCTTTTTAATTTTCGTGTATGATAGAAAAGAACATATTCTGTAAACACGTACATTTGTTATGTAGTAAGCATTTGAATCGTGCCATTTAAAATATTTTAATAGCTTTGTCATTGTTGAATCTATTATCGCTTCGCCATTGCATTTCAAAGAAAAACATTTGATTTATAAACCTGCCTTTACGTCCATCAATTCAATCACTTGATATCCCTTTAGATATCCAGTGGATACAACTTTTTATAGCGTATACGGAGTTCAGAGAATCGCCGAAGGTAATTGGTGAAATTCTGCCTATGTCAGTAAGCCACGAGTTTTTTAAGGTATTTGGCAAACAGTTGGATCAATCCAAGAAACAGAATAAAGCAAGCCTACTCACAGTGCTGACAAAGCGACACAGTACAACAAACCAGAGATGTTTTCTGTTTTATGAGCAAAGTCCTACCATCCTACCAACGAGAAATAAACTTACCAAGTTTGGTAGGAAAAGCCCAAAACGACAACCCTGGTTGGCTTGGGTATTGTAAATTTCGAAGTCGGTCGCGCAGGTAAACGCTGCGCATACTCAAGCCACTATCTTATTAATTAACAAGTAAGAAAGTCTAAGTTCGGGTGGAGCCGAACATTAAATACCCGGCGCAAGTATTAAATATATGTTTTTTCACCTTTCCGAAAGCTACCGCTAGATGGTAAGCCGGGGTGTATCAATTTTGAGTAAATTAGCGCCCTTAAATTTCGAAATATTGCAGTTTCAAGCATTTCTGAAATTTACCGTTATATGAAAAGCGGCCGTAATTTTAGTCCGATTTCAATAATTTTCAACGTTTTGCTTTTATGTGACAAGCACAATAAAAATACCGAGTTTGGTACAAATTGATTACCGATATACATATGTATATGTGATCATAAGTGGGCGGTGCCACGCCCATTTTCCAAAATTTTACCATAAACATATTTCTTGGTAAAGAATTGTTGCAAGCATCAATTTTGAATAAATTAGCTTTAATATTTACTGTGTTATCGAAGATTTTGTATTTCTCTAAATTACCGTTATATGGGATGTGGGCGTGGTTATTGTCCGATTTTTTAAATTTTGAACCATTTAGTATGCTATACCAAGGCCAACAACTGTGCCAAGTTTGGAAGAAATTGGTGCAGCG
>NW_023458569.1:1001995-1002151 GCF_013731165.1 Rhagoletis pomonella | reverse complement strand
TACCAAGGCCAACAACTGTGCCAAGTTTGGAAGAAATTGGTGCAGCGGTTACCAAGATATACACATGTAACTATAAGTGGGCGTGGATACGCCCATTTTCCAAAAATGTATAATATTCTTATTTTTCGTCTGAAAATTTTTGTAAATATCAATTTT
>NW_023458569.1:998461-1001895 GCF_013731165.1 Rhagoletis pomonella | reverse complement strand
ATGAAGATGAAGATGAAGATGAAGATGAAGATGAAGATGAAGATGAAAACGAAGATAAAAATAAGGATAGAAAGAAAGATAGAGCTGAAGCGAGGGAAAATTATAAAGTGATAGCGATGATGATAAAACTTAAGATTTATTTAGCCTATGTCATGTTGTGGTGCTCAATTCCCTTCGCCTCCATTGCAGTGGTTGAATATCAACCAAAGCCTTTTCAAACCCGTTTCCATTGATACCCATATTGCAGCAATTCATTTAACTAATAGAACAACAATTTTTAACAGGTGGCAGCTCTGTTAATGTTTTAACCTAGATATAAACCTCCTCACCGAGACGAACACGTATGTAAATATGCGTGTTCCTACAATCGAACCACGCCAACATGGAGTTATCGAGGTCAAACGTTAAGCAACTTTATTCCCTTTGTCTTGATGGAATAATTGGACGTCCTCCCCTTCTATTTACTTCATTTAAACATTGAAATACGTCTTTTCAAACATTTCGAGATGAAATATTCATAAAAATAATTTTGGCCGAATAAATCGGCCAAATACCCCTTTGTGTACTGGGGGAACACTAGTTTATTTAAATAGTGTTATTGAGTTCTTTTTGGTTGTTCGTGTTTCCGACAGGGTAGGAGTATGATGTATTGTGGAACGATTTCCCGTCATCCCTTGTCAAATTTGGTTTGGAGACAAACTGGTTTCGGCGTTGTGCCATCTTCAGTGTCATTTTTCGTTCTAAATAGTTCGTGTTTCCTTCCGCTTTTTATGTATTCATGTTACTATCTCTTTTAACTGTCATTAGGTCATGCATACCCATCTTAGTGCGTCAGCTTTTGTTTCATTATCTCGCAGGTAGGTGATTTTTGGTTGCTTGTGTTCGCCGGCGTGTAGAAATCCGTTATTTTTAGTTTCTTGGTTTTCTAGGTCGCGTCAGTTTATGTTCCGTTATTTAGCAGGTAGGTTGTTTTAGGTTGCTTGTATGTGCCGGCAGATAGAGATCCGTTATTTTCATTTTCTTGGTTTCCGCGGCGTGGGTCTGTATCTTCGCGTTGGCGTTTTTCTCGGGAGTCTTCTCATGTTTTCCGTACAGCATCTTGAGTGGTTCGAATATTACATCGGATAAGGTGTTTGTTTGTTCGTTTATAATTCTCCAATGGTTGCTTGTATGCGCCGGCGGGTAGAAATCCGTTATTTTTTATTTTCTTGGTTTTAGTGATTGCGTCAGTTTATGTTCCGTTATTTAGCAGGTAGGTGGTTTTAGGTTGCTTGTATGTGCCGGCAGATAGAAATCCGTTATTTTCATTTTCTTGGTTTCTGCGGCGTGGGTATGTTTTCTCGCGTTGGCGTTTCTTCCAGGGGTCTTCTCTTGTTTTCCGTACAGCAACTTGAGTGGTTCGAATATTACATCGGATACGGTGTTTGTTTGTTTAGAGAATTATAAACGAACACGAATACATAAATTATAATACAAATATAACTGTAGAAAAAGCGGAAGGAAGCACGAACTATTCAGAACGAAAAATGACACTGAAGATGGCACAACGCCGAGACCGGTTTGTCTCCAAACCAGATTTAACAAGGGATGACGGAAAATCGTTCCTCAATACAGTGTTATTGAGCTTTATACCACGATTTGTTTATTAGAAAAAATGGGGAAAAACAACAAAGGCTAAGCGGTAGAAGTTATAGCTGCTAGTTCGGCGATCACCGCATCTCCTCATCAGACTCCTTTTTCTAGGCTTCAGCAGGGATCGAACCCGCATCACCGCACAGTGGTTCGAATAGAACAAACTAGCTGGGCATAGAATTCAAGCGAAAGATTGAAGTCATGATCAAGGCGCATCAATTATAGGCGATAGCGATAGAAGCTATGCTTCTTCTTATGAGCACGCTTGTGTCAAATAATCGTCTGTTTTGCTTTGTTTACATATACGTAAATATATACCCTGCAAACAAATGCTACCGAAATCTTTAAGTATCGGAAATTTGTTACAATTCTTTTAGGAATCTGAAAAACATATGAAGCGGTTCACAAGAACTAGTAAAGAAATTTCTGTACCATTTCTTAGAAAAAATTCTTAAAAAATATTGTGAAACCTTGCAGAATTCTATGAACTCCTGGTATGCAGGGTATACATATACATACGAATACGAATAGTTAAAGAAGATGTTGATGACACAAGGAGTTCATACCAACGGTAAATGTTGTTTTTGTATGATTGCTACAGTTGTTGTTGTAGTTGTTGAATCATGAGTCATGATTCAGTAATACAAGGTACGATAAACTGACAGTTGTCTCTCTCACACCGCTACCTTAGCAGTGGCACCGTGTTGCTTCTTTGAAAATTTACTTGGAAAAAGTGTAGCTACGCTGTGAAATAGAAGTATAAGCTTTTGTGCAATATGTTTATTTGTATATGCATATGAAGCACATTTAACTGATGAAAACATAAATTGTTTTTAAATTTAATGTTTAAATAAATCTGATAGTGGTTCTATTTTAATTTTGAGATCTTTTACAGTTTTTATACAGCTAAATAGCACATAAATTACATAATTCACTTAGACATATAAAAATTTCGTTTAAAATGCCAGATTTCCTGCAAATACATTAGAATTTACAAAAGGAATTTCACTACTAATTGCCTACTTTGCATTCTTTTCTACTGCCATTTTCGAAACAAGGGATTGCATTATTCCCTTTTCTCTGTCCTTCGTAAATGTAACCTTTTGTAAGGGAGTGTCATAACGCGGCTGTCAATAATTATCTAACCTTGTATTATTGAGTCATGGGTTGAAGTCGAATCTATTTAAGTGATTTGGTTTTTGTTTTCTTCGCTGTTCTTTTGCCCGCCGATCATATGTGTATGTTTGAACGTGCGATAAGCTGCAATGCAAAAACGCGACTACTCTATGCACTCATGGAAAGAGTACCCCTAAGGGTCTAGGAGTACCCAAAATTAACCAAAATCCATATGAGGAATATGGTCCAATCGACATTGCGATGTACTAGGGTATGACCATATACTACAGCTCTGCATTACATCAGAGTAGCACTTGGAGTGCAATGGGGTATAGTCATTGCGCTGGGTATGCAGTTACAGTTGCATGGCTATACTCAATCCCGACTCTTGCTTCCTCGTTCGCGCTCTCTGGGCAACGTGGGCAACCCATGTGCGAGATGCGGTAACCAATCCGAGTGGAGCCTTGGGTCACGGCAGAAAGAGAGGGAGCCTCGGTGGGGCCACTCTGACTTATTCGGTTTAAGGGCTCACTGAAGTCTGCAGCGTCTGTTCACCAGTAGGTGCGGCTGCAAACGGATGTCTGCTTGGAGCAAGCGGCTCGCTATATAAACGTGTATTGGGTTGCGAAACCACCCCCGTCCCAGCAATGGGTTGTGCGCTGGGCTTGGGACCCGCCACGTAAAAA
>NW_023458569.1:968049-998361 GCF_013731165.1 Rhagoletis pomonella | reverse complement strand
ATGTAACCATAAGTGGGCGTGGCTACGCCCATTCCCCAAAAATTTATAATATTCTTATTTCTCGTATGAAGATTATTGTAAATATCAATTTTGAGTGAATTATCTTCAGTAGTTACTAAAATATCGCAGTTTTCGTATTTCCAAAAATTATCGTTAGATGGGAAGTGGGCGTGGTTATTGTCCGATTTTGCCCATTTTCTGCCATTTAGCATGCTGCACCAAGGCCAACAACTGTGCCAAGGTTGGAAGTAATTGGTGCAGCGGTTACCAAGATATACACATGTAACCATAAGTGGGCGTGGCTAGGCCCATTTTCCAAAAATTTATAATATTCTTATTTTTCGTCTGAAAATTATTGTAAATATCAATTTTGAGTGAATTATCTTCAGTAGTTACTAAAATATCGCAGTTTTCGTATTTCTTTAAATTACCGTTTTATGGGAAGTGGGCGTGGTTACAGTCCGATTTCGCCCATTTTCAATACCAACCTACCTTGGATTAACGGAAACCTATATACCAAATTTCGTTGAGATATCTCAATTTTTGTCCAAGTTATCGTGTACACGGACGGACGGACAGACTGACAGACAGACATGGCTTAATCAATTTCCCTATTCATTCTAAGCATTTACGTCTATATCTATCTCGATTCGTTTTGGCTGTTACAAACAGCCGTTATGTGAACAAAATTAATATACCCTTGTGCACAAGTGCGTTCGCTTATAGTTAAAAAGACTTAGTTTTGTGGAAAATATGTTCAAAAAGCATGAAAAAAAAGTTTCCAACATTTTGCTTCATAAGCACTACAAAAATTTTCTAAATCAATTTTTTTTTTTTAATTTTAATTGTTGCACAGGTCTCTGGCAATAATTTGGCTTTAACAGATTGTAAAAATATCAATTAGTCGACGAGTTATAGCCAAAAAACCATATAAATAATATGCTGAAAATCGGCATTTGACTGCACAGTTCGAAGGTCGATTAAAAAAAAATTCGAACTAACATAAACAAACGCCGCGATACGGGTCTTCTAATTTAGCCTCTATTTTCACCCCTCACTCTCAGAATCGACCTAACTTTTGCTTACCTGAATTTGTTCCACAGTGTTATTGTGGTTGCCACATAAAGGCAAAACGTTGAAAGTTTTGAAATCTGATAAAATTGCGCCCATTTTTTATAACGGTAAATTTCAGAAATGTTTGAAACTTTGACATTTCGAAATTTAAGGCAGCTCATTTTACCCAAAATTGATACTAACAACAATCCCACATATATCTATATAAGTATATCTCATTATATCTAACTGAACGTTCTATCGAAGTTGTTTGAAATAGACGTAAAACTACCACTGCTTACCATGTAGCGGTAGTCTTCGGAAAGGTGAAAAAAATATATTGAATACTTGCGCCGGGAACTTAGACTTTTTTACTTGTTAAGAAATAATTTAGATGAGTAAATTAGGCGATTTAGTTAAATAAAAATGGAAAGGTTAGGTATTTTTAATAATGTTTTTTTTTTTAGTATTTGAATTTAAAACTTGGAACATTGCATTCAATAAAAAGTTTTTAAAGGGTCGTAAATCAAAAATGCGCCACTAAATAACTACTTGCTCGAGGCGACAAACTTGAAAAACTTGAAACTTGACAAAATTCTTTTCGATTGACGCTGCACCAGCTGAGAGGTCTTTCAGTTATATTTCCTTTTTTTATTGCGGTGCAATATTTCTTTTTTGAGAATTGCATCGGGCTGCAAATGTCGGATGTATCTTCCTGACTTCTATCTTCACAATCTTGTATCATGGCAAGATCGTTGTTTAAATACCGTTGATTTCCAAAGAATTCTTCATTCTAATTCTTTTGGTTGTTTCTGAATTTGAGGAACCTGTAACGTCAACAGCGTTTTTCGATTTTGATTTGAAATTCATTTTTAATCCTTTCTTCTGCGACTGAAATAGCTTTTAAGCAGAAATAACGAAAGAAGGTTACCACCTCTCTTTGTATTTTTTTCTCATTTAATACTAAAGAAATTCATATACCAGACCCAAGGTTTGATTTATGGTAATTAATTAACATTTTTGATTGAAATATTTTTCAATGGGTGGCTTTGCTCGTTTAGACATTTCCTTCATTTGGTACCAAACTTGTTTAATTTGGATAAGCGGTTTGTTTATTACTTATCCGGAAAAGACTTTTAATTGGGAATAAAAAATATTTGGCCAAGTTTAACTGTTATTTTAGGTCCCTTCAATATTCGCATTCGCAAAAGATCCGCATTGATTATTGCGAATGCGAATGTTAAAATTAATGCGGAAGCTCCGCGGTTGCGAATGCGAATATTCGCAACAGCCCTGATCCATATACCCACCCGACCAACGTACACGAGAATGCATCCGTTTAGACATTTTAGCAACGCTTTCACTTACAAAAGTATTGAGAACGGGTTCCGAAAAAGTATCGTAAAAGCATTACCTGTCGCTCAGTTTGAGGCAGCAGAACTCTTGTTCTCGACAAGCGTTTTCAAAAGGTTTTTCGAAGTGTTTCGATTTACCAATCGAGAATGCATCGAGAGAAGAATCGTAAACAAACATTGAAATGACTAGTTTACGATAATTACAGCTGTTCCATTCCAGTTTATTCCCATATTTAACATAATAAAAGATTACAGTAGTTCAATTTTCTCCTGTTTTAAAACAAAAATTAAGTTTATATTTATAAACGTATTTCGATGCAATTTAGGTAAATGTTATAGTAATTAAAATAATGAATGTTCATTAGTTATGAATTTTAATATGAAAATATGCAATTAAAACTTATTATTAACTGACTTCAAAAAGGAAGAAGTTTATCAATTCTTCGGAATATTTTATTTTATTTTAAGTACATATATTACCGGGTAACTTTGGACCACGTGAACCGTTTCCGATTAATATTTTTTTATAGGAATTATTCTTTTTATCAAGGATGGTCCCATAATAATCATCGTGTCATGAAGAAATTAACTGTAATCCTAAATTTTTGTATGAGCATTGAAGTCGCTGGTATTTTTTGCATAAAAATTTGTTGTTGTTGCACATCACTTTCCATTCTAAGTTTTTTTCTTGATATTCATAGATTTTGCAAACTCCGTTCTGATCCTAAGGCATTTTTGAATGGTGCTATTTGATAAGGATAGTTATTTTTTTAGTTTAATATATTTATCCTGCAAAGGAGTATCAATACTTACTCCGACTTATTACATGGTTTTTTAAATTATTCTATTTGATTAATTGTTTAGTGTTTAGTGTTTATGCTCAAATTAATTTTTTATACCCGAGCGCACTTGTGCACAAGGGTATATTAATTTTGTTCACATAACGGTTGTTTGTAACAGCCAAAACGAATCGAGATAGATATAGACAAATGTATACATAAATGCTCAGAATGAATAGAGAAATCGATTAAGCCATGTCTGTCTGTCCGTCTGTCCGTCCGTCCGTGTACACGATAACTCTAGCAAAAATTGAGATATCTCAACTAAATTTGGTATGTAGGTTTCCGTTTATCCAAGGTAGGTTGGTATTGAAAATGGGCGAAATCGGACGGTAACCACACCCACTTCCCATATAACGGTAATTTCCAGAAATACGAAAACTGCGATATTTAAGTAACTACTGAAGATAATTCACTCAAAATTGATATTTACAATAATTTTCAGACGAAAAATAAGAATATTATAAATTTTTACATGTGTATATCTTGGTAACCGCTGCACCAATTTCTTCCTTGGCACAGTTGTTGACCTTGTTACAGCATACTAAACGGCCGAAAATTCAAAAAATCGGACAATAACCACGCCCACATCCCATATAACGGTAATTTTCGGAAATACGAAAACTGCGATATTTTAGTAAAAACGGAAGATTATTCACTCAAAATTGATATTGACAATAAGTTTCAGACGAAAAATCTGAATATTATAAATTTTTGAAGAATGGGCGTAGCCACGCCCACTTATGGTTACATGTGTATATCTTGGTAACCGCTGCACCAATTTCTTCCAAACTTGGCACAGTTGTTGGCCTTGGTACAGCATACTAAATGGCCGAAAATTTAAAAAATTGGACAATAACCACGCCCAAATCCCATATAACGGTAATTTAGAGAAATACAAAATCTTCGATAAATCAGTAAATATTAAAGCTAATTTATTCAAAATTGATGCTTGCAACAATTCTTTACCAAGAAATACGTTTATGGTAAAATTTTGGAAAATGGGCGTGGCACCACCCACTTATGATCACATATATGTATATCGGTAATAAATTTGTACCAAACTCAGTACTTTTTCTGTGCTTGTCACATAAAAGCAAAACGTTGAAAATTATTGAAATCGGACTAAAATTACGGCCGCTTTTCATATAACGGCACATTTCAGAACTGCTTGAAACTTCAAAATTTCGGAATCTAAGGACTCTAATTTACTCAAAATTTATACGCCCCTGCTTACCATCTAGCGGTAGCTTTCGGAAAGGTGAAAAAACATATATTTAATACTTGCGCCGCGTATTTAATGTTCGGCTCCACCCGAACTTAGACTTTCTTACTTGTTACTTACTTCTAATGTTTTGAAATATTCTTACAAACTTTTAATTAAAGCGATGCCTCTTTCTACATATATATTTTGTCCGAGAAAGGTAAGTGAGAAATTATAAAACAAATACATTTTCGATGCCTTCAACGGATAGAAAAGTACGAGACTCTTAGGTGAGGGTAAGAGAAACTATCGTAAAACTCGTAACAACCGCTAACATACGTTTCTTGGTCGGGTGGGTATACACTTCATGATAAATATGTGTATATGTGTAAATGAGTGATGTATTAAAATCCTGCTTCGGAATTTTATTTTCTGCTACGATTTTTCACGTCATTTGCTTACTCCAAAGGCTTTATTAAAACTATAAACTATGCGATTTTTTCAGGTTTTCGCAATTTATTCGAAATTTTGAAGGCGTAGAAGACGAATGGACCTCAGATTTGGATTCAGCGGGTCGAATTACATGTCGGTACGTGGATCTGGTTAAAAGCATACACCACATTTTTTGCGTGCCATCGATAATAGCCGTCATCGATTCGCCAATTCGCTGCTTGATATGTTTGAGATCCGGTCGCTTAACGAAAAATTTTGCATGTGAAATCAACAACAAAGTTAGCTATCAAAGATGGACAAAAGCGAGTTTGGGTGTACCTCATAGAGTTTGTTCGTTTCGGCACTCGCTAACTGTTGGCGAATCGATGACGGCTAATATGTACTTAAATATCTATATCTTCTTCTTCTTCTTCTTAATTGGCGCTGTAACCGCCTAAGCGATTTTGGCCGAGTCCAAAACAGCACGCCAGTCATTTCTCTTCTGTGCTAACTGACGCCAATTGAAAATGCCAAGTGAAGCCAAGTCCTTCTCCACCTGGTCTTTCCAACGCAGAGGAGGCCTTCCTCTTCCTTACCAGCATCGCGGCCCGCGTTGAATATTTTCAGAGCAGGAGCGTTTCTGTCCATCCGAACGACATGGCCAAGCCAGCGGAGCCGCTGAATTTTAATTCGCTACACTATGTCTATATCGTTGTAAAGCTCATACAGCTCATCGTTAAATCGTCTGCGATATTCGCCATCACCAACGCGTAAAGGTCCGTAAATCTTTCGCAGAATCTTTCTCTGTAAAACCCCAAGAGCCGCCTCATCAGATGCTTTCATTGTCCATGCTTCCGCGCCATACACCAGCAAAGGCATGATGAGTGACTTATAGAGTGTGATCTTTGTACGACGAGAGAGGACTTTACTTCTCAATTGCCTACTCAGCCCAAAGTAGCACTTGTTGGCAAGAGTGATTCTCCGTTGGATTTCAAGGCTGACATTATTATTGGTGTTAATGCTGGTTCCCAAATAAACGAAGTCGTCTACTTTTTCAAACTTGTAACTGTCAACAGTGACGTGGGTGCCAAGACGCGTATGCTCTGACTGTTTGTGTGATGACAGGAGATACTTCGTTTTGTCCTCGTTCACCACCAGACCCATTCGCTTTGCTTCTCTATCCAATCCCGAGAAGGCAGAACAGACGTAGCCCTTGTTTTTACCGATAATATCGATGTCGTCGGCATACGCCAGCAATTGTACGCTCTTATAAAGTATTGTGCCTGAGCGGTTCAGTTCTGCGGCTCTTATTATATTCTCCAACATAAGATTAAAGAAATCACACGAAAGGGAGTCCCCTTGTCTGAAACCTCGTTTGGTATCAAACGGCTCGGAGAGGTCCTTCCCTATTCTGACGGAGCTGGTGGTATTGCTCAACGTCATAGTTTCGCGGGGATACCAAATTCAGACATCGCGACATAAAGGCAACTTCTCTTCGTGCTGTCGAAAGCGGCTTTGAAATCGACAAATAGATGGTGTGTGTCGATCCTATTCTCGCGGGTCTTTTCCAATATTTGGCGTATTGTGAATACCTGATCTATGGTGGATTTTCCAGGCCTAAAGCCACACTGATAAGGTCCAATCAGCTCGTTGACGGTGGGCTTCAGTCTTTCGCACAATACGCTCGATAAGACCTTGTAACCTATGCTTAGAAGGCTAATTCCGCGGTAGTTGGCGCGTATGGCGGGGTCGCCTTTCTTGTGGATTGGGCAGAGCACACTTAAATTCCAGTCGTCGGGCATGCGTTCATCTGACCATATTCTGCATACGAGCTGATGCATGCACCTAATCAGCTCCTCGCTGCCGTACTTGAATAGCTCGGCTGGCAGGCCGTCAGCTCCAGCAGCTTTGTTGTTTTTCAGCCGCGTAATCGCTATACGTACCTCGTCATAGTCAGGCGGTGGGACAGCTACTCCACCATCATCGACTGGGGACTCGGGTTCGTCTTCCTCACTACTTTCAGCGCTGCTACCATTCAGTAGGTTATAAAAGTGTTCCCTCCACAATTTAAGTATATTCTGGACATCGGTCACTAGGTCGCCATTGTTGTTCTTACAGGAGTTCGCCCCGGTCTTGAAACCTCCCGTAAGTCGCCTAACCCTCTGGTAGAATTTTCGGGCGTTCTTCCTGCCGGCCAGCATCTCAAGCTCTTCGCACTCACGTATTTCGGCCTCTCTCTTCTTATTGCGGCAAATACGTCTCGCTTCCTTCTTCAGTTCCCTATAACGGTCCCACATGGCTCGCGTTGCGCCCGATCGCAGCGTGGCCCTGTAGGCGGCATCTTTTTTCTCTGCGGCTTCTTGACATTCCTCATCGTACCAGTTGTTCTTTCGGGCTCGCTGAAATCCAACTACTTCTTCGGCGGCGGTACTTAATGATCGGGAAATGTGGTTCCACTGCTCGCGTACGTCGGATTATTGAAGAGTGCTCTCAGAGAGCAGGTGTGTGAGTCGAGTGGCGAATAAATTGGCCGTCTGTTGTGATTGCAGCTTTTCGACGTTAAGCTTTCCTTGCATTGTTGGGCGCACATTTTTTGCTGCACAGAGGCGGGTGCGTAACTTGGCTACAACAAGATAGTGGTCCGAGTCGATGTTTGGTCCTCGGAGTGTACGTACGTCCAAAACGCTTGAAGCATGCCTTCCGTCTATCACAACATGATCGATTTGGTTTCTCGTTTTTCGATCTGGAGACAGCCATGTAGCTTGGTGGATGTTCTTATGCTGGAACCTTGTACTACATATTACCATATTTCGGGCCCCGGCGAAGTCGATCAGCCTCAGTCCGTTATCGGACGTTTCGTCGTGGAGGCTGAATTTTCCGACAGTGGCGCCAAAGATCCCTTCCTTGCCCACCTTGGCATTAAAATCGCCAAGCACGATTTTGACATCGTGTCGGGGGCAGCGCTCATATGTACGTTCCAAGCGCTCATAGAAGAGATCCTTGGACGCCTCATCCTTCTCTTCCGTCGGGGCATGGGCGCAGATGAGCGAGATGTTGAAGAATCTAGCTTTGATGCGGATTGTGGCTAGACGTTCGTCCACCGGGGTGAACGCCAGTACTCGGCGACGGAGTCTCTCTCCTACCACGAATCCAACACCGAATTTGCGCTCCTTTACGTGGCAACTGTAGTAGACGTCGCAAGGCTTCACGCTTACTTTACCTTGCCCCGTCCATCGCATTTCTTGGATGGCGGTGATGTCAGCCTTTGTCTTCCCGAGGACATCAACCAGCCGGGCAGAGGCACCTTCCCCCTTCCGGATATTCCAGGTGCATACCCTTAAATCATAGTCCTTTATACGTTTGCCGTGGTCGTCATCAGAAAAAGGGGGTCTCATCCGAGGCTTTTTTTTTCTTTTCATTGGGCGGGGTTTTAACGTGGCGGGACCCAAACCCAGCGCACGCGAAGTTTTACGCCTTCTCACTTTAGCTCGCTCCCAAACGGGTGTTTGGTTGCTACCCAGAGGACACGTGGATATAAATATCCGGACGTTGTGAGCTGCGATTTGAACCGTACGCACAAGAATCGCTTCTGGCCACTCCCAGGTGAATGGCAGTCAAAAGTTTTCCACTTCTGCGCACGGAACCATCCTCCAAGTTTTCCACTTCTGCGCAACTCCTAAATATCTATATACTAGCTATTATTCTGACCTTTGCGTTTACCTGGAGATCTTATTTTAAGTATAAAAACCGGAAAAAAATTCAAACGCCGTTTTCCTCAAGGGTAGGAAAGAAGCCAAACATCTTAAAAAGGTGTTTTTGCCAGGTACTCACGAAATTTAAAAAGCATTAAGCATTAGGCGATTGAGTTACACACATAGGTTAGGCTAGAAATTAAATGCTGATTTATCATTTTTTGATTCATTTTTACTTTCAATTGAAAATCCAGTAACAACACCTTATATTTAGGAGTTCGTCCTGCTAGCATCCTTCTTCTTCTTCTTATTTGGCGCTGTAACCGCCTAAGCGATTTTGGCCGAGTTCAGCAGGGCACGCCAGTCGTTTTTCTTCTGTGCCAACTGACGCCAATTGGAAACGCCAAGTGAAGCCAAGTCCTTCTCCACCTGATCTTTCCATCGCACTGGTTGCCTCCCTATTCCTCTGCTACCACCAGCGGGTTCCGAGTTGAATACTTTCAGAGCTGGAGCGTCGGTGTCCATTCGAACGACATGGCCAAGCCAGCGGAGCCGCTGTATTTTAATTCGCTGCATTATGTCCATGTCGTTGTAAAGCTCATACAGCTCATCGCTCCATCGTCTGCGGTACTCGCATAAAGGCCCGTAAATCTTCCGCAAAATCGTTCTCTCGAACACTCCAAGAGCCGCCTCGTCGGATTTTGTCATTATCCATGCTTCTGCGCCATATACCAGCACGGGCATAATGAGTGACTTATAGAGCGTGGTTTTCGTACATCGAGAGAGGACTTTACTCCTGAATTGCCTACTCAGCCCAAAGTAGAACTTGTTGGCAAGAGTGATTCTGCGTTGGATTTCCATGCTGACATTATCGGTGTTAATGCTGGTTCCCAAGTAAACGAAATTCTCTACTTACTCGAAATTGTCTTGTCCTCGTTAACCACCAGACCCATTCCCTTTGCTCCCTTATCCAACTTGGAAAAGGCAGAACAGACTTCGCGGTTTTTGATAACGATGATATCGATGTCATCGGCATAAGATAGCAATCGCACGCTCTTGTAGTAAATTGTTCCTGAGCGGTTCAGTTCTGCAGCTCTTATTATCTTCTCCAACACCAAATTAAAGAAGTCACATGAAAGGGAGTCGCCCTGTCCGAAAACCCCGTTTGGTGGCGAACGGCTCGGAGAGGTCTTTTTCAATTCTGACGGAGCTGGTGTATTGCTAGACGTCATTTTACACAGCCCTATGAGTTTTGAGGGGATGCCAAATTCAGACATAGCAGTGCATAGGCAACTCCTTTTAGTGCTGTCAAAAGCAGCTTTCTTCTTTTTCTTTTTTGGCGCTGTAACCGCCTAAGCGATTACGCCAACGAAAGTACTGTATATTGGTAAATATTCAGTTCAATTACACGCATATTAAAATCACCGCGTTCGTACTGAAAAAGTATCCGTGAAGTGAATAATCAAGACAAAAACTAAAAAAAAAATTAATTTGCATCCCCGGATATCAACAACTTGTGGCAAGCATCTTTGCGCACTCAGCTACACCCAGCCATATAAATTTGCTTTCAAATGTTGAACACCACAGCACGCGATTTGTACTATGTATGTATGTGTGTGTTGTCACCGCTCTCAGAGCAGCGCTCTGCATGCTTGGGGTGCGTATGTACACTAACATATACATACTCAGATGTGAACAGCCCTGTGGAGAAAATCTCTAGTTCTGAACTGGTGCGCTTCTAGTACATTTAGACCCAGTACTGGTTCCCGATAAATCTCTTTTGCATGCAAGCAATTGGCGAATTTAACATGGCGATGTCTTAGGAAGTGTCAATTGCCCCCCGCTGCATCCCTTTTTCGATAGTTCCGAACTAGTCCTAAATTCTATAGTTCCGAACCAGTTCTAAAATCGACAGACCAAAGAAAAAAGTATCATGATTTTTCAATCTTTTTGGTTCTTCCGTGTGTGCGATTTTAAGTTATTTTGGAAGAAATGTGTTTTCAATTTGAAATTAAATTTGAATGATTGTAAGAAAGGTACGTTTACATACCTTTAGCTGTAGCTGAATTTGCAGAGGTGCTCGCTGTTATTTACTAGATTCCAGACGGTCCCAAGATGTTGAAATGTTAACACAAATTTTAGTTTTGTATTACCAAGCTATGAAAAAGCATCTGCGAAGCACAGAATAGAAGCGTATTGGAACGAAAAAGCCGCCGAACACATATCTATGTAAAGTAAACAAGCCCCCCGCTGCATCCCTTATTCGATAGTTCCGAACTAGATCTAAATTCGACAAATAAGATCTAGTTCGTTCTGCATCCCTTTTTCTATAGTTCCGAACCATTTCTAAATTCGTCACTTTAGATATAGATTTCTAGTGAAAAAACTGAAAAAAATAGTTTTTTAAAAGTACCACGTTTCGCCGATTTTGGAATGGTGGAGATCTAGTTCCTATCGGTCTAGTTCCTTTTTGGTGATAAAGACCTAGTACGGAACTAGAAATTTGGTTCACTAGTCCGCGGTTTCCCTGCAGGGAGTCAAATACATGCGTAATAAATTTTGTATGAAAATATTATTTTTAAATACGAACATTTTTAAACGATAATCAAATACAAAGTATTCATTTTTACTATGCACTATTACTGAGGGAATACTCATCATTTGAACATAAAAAATATTGCGCGGAAAAGTCTGTTTTACGAAAGCTAAGTCATGTTTTCACATTTTATTTACTGACTTTACAATTTTTTTAACGGTTGGCATCATTTTACATTAAAATAGTGCAATATTTTAGCTGCTATTAATTTCGCAGAAAAAGTAATCATTTGACCTAATGTGCAGTGGTCAAAAAATTATAGCCGATCAACTTTTTGTCAAGTTTTAACATATTATTTTTGTTGTTCGTGAACTTTTGTTACTTTTTTTATAAAAATATAGTTCATTCTTTGACAAGAGCCGTGTAAATCCAAGTTTCCAAATTTGTGCAATATTAAAAAAAATTCAACAAATTTTCGTGGAAATTTCCAACTTTTTAAAAATTCTAAAAAATCAATTGAAATTTTTAGCCATTTGAAACTCGTACTTTATTCTACAAGAATTCAATGCGCCACAAAACAGCACACTCAGAATTTAATTAAAAAACTGGAAATTTTAACGAAAATTTGTTGATTCTTTTTAAATTGCATACATTTTTAAGGCAGTGTCACTCGATTGGTACATTTGTACATTTTTATAATGGGCTATTGTTAAAACAAAATGGAACAATTTTTTTTTTTTTTTTAGTCAAAAGATGATACAATACAGCCATGTTTTATTGAAAAATTTTAACAAATTAATTTTCGTGATTGGAATAAAGAAAAATATTTTGGGTGTTCACACAATTGGGATACGATTTGCACCAAATTTTGGCAAATACACTTGAACTACAAAAAACCAACCAAAATTAAATAACAGCAAAAATAATATTTTAAAACTTGTGAAAATTTGGTGCGGCTATAATTTGTTCGACTACTGTCGAAAAAAATCCTGGCTACGGCCCTGCTGCATACTACCACGTTGCGGGCCCCGGCGAAGTCGATCAGCCTCAATCCGTTGTCGGACGTTTCGTCGTGGAGGCTGAATTTTCCGCCGATGGTTCCAAAGATCTCTTCCTTGCCCACCCTGGCATTGAAATCGCCAAGCACGATTTTGATATCATGACGGAGGCAGCGCTCGTACGTGCGCCCCAAGCGCTCATAGAAGAGATTCTTGGATGCCTCATCCTTCTCTTCCGTCGGGGCATGGGCGCACTTTTCAACAACGCCCTATTTCAGAATTTTGTTGAAGAACGCCCTATCTCAGGTGCCAATGTAAAAACGACCTATGTCAGCTCATTTTCAATACATTTTCAAGTTTTTGAACCAAATCATGAGATAGGTGTTTTTCAATAAAATTCTGAAATAGGGAATTCTTGAAAAGTTTTCTGAGATAGGGCGTTTTCGAACTGGCTGCCGAGATAGCTCAATCTTCCACTCAGGTGTCGATATGATCTATTCCTTTGAACTCCGGACTTAAACCTGTGGAACTGTCAAACTAAAATTTTTTTGTTAACATGTCATTGGTGCAACACTAATTTGGCAGATCAATAAATATTTATTAAAATCTATACAATTAAGAATAATTGCGTAATATTCAAATATATCGTTGTTCACTTCCATTTGTTAACAAATGCAAGGTTCTTTGCTTTCAAAAGAAAAAATTTTCAAAGTAAAAATTGGATATTCCTCGTGGTGAATACGAACGTCAGAATTTTATTTTAATTTTGACAGCATATACTAAATATGTATGCAAATATGGTTTGGCGGTAATGAAGAGTAACAATCAAAATCGAAGCTGAAAAAAGCACAAAAAGCGTACGCTACTTGCAAGTTGCAAAATAAATATACATTTGAACAATTTTAGCAACACACAAAAATGGAGCTGTCGTACGAGTGTTTGTTTGGTTTTTTTAACTGTCAAAATTTTACTTTGCATTTGACACAGAAAAATTCAATGTATTTGTACACCATAGTAAATTTGTATACCCCGTCTCACCACGGAGAAAAATGTTAGCGATTGGCGCACAGCCAAATGCAATAACAAGATATAAGTTGGTTATTTTAATCAATTGATATTTTTTTCTGCAGGGCACCGTCTGAGCTTATCGCAGCTCGAATTACTGTCCAGTATAGTTTGTGTGCTCCCGACACGTGGTAGAAATTAATCGACTTGCTTGCCCATTTTCCATTTGCTTACGCGCCATTTCCATTAGGAATGGAACTTTTCCAAGTATTAATCGAAATAGAAAATCCTGAAAGTATCGAAAACAGCCTGAGATCACCAAATTACAGATTTTTAATTTTAATATATTACCAAATACAACTGAAACTTTCTGGAGCTAAAAAAGTGCTCAATAATTTTGAAAAGAGCTAAAAACAGCTAGGAGTTACATTCAAATTTTCGGAGCTTAATAGAAAGTAAAGAGCTAAATCTAGTTCCAAAATCAAAAATGGCCACACTGGTTACAAGTAAGAATTTATCCTCTTAAATTTTTCCGTTTGCGTTCAAAAACCCCAAAAGATG
Organism: Rhagoletis pomonella; assembly: GCF_013731165.1. Taxonomy (NCBI): domain Eukaryota; kingdom Metazoa; phylum Arthropoda; class Insecta; order Diptera; family Tephritidae; genus Rhagoletis; species Rhagoletis pomonella. The sequence continues at coordinate 984,686 of NW_023458569.1, read as the reverse complement.
AAAGTTTGTAACAATCGTTACGAACTATCATAAACTAGTACGTAAACATACAGAGCTTATATTTTATGACAATCAATCAATTGAGCAACGCACTAGTTATCCTTTTCTATCATAAGTAGTGAAGACAATCATTCATTCACAATTCATTTTTAACGAAAGCTGTTTAACAGGTTCCAGGGGCTGGATTCTGTAACTGTGAGTTTTCAAGTGTACCTACACTGAAAATTGTGTGCACTCTTCATTTTGCGATTCAGGAAGTGTGATAATGAGTTTTAGCCGTCAAAATTGTGTACACTTCCTCATTTTGCGATCCAGCAAGTGGGAGAATGAGTTTTAACTGTCAAAATGGTGTACACTTCTCTTCCGAAAAGTTCACTGAATTTTATTCGGTGAGTTTTTAGTTGTGAGTTTTGCACTCGGTGTACACTACATTTTCTCACAGTTACAGAATCCAGCCCCAGGTGTGTTGCGAACTGAGAAGGGAGTTGTATTCTGCATCTATTGTAACTGTTCAATATCAGTAACAAAAATATTTTGTGTGAAGCAACACTTCAATAAAATGTTGCAATATTTTCACCTGGAGAATTGTTATCTTTGAAATTCTGTCCAACAAAGTCTTGTGACGTAGAGCGTTCATTTTCAATACATATATGTATGTATGTATGCAAGGTGTTTTAAACAAGGTGTGATTGACAACTCAGGTCGGCTCTCTTTTAAGGTACTACTATGCCAAAATATATAAACAAACGATACAAAATTCGTAAAATCTTTTTCAATTTGACTTTATAGGATGCTTCTTCTGAGAGCAATGTCAAATTCAATCACACTTTGCCAAATACATTTTGCATGTATGTATGCACAAAAACTTTCAGAGACTGAAAATAAAAGTTATTTTAAAATTTTTGAGATCAAGAAGGCATAGTGAACAAATTATGCTATAGCTTTTTCAAAGGTACCATTAGACTCGTCTCTCATTGTAGATTCTGATTCCTCCATGACTTTTAAAAATATGACTTTTATCATTTTGGGCAAATAATACCGGTTATTTCTGCTTTTTATTTTTTTAAGGCAAAAATAAAAGTTAAAATTTGTCTTTTCTTTTTTTGAGCAGAAAATAACCGGTAATTGTTGACTTTTATTTTTTCAGGCAAAAATAAGTCAAAGTTAAAAATCAAGTATTCCAGAGCTGTGTATATAGGAATGCTATAGTTTTGAAGCTCCTACATGGATTTTAATAACCTCTATACATATGTATACATACAATACATGACGGGAGTTTTTGTTAACGGCATCAGATCTGTACCGATTATTCGATTTTCAAAACTGAGGTGCCAAATTAAAGGGCTTAGCCTCTAGATGTATGTACCACAAGGCATAGGGTTGCCACCCTTTTTAAAATTATGAAATCTGCACCGTTCGTTGTATTAAAACAGAAGAGGTGCCAAATGAAAGGGCTAGGCCTGTAGATGTGCAAGAAGGTCTCAGTTTTTTTAATAGGGTTACCACCTACTTGTAAAATCATAAGACTTACACCGTTCGCGCAATTTCAAAAATAAGGTGCTGTGTAAACGGGCTGGATCTAAAGATTTGCAAGAAAGAACGTCTTATTTTTTTGAAAAGTGTTGCCGCCTAATTACACCGTTCTGTCGCGTTTCCAAATGAGGCGTCAGATGAAAAATATTGACTTACAGACCTGTTTTGGTTTTTTAAAGGGTTGCCGCCTTATTAAAAATGCATTGTTTAAATATGATAGTGAGTAAAATGTCACAATATGGGCATCAAGCGAAAGGAGTTTGAGACTAAATTAATATTTTGGTGTTTTTAATAGAGTTACAACTTATTAAAAAAATGTATAACTATGAATGGTAAGTAATGTATTAAGGACATTCGATATTGCTATCAAACGAAAGCTGGTTAAGAGGGCTTTTGTGTAATTGTATACGAATTGTCGATGGTTGTCATATAGTTTCTAATTTATTGATTGAAATATCTATTTAATTAAAATGCTACAAAGTGGGCTTCAGAGTGGGCTGAGACCTTCTTGCACATCTACAGGCCCAGCCCTTCTATTTGTCACCTCCTCTATTTTAATACAACGAACGGTGTAAGTCTTATGATTTTAGAAGCAGGTGTTAACCCTATTTAAAAAACTAAGACCTTCTTGCACATCTACAGGCCCATTACTTCTATTTGTCACCTCTTCTATTTTAATACAACGAACGGTGTAAGTCTTATGATTTTAGAAGCAGGTGGTAACCCTATTCAAAAAACTGAGACCTTCTTGCACATCTACAGGCCCAGCCCTTCTATTTGTCACCTCTTCTATTTTAATACAACGAACGGTGTAAGCTTGTGATTTCAGAAGCAGGTGGCAACCCTACTTAAAAAAACTGAGACCTTCTTGCACATCTACATCATCTACTAACCCTGGTATTTGGGTATAATAATAATAATAGATTGGCGCTTACACATATGTTAGTGTTTGGCCGAGCTTCTCCTCCGATTTGTGGCGTGCGCCTTGATGTTGTCACACAAAGCGGAAGGACCTACAGTTTTACGCCGACTCCGAACGGCGATTGTATTTATGAGAAGCTGTTTTTTCATGGCAGAAATACACTCGGAGGTTTGCCATTGCCTGCCGAGGGACGACCGCTGTTAAGAAAAAACCTTCTTTTCTATATTTTTTGCGATGTTGCTTTGACCAGGGTTTGAACCCAGGTGTTGCGGAGTGGAAGCGCGCACTGCTTACCACTACACCACAGCGGCCGACTTTTGGGTATAGGGGTTATTAAAATCCATGTAGGAGCTTCAAAACTATCGCATTCCTATATACACAGCTCTGGAATACTTGATTTTTAACTTTGAATTTTATTTTTGCCTGAAAAAATAAAAGTCAACAATTACCGGCCAAAAAAATAAAAGGCAAATTTTAACTTTTATTTTTGTCTTAAAAAAATAAAAAGCAGAAATAACCGGTATTATTTGCTCAAAATAATAAAAGTCAAAAAATAACTTAAATTTTTTGACTTTTATTATAAAATGCAAAACTGGTACGGTCTCTGAAAACTTTTTATGCGATCATCATTTTTGGGGCATACAGGGTGTCCCAAAAGTAACCTGCCAAACTTTAGGGGAAGGTAGGTGGGGGGTGAGCTCTCTGATAAACAAAAAATTTTCAGGTAGAAGTGTCACCGTTTTTGAAATATGTAATTTTTTTTTTAATTGAAAAAAAATTCGTGCCTTTTCATGTATTTTCTTTAACTGCATCTACAAACCAGGCTATACTTAGTAAATTTTTTATGTGAAATACTTCCAGATAGATGCTTCTCCATACTCAAATGCAATGTAGTTAAAATATATTAAGGAACCATCATAAAATTAGGACTATTTTGGGATTTTTAACTTTTTGATATTTTCTACCCCAACTTTGACTATCTCTGGTGAAAAAAGATGAACTGAGCTATAACTTTACATTACCTAAAAAAATTGCTCATTTAATAAAGATTTCAAAAAGGTGCCACTCTTACTGTTTCGAATAGAAAAAAAGTTATAACCGCCTTTGTGGGCAAAGGACTGAGATACGCTAGAATGTATTTAATAGATTTAAATTTAAGTTGCTTTTGTTACCGACCAATGACATGCTAAATAGTACAAAGGTACATTATTACCTGGTCCTGACATTATTTTATGTTACTTACCGGAATTAGTGAAAGTGGATTTTGTGAAATTGGACCCTTCGAAAATTGTGTTATTGATACTATGACAGAAAACACGCAGTATACGTCGCATGAATATGCGGATATTCACCTAATTTACGGTGAAGCTTGCTGTAATGCCAGATCTGCTCAAAGACTCTATGCAGAGCGATACCCCAATCTTCGGCATCCGGGTCGTGAAGTATTCGCCCAGACCTATAGAGTAATACATGAAGGTAAGTGATTTTTACACCTTTCTTGTTTGGTTGCTTGTTAGCTATAATTTTTCACTTTTTTAAGGTCGCATACCTGGAAGGCGTGGCGGCGAAACAGACGTCTTGCAACGGTAGATGTTGAAGTTGTGTTAGAGAAAGTGGAACTAGGTCCATCGACTTCAGTGAGAATGATGGAAAGACGGACGGGAATACCAAAAACTACAGTTCACAAAGCTTTAAAAGACCATCGATTTCATCCCTACCACATTCAACGTGTTCAGGCTCTACAAGGAAGAGATTACCTGTCGAGGGTTTGATTTTGCCGTGAAATGTTTCGAATGCATGAATCAGACCCCAACTTTTTAATTAAATAATTTGGAGCGATTAATCATCATGCAAACGTGCTGGTTATTTTAATTTACATAACCTTCACAGTTGACAGATAGACAATCCTCACGAAATGAGAGAAGATCCTTCGCAGTACCGGTACAAAATAAATTTATGGTGCGGTATTTTTAATTGTCAGATATTGGGCCACCAACGCTCAACTCTCACAGTTATTTAGAGTTCCTTCAGGAACGGCTTCCAACTCTTTTAGAAGATGTACCCTTAAACCTGCGGCGAGGACTATGGCTGCAAAATGACGGGTGCCCTGCTCACAACAGGCGTGAAGTAAGAGCTCATTTAAACGAAACTTATCCTCGCCGATGGATTGGACGATACGGGCCAATCACGTGGCCCGCTCGTTCGCCAGACCTGAATCCATTAGATTTTTTCTACTGGGGCTGTCTTAAGGACAAAATTTATACAAAAACAATTCAAAACGAAGATAATTTCCGGGAACAAATAAATGGAGCTGCTGCTGAGATAGCCCAATTGAGTATAAGATCTCTTAAAGCGTCTTTTCTTAAAAGGTGCCGAGCTTGTATTAGAGTAGAAGGTCGCCAATTTGAGCATATTTTATCAATAAATCTTCAGACAACTCATGTATATTTTATTTCACGTTAACCCATCCTTCACAAATAATATTGATAGAAATAGCCCTTGTTATAGACTCTAGTCCGAATTCCGGTAAGTAACATAAAACAATGTCAGGAGCAGGTAATAATGTACCTTTGTCCTATTTAGCATGTCATTGGTCGGTAACAAGAGCAACTTTAATTTAAATCTATTAAATACATTCTAGCGTGTCTCAGTCCTTTACCCACAGAAGCGGCTATAACTTTTTTTTCTATTCGAAACAGTAAGAGTGGCACCTTTCTGAAATCTTGATTAAATTTGCAATTTTTTTAAGTAATGTAAAGTTACAGCTCAGTACATTTTTTTTCACCACAGATAGTCAAATTTGGGGAAGAAAATATCAAAAATTAAAAATCCCAAAATAGTCCTAATTTTATGATGGTTCCTTAATATATTTTAACTACATTGCATTTGAGTATAGAGAAGCAACTCTCTGGAAGTATTTTACATACAAAATTTACTAAGCATAGCCTGGTTTGTAGATGCAGTTAAAGAAAATACATGAAAAGGCACGGCGTTTTTTTTTTTAATTACCAAAAAATTTAAATATTTAAAAAACGGTGACACTTTTACCTTAAATTTTTTTGTTTATCAGAGAGCTCACCCCCCACCTACCTTCCCCTAAATTTGGCTCGTTACTTCTGGGGCAGCCTGTATGAAACAAAATTTCAGCATTTTTGAACTTGCCAGTTTTTTAACAAAACAATAAATTATTTTAAATTGCAGTTTTTTGCGAAAGATAATAGGACTACAAAAAACCTGTTACTTTTTTATCTGCACGCAACGGCCACCCTCACACTTTTTGACATATCCTCCTTGTTAGAGAGATTCGTTTTTCGTTTGCGCTTAAGATCTCACCTCGTGTTAATTTGAAATGTACTTAACAATTAAATTTTATAAGATCAAAATAACTTTATTAAACAATATTAAAGAATCAAAACCTCCGCTCAAGTAGCACGCTGGTGTATAACTTGGTGTAAATTTGTGAATTTTGGTACAATTAATCAGATTTATACCAAAATTCGTAAATTTACACCAAGTTATACACCAGTGTGCTACTTGAGCGCTTCTTTGAGTTCAAACATTGGCATCCCTTGCGGGGAACTAAGCGATAGTTACCATAACATTTTCATCTGCTCGGATAACCTCAACTGCACTAATATGTATGGCATTGCAAAGGGAAGAGGCCACTGCAAAGCATATTCTGATTTTTTCGGCAAATACGCGTCAAGTGGCAAAGTAAAAGGTTACTTTGTTGCCCGAAAACGCTATTGGGCGAGATGTACTGCTACGTATGACGAAATATTTACCATGGAGTCTACCAAAGAAAATAAGGCGCAGCTGGCACGTGTCTTAAGTGGAGATCATTTCGGCAACACAGAGGCTGTCTACTGCGAAGCCCTTGGTGAGCTCAATGATCGCGTTGATGAGTTGACGGCTGCTATTCAACTTGCCGCAAATTCGACTCAGTCAATGGCCGATGCATCACAGCCGGCTTCGATAGCCGCACCAAAATAAATTTTACCGAAGTAGAACTACCGAAGTTCGAAGGTACATATCAAGGGTGGCTGCAGTTTAAAGATATGTTCACTGCAATTGCAATTAACGATGCAGCACTTTCGAATGTACAACGATTACATTACCTCAAAAGCTGTGCTTAAGGTTAGTGATAAAACTTGTTGGAAAAGTATCGATACTAGTACTCATTTATAATACTCTAAAAAAGAATCGATACCAGTACTAATATTTGCAAAAAGTATCGATAATACTCGTACTTCCAAGTATTTTTAGGGCAAACGCAAAAAGTTAACAAAAATCAGATTGCTTTGTTTACATATACATATGACCTCTTTCTTTTTGTAAATTGAATAGACATTGCTTTTAATAGCTGAAGTCTGATCTAACAAGCATTTCTAACGGAGGTTTTGAAAAGAACTTGCAATAAGTTTAAAAGCGTAAAATAAATGTTTAAAGCAAAAGGCTTATTTGAAGCTTTTAAGCTAAGCGTACACGATAGAGAAATCTGTCGAGAGTTTTACTGAAATAAAAATCTCCTCTCTAAATTAAGTTTACACGGTAGAGCAACTCTAGGAGATATTGACTCTAGCTAGAGACAAAATAGAGAAATCTCAACTTTTAACTATCACGTACTCTACAAGCTGTGTACACGGTAGACAATAGTTACCTCTCGCCTAGAGTTAGTTTTCTATTTTGAATTGTTGTCAACGCTTGTTGTATGTATATATGTATTTATATCAAAGCCACGATGTAGAAAATATAGTTGGCGCCATCAGCGGAGCGCTAGCCCTTCGTCGATTTGACAGCATTCACATATTTTCTGACGTGATAAAATACATTTTCCCAAAAATTTACCTAAAAGTAGACAAATGTACCTAAAAATTAAACATGGCAACCTCTCTCTTCGGTACTATGTGTACTCTTGGACTCACATCAAACAGTTTCTCCCAGCAGTTCCAGCCAAACTACTATATATGTATATGTATGTACATTCACATATGTATATGTGAATACCTATTCACCAAGTTGAGCAAGTGGCCTGGCACTCTGACAAAACAGCAGATAACTGAAGCAACGACTATTGCCAGAGTGCCAGACCCCCTGTTCAAATGTTTTAACCAATAATTATGCCCCTTTGCAAAGGACGGAAGCTATTGGAAAAGACATTGAAATGCCAATGAAAATAAGAGGACGATTCTCAGTACATTATTTGGCTACGTTCTAAATGTACTTAAAATGGTGTGCTTGTATCGAATATACGATTTAATGTCGTATCCATTTCAAAATTTAACAATCTGTAATGAAGTTCATTGTCAAGACTTTACTATACGTCTCCGTAGAGCAAAAAGTCTATTTAGCTTGCTAAATAGTATTTAGCTTGCTAAATAGAGCGTCGAGTTGTCGTAGAGTTTTCGATCTAGCTCCGTTGGACTGTGTACACGACGAAAAAGTCTCGCTAAATAACTCTCACATAGACTTTGTAGGTGAGTCTCTCGTAGAGCGCTATTGAGTGTTTACACGTATCTAGCGAGATTTTTGTCTAAATCTCGCGTTTTTTTTCTACGTGTACCCAAACTTGTGTTCCTCTTAGACCCCCTCGGTGGACCCCCTGCTGATACATTTCTAAATATTCCCAAAGCTCGTAAAAAATTTAAATGTGAAAATTAGATCTAAGAATGTATATTTGTATCGCGTGTGAATTCAAAAACCAAACTCAGAGTGGCCAAAGTAAAGGTATATTTTCTTGTGTTTTATTTATAAAAATAATGTAATGATTACACACTTGTAGGTTTCAAAAAATAGAGCTCGTAAATGCATCAAAATACTCTCTAGCTAGGAAGAGATATATTTTTTAAGAGCACTGTGAGCGCTAGCGTTATTTACATTATCTTCACCATAAACTCATCAAATGTTCGGCTCACTCATGACTTTGCACGTGGAGTATATGTAAAATAGTTTATTTGTGTTAATGGCATCATTTTTATTCCGAGCTTTAAAGTGAGGCGAAAAATATTTATCACATTTTTGAAACACAAAACTTAAAGCATCAAAACGGCTAAGCTTTTTTCGCCAAACTTTTCAGAAACTGACAATAGAGAAAAGAACGAGTTTAAAAAAATCGATGACAAATAACCAAGCAAGCGAGAACCACAAAAAGTGTTCAACCATCTCATCTTCTTCAAGGCAAGATGGGCAAATGGACTTGTCATTTACGCCTATCACAGTCAGGTGTTTTTGCCACGTGAAGTGACCAGGCAGCAGTCCAGCAAGTTGTCTACAGTGTCGTCTGCTCAGTGAGACCAAAAAATTAGATATACCTTGTGAGACTCAAGGCAACATGAGTTTTGCCCACCTGCTTCCCCTCGATGCCTCTCTGTCATTTCTGAGCGAAGTATTCACCCAGTTTCTGATGTTGGCTTCGATTGCCGAAGGTGGGAATGCCTGGTCTAAGCCAACTCTGGCCAAATTATCAGATGCCTCATAACCAGGTACACCAGAGTTACCTGGCACCCAGAGTAAAACAACCTCGTTATGTTCACCATCATATTTTAATCGAGACTTGCATTTACGAACTAGTTTGGAAGAACTTAACCTTAAATGCAGCTTGGTTGTTACTGCTTTCATGTAAACTCCTTCCCCTCCACCTATGTTCCACCACGAAGTCCATGGCTTTGAGTATTGCAATTACCTCAGCCTGGAAGACCGAAGCATATTCCCTTACAGAAAAGTGAAGCTTATCTCCATTAACCTCGAAAAATACCCCAGATCATGACCGAGAGTCAGTTTTGGAGCCATCAGTGAAGATTCGACAATGTGTGAGTCCGGTCTCAGCGATGTAATCAAACCAGCATTCAGTCTCAGGGAACTCAACATTATAGAATCTCTTCAACAAAGGTAATAGTGGCGTACTATCCTGTAGCATTGAAAAGACACAAGTGCTTAAATCTCTGCCGCCAGCACTTTTCGCCGCGCCCCACATATTTTCATACCAGCGTCCGGTTATTTTTAGTCTGCAGGTGGCCATTAAGGCTTCCCCACGTATGAAAACACAAAGTGACGGTAAGTACAGCAGTGCGTCAAGAGCACTATACACCACTCAAAAAAAATAAAGTTAAATAAAGAGGCTAAGTATCAATCAACCATTTTGGTTCTTTACATTGAAACCAGATAAATTTTCGTGGATCCCCATTTACAATTCATGGACCCCCATATTTTGTTCACGTCACCGTGGACCCCCGTCGAGTCTTCCGTGGACCCCTGGGGGTCCACCTGGACTACTTTGGGAATCACTGGTCTAAAGGAAAGATAAGCTCCCTTTCACAGAAATTTTCTTCGAAAGCGGGCTGGATTTCGAATTTAAAACCAAAGTAGAATGCATTGGAAAACGAAGGCTCCGTTATTTTGCAGAATTGCCTAGTTGTCGAGCCGAAGACCACCCTCCTAACACATTCCTTACACCAGCACAAAAAAAAAAATTTGGAGTGTGCTTTTAACCAGACCCACTTGCCGCCACGTATTTTAACCCACTGAATCCGAATCTGAGGTCCGTTTGACTCGTTTTTGCTATTTTTTCACAATTTTCGCAATTGACTCCAAATTTTGGAGGTGTATGAGTCAAATAGACCTCAATACATGTCGATATGTGGGTCTGGTTAAAAGCAAAGACCACTTTTTTTATGTGGGCCAGTGTTATCGAAGGTATGGTACGAGATTCGTTTTCCAATTATTTAAGAAGTTTTTACCGAGCCAAATGCCCACATGACTGCTACCTCTTCCTCTATGTTGTACAACAATTTCATAGAGATTAACAGTAGCTCACCAGAACAAAATATATATTAATTTTTCGGTTTTTGGAGTTATGACAGTATTGAAGTAAATGCACGTTATGTCCATGGGGTAATTTTAAAAAATGTTTCAATGTAATTGAAAAAATAAATTTTACCTGAACAAGTTTTTAAAACGTCAATACTTTTTGGTATTCGCGATATTTACTCAGTACTCGTCAAAAAGTATCGAGTCATCGATACTACTCAGTACTCATGAAAAGTATCGATATTCTTAAGGTGAAGAGCAAAATATGATGAAAAATATACCGGTAGCCGACAGTATAGCTCCTCGCGCCCTTTGCCAACTGGGGTGTCCTACTTCGCATTGGAAGGAATGGCTTATATTTTTGTTTACAGAGAAACAGGGTCCAATTACTTTAAGAGATTGGGAAATACCACTGCCATCTCCAAGTTGTATTCCATTAAGTTCCTCGAAACTCGTATCCTAGGCCTAGACATAAAAGTAACCAAAGCGGATTCAAGGTCAGGGGTCAATATCGGTCGACGAAATCCATCTTCAATGCAGCACTCAACCGGCAACGAGTCGCGTTGCAGCAGCTGCTATGGAAAACATACTCTTATGTTTTGTGCAGACTTTAAAAAACTGTCTTCGTCATTAAGACTCAATTTCCAAAAATCTAAGCTGTGCATGAATTGCTTAAAACCAGGCCATGGGGTCAAAACATGTTCATCCATATATTTGAGTCAGAGTTGTCAACAAAAGCACCACACTATGCTGCACGACGGTCTACAGGCAAAATCAGGCGTAGTCGCATCCCATCACTCACGTTCGTTTGAAGCTTCTATATCAAAACCGGGCCAACTAGTGCTTGCGACTGGTCATCGCAAGCGACTCAGGGCGCTATCAGATAGTGGCTCTCAAGCCTCATTTATCAGTGAGTTTGCTGCACAGTAGTTGCACCTACGATGCATCCGACTTAAAGTGCATGTTACGGGAAAAAGTTGCTCATCGGTCGGAACGTCCACTGGCATTTTCGGGACTACCGTGCCACTCTATACAGAAATTAGACTTCAACACTCGATGTTCAGCTTTAATACTGTCACACTTAAGTCAGCAGATACCGAGCTCAAATTTAAAAGATCTAAGTCTTGAATATCTCCAATTTCATCAGCCCGGGTCCATATATGAGCCATTCTTTTTCAGGTCAGAAGGTGGAACAAATATAGTTAACGAAGCGATGTTCTGCCGAAATCCGCAATAAAATATGCATTTTGCTAATTTTAGTCCTGGAATCGCCCCGCCCATTTCTGGGGATTTGTCGCCTTAAAGATAAATCTTGCCATACAAATATTATATCTGGATAGGTATTCTATCGGAATCCGCAATAAAAATTTACTTTTTGCAAAAACCCGATGTTTACACCTTACCAAATATATCTTAACATAAGTTTTCGAAAAAAATTAAAAATAATTGTTGATTCTCACAAAAAAAATCATCTCGTCATAAATATATAATAAAGAAAAATATTTTAAAAATAGTTGTTGAAAAACTCCCATTTTTTTAACCACGTTTTTCATAGAGAATTAAACAAGATTACGAGGGTATAATTTTAAATCCCTAATCTACTGGTCTTCACTATGCAAATCAACTTCAAAAAGTTCAACTGTTCATAGCTAAGTTAGCTTTAGGACAATCTTGACCACCTTATTTACAGAAATGTTAAGCCCGTTTCTTAGCTTTAAAAATGGCGTTAAGATGAAGTCTCTACGATCAGCAGAACCCGAGATATAACGATTTTGAGAAGTACCTGATTAGCCACAATCACGAAAAAATGCAAACTTTGACAGCTCATATTTCCGAAGAAAAAAAGAAGAAAAAAATTCCTCGAACACGAGAATTAATCAAAGATCACGATGGTATAAATAAATCCTTAATTTACTGGTCTTCACTATGCAAATCAACTTCAAAAAGTTCAACTGTTAATAGCTAAATTAGCTTTAGGACAATATTTACCACCTTATTTGCAGAAATGTTAAGCCCGTTTCTTAGCTTTAAAAATGACGTTAAGATGAAGTCTCTACGATCAGCAGAACCCGAGATATAACGATTTTAAGAAGTACATGATTAGTCAGAATCTCCAAAAAATGCAAACTTTGACAGATCATATCTCCAAAAAAAAGCGAAAAAAATTCCTCGAACACGTGTTAGCTTATTTCATGGCTGGTAGGTAACAAGATCAACGGAAATTAGGCCATTTACCTTTATTTCCCACCCTGGTGCGAAATAAAGTCAATTGACATTATTGCCTTTTCAAAAGCGAAATAAAGTCATTGGCTCTATTTCCTCATTCAAATGAAAGTAGCGTGAACAATGCTTAAAGTCTGTCGATTCATAGAAAAATTGTTGTTCTTCCAATAAAAATTGCCCCGTAAGTGTTGTTTTTTAATAGATGGAAAAGGTTACTGGCAAATCCTCACTGTGGTGCTATTAATCCACACACAATCACCAATTGATTTTATTAAAAAATTTTAAATTACCATATACATATTAAAAATACGATGCGAAAAACCAAACGCAAAACGCAGCTGGAATACGAGATATATTTGACGAAAGAGTGTAGAAATGATCCAGAACTTGCAAAACATGTTTCGTTTCCACAAAATTAAAGCGAACACTATTAAATTGAAGAAAAAGTCCATGTCCAAAAACCTCGGAGGAACACTGAAATAATTCTGCGTTTTAAATTAGCATTTTTGAACGAATTCGGAATGTCTAAGGTGGAAAAGAAACCAACCTTTCTATAAGCAACCATTTATAGAGAAGGAATTTTCTTACTTTTCCTTTTTGGTTGTTGTTGTTTCCGACAGGGTGTATGATGTATTTTGGAACGAATTTCCGTCATCCCTTGTCAAATTTGGTTTGGAGACAAACCGTTCTCGGCGGTGTGCCATCTTCAGTGTCATTTTTCGTTCTCCACTTCTTACACTGTATTCATGTCTCCGTCAGCAATTTGTGAGGACATCATTTAAAAGCAGCTAAGGAGAACGACGACACTATTTATTAGATGGCACATTCAACAAGCCAATATGCCAAAATACGGGTATAAACAATTATTGATTATTTAATATCGGAACCGAGATCATGTAAGTTAATTGATTGGTTTTCACACACTTTTCAAACACAAATTATATGCTTTTTTACTGCAGACAAGTTGTTGCTAAAACAGAAATTTTCCAAAAACTTACAAATATAAAAATGTGAAATATCGAGGGCTTAAATTCATTAATACCCTCTATCAGCAATTTGCCCAAAAACTAATTTGTGGTTTTAGAAACCATGTGGGACTTATAACCTGTCATGACTGATATATTACTTCTGATTTCCAATTTATAATAGTGTAAATTCTTCTGTCAAGCGTTATATAAGGTAGCATTAATATTACCGATGACAGTGGATTTTTATATCAGAGTCTCATCTTTGTGAAAAGTGTGCAGATAGAATTGCAGAATTGAAAATATTGAATAAAACCCTCGATATGTAAAATATATACAAACTTTATTTGAACGTGTACAAAAAATAAATCTACCTGCGTTACAGCACGGCGGGAGAGGGGGAAGGGGGCCGCGGCGTAGCGTGACGGTGTGGGGCGCCGGTCGCGCGGGGCCGCGAAGCTAAGCAAAATTTATGTTTGAAAGAGCAATAATGTCAATGGATTTTATTTCGCTTTTAAGAAGGTAATAATGTCAATTGACCTTATTTCTGTTGATCTTATTACCTGTCACCATTTCACGTATAGAACCCATAAAAAAATTTGAAGCCAATCGAAAGTGTGACGCCACAGTTGGTGTCCGATATGAAAAATAATGTCTCATATAGCTGTTATTTTGGGGGCTGATATCTATGAGCATTTTATTTGTGGTGAGATAAGGTAGACCACGACTGACGCTCTGCTCGCGTTACACACATAACTAGGTTGGGTTATTCTCGAACGCTATCTGGAATCAAAGGACCAACCATGCGCAAAACTGTGTGCTGCAACAATTACGGAGCTTTATGAACTGGTTAAAGACTTATGGACCTTTAGCTCGATGAACGATATTGTGAAGAGTTTTCGAGCAAAAAAAATCTACATGAAGAATTCTAGTCAGAATATTTACGACTTGGACACATGGAACCAGAAGATAGCTCTGTATCTAATGTATGCTACATTCAACATCATGCAGTATGCAGGGTCCAGTTCAACTACCAAACTAAGAACAGTTTTCAACGCGTCGAGGAAAACCCGCTCTGATGTTTCTTTAAATCAGTGATTCCCAAAATAGTCCAGGGGGACCCCCAGGGTCCAGTTATTTGAGTGGTGTACAGTGCTCTTGACACACTTCTGCACTTACCGTCACTTTGTGTCTTCGTGTGGACGCTTTAAAAGCCACCTGCAGACTAAAAAAAACGGATGGTGGTATAACTCTCAGTGGGGCGAGGCTGAAATTGCTGGCGGCAGGGATTTGAGCATTTTTGTCTATTCGATGCCACAGGATAGTATGCCACCATTACCTTTGTTGAAGAGATTCTATAATGATTGTTTTTTGAGGCCAGTGTTAAAATTTCCTATTGGGTCATTGGTAGAGCTTTCCGGCCGGTATATTAAAAAGGCAAACTGCGTCTCCTCTTTCTCCTACGCGTTTCGGCGTACTTCACGCCTTCATCAGGGAGTCTGATTTATTGCAAAAAAAACAAAACATAATACACGCAACAATTAGACATAGTTACATATGACTGGAAATTATACATACATATACATATATACATATCTTTTTTATCACAATAGCACTAAAGAGGACGTTGACAATATAAACTGTGCGTACCGGACGGCAATACAAAGTAACAACTCAGATGGGCGAAGACAGTGACGTCAAAAAAAGAAAAGTGTTTAGTTAAATGTTTTGCGTTTATTGTAATGTAAATAGTTACACTAATTTAATATGTAAGTGCTATTGTGATAAAAAAGATATGTATATGTATATGTATGTATAATTTCCAGTCATATGTAACTATGTCTAATTGTTGTGTGTATTATGTTTTGTTTTTTTTGCAATAAATCAGACTCCCTGATGAAGGCGTGAAGTACGCCGAAACGCGTAGGAGAAAGAGGAAACGCAGTTTGCGAGATTCTATAATGTTTAGTTCCCTGAGGCTGAATGCTGGTATAATTCCAGCACTGAGCCAGGACTCACACATTACTGATGACTCCAAAACTGACTCTCAGTCAGGATATGGGGTCTTTCTCGAAGTTAATAGTAACAAGCTTCACTTTTCTCTTGGCGAATATGCTTCGGTCTTCCAGGCTGAGGCATATGCAATCCTCAAAGCCATGGACTACGTGGTGAAAAGTAGGTGTATGAGTGTAAGGAGTTTACGTGTCTGCAGGGATAGCCAAGCTGCACTTAAGGCATTGGCCAGCCCTCTAACTAAGTACCCTCAGACTGGTTCGGAAGTGCAAGTTTCTATTAAATTATGTTGGTAAACATAAGGAGCTTGCTTTACTCTGGGTGTCAGGTCACTCGGGAGTACCTGGTAAAGAGACATCTGACCACTTGGCCACATTTGGCTTAGACCAGGCATTCCTCGATCCGTACCCAACTATAGGACTCCCCACCTCAGCCATCGAAGCTACCAAGAAACTGGGTGAATACTTTGCTCAGCAATGACTGGGAGGCATGGAGGGAATGTAGGTGGGCAAAACTGATGTTGCCTTCAATCTCAGAAAGTCTATTTAGTTTTTTGCTCTCATTGATAGACGGGACTGCATACAACTTGTTGGACTGCTAACTGTTCACTTCACGGGGACCAAACACCTGACTGCGATAGGCGTAAATGACAATTCCATTTGACCATCCTGCTTTGAAGAGGATGAGACGGTGGAACACTTTTTGTGATTCTTGTTTGTTTGGTTGTTTGTCATACATTTTTCTAGATTCGGTCTTTTCTCTATTGTCAGTTTCTTTTCGGGTTTGTTGTTTCAATTTTTGTGTTTTAAAAATGTGAGTGATAAATATTTTTCGCATCACTTTAAACTCGGAGCGATAAAAATAAAAATTTTGCCATCAACACAAATAAACCATCTTACAAATACGCCGAATGCAAGTTCAGTAGTGAGCCGAACATCTGAGGAGTTTATGGTGAAGACAATGTAAATAATGTTATCGCTCAGAGTGCCCTTAAATAATATACTCCTCAGATCGAGAGAGTACTTTGATGGCTTTACGTGCTCTGTTTTTTTTAAACTTGCAAGTGGGTAATCACATTATTTTGATAAATAGAACACAAAAGAATATTTTATTTTTATTTTTGTCACTCCGAGTTTAGCTTTAAACTCATCCGCGATGTAAATTTACATCGTTAG
>NW_023458569.1:964291-968039 GCF_013731165.1 Rhagoletis pomonella | reverse complement strand
GACGCTGATATGGAGCGGATCATTTCGAATGACTCAGAAAACAACATATGCACCGCCTGCTTACTATAACATATGGCTTGTATTTTTCGCCATATCTGACTATAAAGGTTCTCTATACCCTAGCCAAAGACGAAGGTGGTGGCTGTCTCCAAGCAGCTTCATCTCTAAGAATGCTTCTATGTCGACGATTACTTAGGTGGTACAGATAATGTTGGAGAAGCTGTACAACTACAAAAACAAATCCAAAAATTATTACATCGCGGCGGGCTTACCCTCCGAAAATGGAACTCCAATTCCTCGGAATTCTTACAAGAGATGACACGGTGCTATAAAAAAAAGTCATGAAATACACCCGAAGCAAAACCTAGTTTGGGCTGTAGGTATCGTCGAGTAAAACATGAAAATAGGTCCCGTATAGTTCCTGAACCCTCAATTTTTTTATACCAAAAAACCCGTTATTTTCGTACTTGATGCACTTATCTATTAATAGCTTGACTATTTTTCATCCGATTTTAAAAATCGAACATGTTTTGCAAAGAGGATTTATAAACCGTTAAAACGATGTAGAGCATTCTATTTTTAGACTTAGGTTGTTGGGAGTTTTCATCGATTAAATTTTGATGAGCCCCTATTTTTCTTAATTTATTTTCGAATAAATTGATAGCTCATCCAATGCAATTGCCAAAAAAATTGTCGAAGTTAGGCAATTCAAGCAAAAATACAGCCTTGAATTTATATGTGTGTATGTACCGGACGTGCAGATTTTTTGAGCAGTGTGGCTAAGGAGTCCATCAATATTTACTCAAAATTGATATATGCAATGGGTCTTCAGCAAACAAATTATTTTTCATAAAATTTTAGGAAAATGGTCGTGGCACCGGACACATATATAATATATGCCTATCTCAAAAACTACTTGACCGATCACGGCATTGATGCACTCCTGCATTCAAGCATAACGGCTTGGATTATGGGGGACCTTTTAAAGTATGTGCCCCAAAGGACGCAGCACTCGCAACTTGAAAGGCTACGTCGCTGTTTCCTATGCCTCAGTACATTCGCAATTCACTTAGAGCTGGTAAGTGATATGACCACAAAAGGGTTTTTGGAGGCACCTCGGATATTCTTTTCTCAACGTGGATACTGCTCCAACTTACACAGCGATTATACTCCAACTTTTGCTGTTAAAAGAGGACCTCGTCGCATTCCTAGATCAACTCGAAACAGGCATCAAAAGTATGAAGCACCACCTTCGACGTGCTACGACGACGTTGCGCTGCTAACGCTTGAAGAGTTTTACACTGTGTTAAAACAAATTGAAGCGTTTTAAACTCATGGCCCAACTCGGCTATATCCGATGATCCAACGGACTTAATGGCCTTGACTCCTGGTCATTTTTTTGGTGGGCGGACCACTGATTGCACTTCCTGAACCTAGAATTTTGGACATAAAGGTGGGACGACTAACAAACCGGAAGCAACTACAACAAATGCATCAGGAGCGTCACAAATGGCAGATCAAAAAAGCTAACATAAAAGTAGGTATTTGTAAATTTTGTTGTGGCTTATTAATATCTTATATATAAAAAGGCAAATATGTTTTCTTCTTTTACGGCTAAACTATACCTCTAAGGTATAAAAAATTATATATCACTAGCAGACCCGGCGAACTTCGTCCCGGACAAAATTAATTTTTGATTTGAGACATTTTGGTCCAACATTTTCACCAACAGTTCACGTTCATAATTTTCAGTAACGCATTTATCTTCTAATATTACGGATTGGCATATTTCCATTGCCATCTTAAATAACCTAGCAAAAGTGTATATGCATACAAAGATACGTAATAGCTTCAGTGCGTTGGAAAGGCGCCACGCACCCTTTTAAAATAGCCCCAATTCGCCCTAAGAGTATGGGATTGATTTCATATATCTCCATACCATGTTCGAGTACTCTACCATGAACACTTCCAGAGATATGCAGTATGAAAAATCCGGTTTGTATGGGATGTGCCACGCCCCTTTTTCTAATAACCCCAATTTTTCTCCATGACTATGCGATTGATTTTATATGTAGTTTTTTGACTCGACATTTTTATTTAATAGTCATCTAAATTACACAATTGCTAAATCATATTCAGTGCTTGCTTTTATTCGTCGATTTAGTTCAGATTTCACAGATCCTTATACTCTTAAGTTACTGTTCACGTCGCTGGTACGCTCTAAGTTGGAATACGCTTCTTTTATCTGGAGACCCTATCATGGATGCCATATTAATAGACTCGAGCGGGTTCAAAAAACGTTTTTACGCGTTGCTCTCCGGTCGTTGAATTTCGCCGACCCTATTCCCTCATATAAAGCCAGGTGTGCGCTAATTGACTTCAAATCTCTTCAAAGCAGAAGAACTATCCTTTCGCTCACCCCTGTCTTCGATATTATTAAGGGTGTAATTGATTCACCATATCTCCTCGAGTTTGTTTCCATATCCATAACCGGACTCTCCGAAATAGTGATATTTTTTATACAGAATGTGTCCGAACTCTTTACGCTTCAAATGCTCCAATTTTTCGAGCTCTGACTAAGTTCAATATTCTCTCAAATTCTCTAGCCATTGATTTTTCTATATCTAAGTCTGATTTCAAATCAATGTTAAATGCAATGAGTTTTAATGTATAATTCCTTCTATTTCTAAGTAGTCTGTAATTAACTTTGTTAATCTAGATTACTACTGATTGAATAAATAAATAAATATCTCCATTTCATGATCGAGTACTCTACCATAAACACTTGCAGAGATATAAGGTGTGAAAAAATTGGTTTGTATGGGAGGTGCCACAACCCTCCACTTAGCGGTATGAAACATACTTTACAGCCTATTATAATACACATTCGAATATACACAAAAAATTTCATTAAAATCGGTCAAGCCGTTTCGGAGGAGTTCCACCGCAAACACCGTGACAGGATATTTTTTTATATTAGATTTTTCATACAAAAATACTAAAAATTCTAAATGAAAAAAAGGGGAGGTTAGGGTGTCCCCCTAATCTCCAAACTCCAGTACTTTATCGTGAACACTGACAGAGGTATGCATATTCTCTAAGAGTATGGGATTGATTTAATATGTCTCCATACCATGTTCGAGTACTCTACCATGAACACTTCCAAAGATATGCAGTATGAAAAATCCGGTTTGTATGAGTGGTGCACGCCCCCTTTTCAAATAGCCCCAATTTTCTCCATGAGTATGGGCTTGATTGACATATCTCCATACGAAGTTCCAGTACTGTACTATGAATACTTTCAGAGGTATGCAGTATAAAAATTCGATTTGTATGGGAGGTGCCACGCCTCCTTTTCCGACAACCACAATTTTTCTCCATGTGTATGCGATTGATTTCATATATCTCCATATCAAGTTTCAGTACTCTACCACGAACAATTCCAGAGATATGCAATATAAAAAATGCCGTTTGTATGGGAGGTGCCACGCCCCCCTTTTCCAATAACGGCAATTTTTCTCCATGAGTATGCGATTGTTTTCATATATCTCTATACCACGTTCGAGTACTATGACCACTTCCAGGGATATGCAATATCAAAAATTCGATTTGTGTGGGAGGTGCCACGCCCCCTTTCACGATAACCACAATTTTTCTCCATGAGTATGCGATTGCTCTCATATGTCTCCATACCACGTTCGAGTCATTTTCCAAGAACATTTTCCGGGATATGCAGTATGAAAAACTC
>NW_023458569.1:934107-959291 GCF_013731165.1 Rhagoletis pomonella | reverse complement strand
CACACAAACAGTCAGAGCATACGCGTCTTGGCACCCACGTCACTGTTGACAGTTACAAGTTTGAAAAAGAAGACGACTTCGTTTATTTGGGAACCAGCATTAACACCAATAATAATGTCAGCCTTGAAATCCAACGTAGAATTACTCTTGCCACCAAGTGCTACTTTGGACTGAGTAGGCAATTCAGGAGTAAAGTTCTCTCTCGACGTACGAAAACCACGCTCTTTAAGTCACTCATCATGCCCGTGCTGGTATATGGCGCAGAAGCATGGACAATGACAACATCCGATGAGGCGGCTCTTGGGGTGTTTGAGAGAAAGATTTTGTGGAAGATTTACGGTACTTTACGCGTTGGCGACGGCGAGTACCGCAGACGATGGAACGATGAGCTGTATGAGCTTTACAACGATATGAACATAGTGCAGCGAATTAAAATACAGCGGCTCCGCTGGCTTGGTCATGTCGTTCGAATTGACACCGACGCTCCAGCTCTGAAAGTATTCAACTCGGAACCCGCTGGTGGTAGCAGAGGAAGAGGGAGGCCTCCACTGCGATGGAAATATCAGGCGTAGAAGGACTTGGCTTCACTTGGCGTTTCCAATTGGCGTCAGTTGGCACAGAGGAGAAACGACTGTCGTGCTTTGCTGAACTCGGCCAAAATCGCTTAGGCGGTTACAGCGCCAAAAAAGAAGAAGAAAAGAGCACAAAACTTCTTCAAGGGATTACTCCACGGAGTATCTACCTCTCGTAAATACAGCCTGATAAACTCCCTGTAGGGATAATGATCGGTAAACTCGATCAATCAGCTGGTTTAGAGACACGAGTTGGGCCGGTACTGCATTACGAAGGAGCATTTCACAAGTATGTACTCCAATATCGGCCAAATGGACCACATGGTACAACGATTTTCGCAGGGTAGTCAATAAGCTGATAAAAGTTTGTGTGTTGTGTGCTCGTTTATGGCTGGAATTACCTTTCTCCATAGGTGGTAACAATAGATCGCAGGGCATCGTCTATTGCTTAGTACCTACCTGATAAAACGGTAATGGTAAAGTGTGACCATTTGCCTTTGATCTCTGCGTGTGTGATAACGATTTATAAGGCCCAAGGAGGTAATTTTGAGAGATCTTATACGCTCAGCAGCTTATTACATCACGTAAAAAAAAAAATTGAAAATTTTATCATGGTCGAAGAGAAATAGTATCCACAATTGAGGTGCAAGCTGAATTTCAAAGGCTGCATCTTGCATCGACTTGAAACAATTGAAAAAGGATTACATATACGATTTTAGCATCATCGTCGAATTTCCTAATTCTTTCAGAGAACACTTTAGATTTGTAATCTACCATAACACACATGCTGCAGCCCGCATTGTTACTCCACAAATAGAAATCAATGCACAGCAACTGGAATCAATGTCTATTCAAATATCTAAGGTGGGAGAAATATGTTCTTGTGAAAGCAGATTGGACCACGAGAGAACAACCGAAAATAAATTAAATCAACCAGAAAATAAAATTATTGAATTCATCTACGAATTTTAATAAAATACACATCAGTAGTATCGCCGATCCTTAAAAAAGACTACAATAAAATTCCGACGATTTTAAGTGGGAATTTTAATGTGAATTATGCGTTGACATCAAATTAAATTTAAAAATGTCCGGCGGTCGCACCGAATCGACAACACGATCAAAAACAATCATTAATAATGTATTTCAAAGATATAGTGATCACATCTCAACCAAAGCATTTATTTCACATTTAGTTACCATAAGCCAATCGTCTCTTTTGTAGAAATTCGAACATGAGTCTAAATAATAATAAAATGAGAAATTAAAAAATTGAAAACGAAAAATTATAAGAACTTATCAACTTCGAGCCAATATTACAACAAAAAATCGCATTCGTCTCATTCTCTCGTAATTCAGTTTTATGAAGGTTTCACTTCTACTGGGTGTGCACTAGAGGTTTACGCCGACAGGCCTTGCGGCGGCGGCGACGCCGGCGCGTCTGGAAACGCCGGCGCTACTGCCCATGAGGTAGATTCCAAAGAGCCATGAGGCTACTAATCTTATCATGTCATCTCATCAGCGTTAGGCATTCACCATGCCAATCCAAATTATAATTCTATTTAATTTATTCATTGAACTAGTTTTAAATTTAAATTACGATGGACGAACAGAAGAAGGTCTGTCTGGTCTATGTTCTCTACACCCTGCAGGAAATGTATCTAACTATAAGCTAACTTTAAGTTGATTAGGAAGGAGCTAAAAGTCACTTATTATCTCTATATATTTTCTTTGACGAAAGCTAACTTTATTTCCATGGCGATGGCCGTGAAATAGTCGGGTGGTTTACCTCTGCATTAGATGTAACTAACTTGTAACTAACTACTTTTGGACATAAAATATCAATAGGAAAAACAAAATATTTTTTATCTTTTTTTATTTATTTTTATTTTTATTTACTTTATTACATTTCATATTTGTTTGCATATTCTGCTGTAGGTGGTCCCATATTCGAACTCCGTCAGACATAACTTCAAAATGATAATATGAAATTTCGATCTTCCTTTTACTTGTCCTAAACGCGTTTGTCCAAACGCGTTTAAAGAAAACAATCTCCTTCATTACTCCTGCATTACTTGTCTACTAGTTTCAAGCTAGCCTTTTGTAGCTAACTACAAGTTAATTATTTTATAGAAATCCCACAAAAAAGCTGACTGCAACTTGGTTGTTTTTTATCAATTGATAATTTTTTTCTGCAGGACAGATCCGTATGTACTATTTAAAATTAAAGAAATAAAAAATTTTAAAAGTTAAGTTATTGGGATAATTTATGTCGCTATCAATAAATTTTTGCAATAATCTTATCAACCGTTATGTTAAATTACAGAGTTCAAACGATTTTTTGCGGATTTCATATTGAAAACAAGGTTGGGCAACTTTTTTCCAAAAGTTTAACCCATCAACTCGAACAGAACGGGTCTTTTTGACCCATTGTTTAAAAAAATGGCTTATAGATGGTTAAGATGTCCACTAAAATATTAGGCGTCAAATTTTTCTAAGGAGAACCGAATGTAATGAAAAATAATACTATTTTTTCCAAAAAAGGGCAACTTTAACCCTTTGTAGAAAACGTTGTGATGCGAGGGAGCAAAACCTTCCTAGGGTTTGACCACCATTAACGAAAGCTAACGTAATTTTTACACAGTCACCTAGTACTTGTATACGTATGTGGGACCCCAGAATAAAATAACTTACGAATGTAAAAATTAGCAAAAAAAGGGTGTTCTCTTTATTTAAAGTCTGTTTAAAATAAAAAAATATAAAAATACTCAGGAAAATCAACTTGTCTTTGTTTTATCTCTAATAATTGAGGAGTTCTATGGAATGAGTTAGATGAACAGAAGCTTTCTGAGATATTGACGTTAAAGTTTTTGATGTGTTATAACGTTAGATTACCAGTATTCGACCTAATTTAACTGTAATAAACGCTTTCGATCGAAAAATATGTTACCTATGTTTTTTCTGAGTTACGCTCTTTTTGGAAAAATAAAGGAGATCATATTCTTGTCCAGTGGCCCAAATTATGCAAAAAAAACTCCTTTAAAAGTAACTTTCATTTCGTAAAATTGTGTTTTTAAACGAGTAGTATTTAGTTCCTTCAAACGATGTATTTCAATGTATGTACATACAACATGAAAATTTTGTACAAAATTCCTTAGGCGCCGAACGCCGCCGCCGCCGCCGCACAGTGGTCCAATGTGCAAAGCTAGGGTATTTTAATTAAATTTTTTGTTTGTAATTTTCAATAAAATTTTTATCAAATATGCAAGAATATTGTCTACTTAAGAGTAAATAGAACTTTGTTTGAAAAAATTTGGCTACATATAAACATAACGGTATCCAAAAGTCATAGTAAGCAATAAGTGAAAAATGAAATTGTGCATGCAACGAAAACTGAGTATTTTTAAGGCTCAATAACTTGTTTAAAGAAACGTTGTTTTAACTTCATTTGATTCTCCGTCATTGTTTTAAGTAAGAAAATTCAGGAAATGTAAAAATTATTACCGAAGTGGATGCATATTTTCTTGGAGCTGATAAAGTTTTAATCTTTTTGGTGAGTACCAAATTATTATTATTATTTTTTTTTGTAGAAGACATCTTTCTTATATGGCGGAATATAGATCACTTACTATGCTTATTCTCTCAATTGATGTATACACTAATAGAATCCACACAACACACACATCCACACTGTGGCACCCATACATTTATTTTCAATTTTCAAAATGAGTCCTAAAATTTCAAGACAGGAAATTTTTTATCTTTGGCTGTCGACCCCTAAAAATGAAAGACTTGATGGAATAATGGATTTTGTACCAGGGAATATCAGTTTAGGATGTAGTAATAGAATCAAATTTTTTAAATTAAAAAGTGGACAAAAGTTTTCCGAAAAAGTTAGCGGTTTGTTACTGCAAGTAAAGATTGGCTCGAATTTGAAATAGACTTGTCACAATTTGTGTGTTCTGAGTTTGGTAAGCCGACATTTTCTGCTGGTAGGCCAGCTAAATATTTTGAAGATTGTTGCCAAAAAGTTAAAATGAAGAAAGCTAATGAGCTTTCGAAAGTTATCGAACCAGATGTATTTCTTTTTGGCCACTGAACTAAAAATGAGATCTTGAGCTACGCTACTTAATGAGCTTTTAAGTGCTTCTCCAGAAAGAGGTACTGCTATTAAGAAGGTCATATTGGCAAAGAAGAGTCCTAAAGGTATTTCGCCTGAAGAAGCTCTCGCACTAATAACACCGGCACACAAAAAAAAAATAGTGTGATGTGCATTTGACCGGACCTACCTATGGTTGTGTATTTCGACCCGCAGAATCCGAATTTGAATTCAGTTCAGTTCGAGAAAACTTCAAAAAATCGTTTTTTATTGCCGACTTTCACTATTTTTACGTTTTTTTTTTGAAGTTTTCTCGAAATCTGGGAGGTATATTGGCCAAACTGACTTCAAGTTCGAATTCTGCGGGTCGAAGTACATAATCATAGGTAGGTCCAGTCAAATGCACATCACACTAATTTTTTTTTTGTGTGCCGGTGTATTCGACACAAGCTTATGAAAGCATCGGTATCGTTTACTTACTGTGGGCCATTTTCTAATGTACGCAGTAAAGTTGCCTTTACTAACTGGCAGATAAATTGTTCCTCAGTTTACAGTGTTTTGGTTTTCTTATCTTACCGGTAAAAATAAATTTGTTATTCCGTAGAGTGAAAATTCACTACATTTCCGAGAGTGAAACTTCACTACATTCGTCAAATAATTTCAAAGGTTGGCAATGCAACATAAGCAAATATAGAGCAAGAGCATTTTTTTTCGATATCAAGTAGGAATGATTAGAAAAAAATAGTTGTACAGAATTGTGAAGATAGAAACTCTCATAGTTAGAACCTATAGGGCCGCATCTGTCATGTATATAAATTTTAGACTGGGACAGGTGTGGAAATACTACTTTCACACTAATAAATGCAAATAGTTGCAAACAAATTTCGAAATTTGAGATTTTGACATTTCTTCTTCACTAATAAACACAAATACAATATCACATAGAAAATGAATGCTACTTACATACCTTTGCCTTGCAAATCTATCACAAACATAAAGTAAACATATCTCTATAAAACAATGGCAAGCAAAATAGCAATAAGTCCACATCATGAAATTGAACAACACACGTGAGCGTTTTTCTGACAAGAACAATTAATTACTTATCTTTGAACAATAATCATGCAAAAATTTTATCTAATTCATAGGAATGAGAGAATTGGTTGTCATTTTCAATATTTATAATACAAAAATTCAATATCGACTTTTGTCCAGCTAGCTTGTGCATCGATGTGAAAAGTCAGAAGCGCTAACCACTGACCTATTCACCTCCCATAAACTCTTGTTGCTAATCCATTTCCTTATTCAACCTACAGCTATCAAGTGCAGCTTATTCGCCGATAGTTAAACTAGTCAGCGCCGAAGTCTACAAAAATAAGTCTGATGAGGAGATGTGGTGATCTCCGAAATAGCAGTTATAGGCTGGTATTGTCACTTGCGATGCGAATGAAAATATAGGCGAATTTCGCCGCCTCGAATTGTGAGATGCGAGTGGCGAAAATGAATTTCTTGTACTGCCACTAGCGAAAATTCGACATTCGCTTCGCCAAAGCTGTCAAAATTTGTCGACTGTTTATTTTGTTCGCGTTTGAAAATGAAAAGGACGTCAGTAAATTTTAATCTTGTTTATTAAATTTTATTTAATAAAATCTAATTTTCAGAACAAAACGGACAACAACGCAGCATTGGTTAGCATAGTGGAAAATAATCCAGATGTCGCAAGAGGGATGGGGAGTTTCGGTTCCACAAAGAAGAGCAGGGCAGAGCTGTGGGAGAAGTTCGCTACCGAACTTAACGCCATTGGTCCTCCAATACGTAGCGGACGCGAGTGGAACAAGGTAAGAACTGAATTAATTTGTGTGTCTGTAGTTACTTACATATGTACTATTTAGGTTTGGTTAGACTACAAACTTAAGCTGAAAAAAAAATTGCCACAAACCGACGCGAAAATGTGACCACAGGAGGAGGACGCACGCAGCAAAGTTTAACTCCACTAGAGCGAACGGTCGATGAGCTGATCCACCTGCAGGAAGCAGTGAACCCTACAGGCTCTTCATTTGGCACCAACGTGGCAGAAACTACGGTGAGTGCTAATTAATTAGATGCAGAAGAGCCCCTGGGCGAACAAGCTCCACAAGAAGTGGATTCCGCACCGGGATCATCAACTCCCCGGCCTAGAATGACTGTTGAGGATCGAGAATCCATTAGAATCCAAGCATTGGAGAAGCAGTCCGAAATCCAAGATACCCTTTGCGAAAAAATTTCAAACATTGAAAAAAAAACTCCACGAAGTCGCTAGGTATACAAGGAAGACGTACGAATTAAAAAAAGAACTAAATTTATTAAAACTGAAGGAAGAAAGGAAGAAGGCAGGAAGTTTTAAAAAGAGAAGAAAACATAAAGAAAATATGGAAATGAAACTAAAGGAATTAGAACTAAAAACATTAAAATACAGCCAAAAGTAGGTTGGAATATTCTTATGACCTACTTTTGGTTATATTTTAATGTTTAGTTAGTTCCCAATCATTTAGTTTCATTTCATTCTTATCTGTAAGTTACTGAAATTGTGATTTTTTATTTTAATTTCCAAAACATGTGATGAACTTATTTTAAGTTTAACAATCTTGAAGTACTGAATTTAATTTGTGATTTTTTATTAATTCTAAGTATATTTTATTAAATGACTGAATTTAATTTGTGATTTTTTATTAATTCTATGTATATTTTATGAAATTACTGAATTTAAGTTGTGATTTTTAATTAGTTAAAAGCATAGAAATAATTTTGTTTAATTTAACCTGTGTGTAATAAAAAATTCAAAAGCATGAAATTAAATAAAAAGAACACAAAGTAAATTGTTTTGAAATTATTCAATAAAACGGACTACAATTCATTTTACAACAAAGCATCAGCTATTTGTCTTCGGCGATGATCCCCTGGTGTATCATTGGCATCTTCATTAAATGGTTCCGAAGATACAATGGCGTCAATAAAAATTTCAGCTTCATCTGGATCACTAATTCTAAATTTCTTACAGATATTGTGGAAAGCGCAGCATATGTTTATAATCGAAGTTACTTTAGCAGGATCTTAGCGCATTTTTCGATCACTCACGAGGCATCTGAAGCGACATTTCAAAACCCCGATCGTACGTTCAACGACGTTTCTAGCATTCGCGTGCTTCTTATTAAAAATTGACTACCTAGTTCCAGAGTCTGCATGGCGGAAGGGTGTTTGTTGCTGGCACAATAGCAACGTTAAAGCGACGTACAAGGTGGCGGCTAACGATGTGGTTCGAAATAGAAACACGGATATATTAGGAACGCACTTTAATGAAAATTGTATATTTATACGGTTTTATACAATCGTTATCTTAAGTCTGATTGGGAGTGGTTTTAATATCTGTAAATGAAATTAATTAAGGTAATATTCACCAGCAGATTATATGTATGTCTTACTTATCCGTGTCCTCATACGTCTCTGAAATGGCGAACGGCTACATACAGATCAGTTCGTCCAAATCAACGACGTTTACACGTGCGAGGCATGGTTGCAATTTAACGTACAAAGATATTTCGTATTTCGGGATTTCTTATAGTAGGATTGTAATAGAGCAACAACTAATTCTTAAGGTCTAAACAGTAACATTCTGCCCCCCGTGGTTCGAGTCGGGATCGAGAGAAGCACCAATCACGTCAAGAACTGCTATCTTGGATGCTGGTCGTCGTAGGTTTCCGGAAGCCGTCTTCACTAGGACCGATCGGACTTGACCATCAGCGGCTGGCTGAGCTTCAACTACTATACCTCGTTTCCACTGACCGCGGCTTTCATTGTCGTCGCATACTATGACTACGTCCCCAATGCTTATTGGCTTCACCCTTTTATGCCATTTGGTTCTGCGAGTCAGAGTTGGAAGATACTCCAACATCCAACGTTTCCAAAACGTTTGCTTTAATTGCTGCGTTATTTGCCACTGCTTCCGTAGACACCCTCTTTCGGGGACGGCAGCAGTTTGCACGAAGTTGGGGCAACCCAAAAGAAAATGATTCGGCGTGAGAGGGTCTGCGTCTGTGCTCTCAATCGGTACATGGGTTAAAGGACGCGAGTTTACTAAGTTCTCTGCCTCTATTAATAAACTCTGTAAAGTCTCGATCTGTGGCGCGCGTTCCTTTAAAGTGAACGACAGAACTTTCTTGACGGCACGTACCATCCTTTCCCATATGCCACCTGCAGAGGTATTCGCTGGAGTGTTGAAAATCCACTCAACGCCTTGACGATTACATTCGGTTGCTATGCCTTGCTCAACATTCAGCCATTCCACTTTGCTGGCACCGACAAAGTTCGTGCCTCTGTCACTTCTGATTCGAACCGGTACACCTCTTCGATTAATAAAATTTTTAAGAACAATAATGGTAGCGTCTGCTGAAATGTTCTTACAAAATTGACAGTCCACTTTGACCGACCTCAGTAGACGGCGTACACTCGGGATCCAAAATTTGTAACGTATTGAGCAGAATGTTGCCTCAAAATTATGGTGATAATGTAGTTCATGAAAATGTTTAACAATGAGTCGTGAAAGAGCGTGACCCTTTGGCAAAATTATAGGCCTTTTTGTAGCTGTCGGAATGCATTCTGCGTAGTCAATGCGTCCGCCAAGTCGCATTACACCGTCATCGTCTATAATAGGATTCAATTTGTATAGCGGGCTAGCTTTATTTACCGGCAACCCACTTTGTAAGACCTTTATTTCGTCAAAGAATTCCGTCTCTTGCACTAATCTACAAATTAATGTCTCAGCAGTTTTTATATCGGGCGCGTTTAATAATTTTGGGACGACATGTCTTTTGTCACGAAATATTCTAACAGCGTGCAGGACCCAGCTCATGACTTTGAGGAATTTGTAGTAATTTGAATGTTTGTGAAAGTGAATATACTCTTCAACTTTGTTTATTGAATACAGCTGCTTAAAACGCACTTCTTCTTCGCATCCGTCTGGTCTTAGATCGCCGGGCATGGCGGGCCACTCGTCTTTACTTAACTTTAAAAAGGGTGGGCCATTCAACCACTTACCGTTTATGTCGAACGCCTTAATGCGGGTAGCGTCGTCGGCAGGATTATATTTGCCGGGTACCCACCTCCACTGAGATGCGTCGGATGATTGCAGGATTTCTGTTATCCGGTGTGCTACAAACTGTTTGTAGCGCCTTGCGTCCGACCTCACCCACTGGACAACTGTTTTCGAATCGGACCAGAACGTCACTGAAGTTGGCTTAACATCGTGACTGTTGACGACTGCTTCCTTCAATCGTACTCCGAGTACAGCTGATTGGAGTTCCATCCTTGGAATGGAGATCGGTTTCAATGGACTGCATCGTGACCTTCCAGCGACAAACGACACTACGGTAGAACCCTCGTGGGTGATGCGTCAGAATGCTACAGCTGCGAATGCAAGTTCACTCGCATCCACAAAAACATGTAGTTCCACGTCTGCATCTGGCTCAAGAAACTTCGGGTTGTAACACCTTGGCATCTGGAAACATTCAATACAGTTCAAGCTTCTGTACCAATCCAACCATTTGTCGTAAATATCATCAGGGATTGGCTCGTGCCAATCAACGTTACGTTGCCACAGTCTTTGCATTAGTATTTTGGCACGCAGCACAACATTGCAGAGAAACCCGAGCGGATCAAAGATTGACGTAAAGACGCTCAATATTTCGCCTTTTGTTGGCCGTCTAGTACCGTCGAGGATTGAGGTTGACACTTTGGCGAAAAGTAACTTGAAAAAAAGATAATCTTTTGTCGGGTTCCAGTGCATACCGAGCACCTTCTCTGATGCGAATTCAGTTCGACACGGATTGTGAATTAGCGGTAACCGCGGTTGAGCATTACTGGCTACAGCTTCCATAAGCTCGCTTGAATTAGAAATTATTCCTCGTAACTCAAACCCTGCGCTGCCATGAATACCTATCACCTGTTTTGTTACGTTGACGCCCTCTTCGACTGTATGAAAAGTGTCCATGTAGTCGTCAACATAATGGCGATCGACTATAGCGTTTACTGCTCTCGGCGAGCAATCTTGAAATTTGTATGCATGCAAATTCTTAATGAATTGCGCTGAACACGGAGAACTGACTGATCCAAAAATCATAGCGCACATCACGTAAACATCAGGCTGCTTGAGTCTATCGCCCCCTCACCAAAGGAAGCGCTGCGAGTTCTCATCCTCATGGCGGATGAGAATGCGGTGGAACATCTCGCGGATGTCTCCACATACTCCGACTCGACCCTGTCGGAACTTAAACAGTATTGACATGGGCGGTTTCGGCTGGTATTCGTCTGGTCCTTTCATGAGCGCACTATTTAAACTCATGTCGTGTGCTTTTGCTGCTGCATCGAATACCAATCTACGCTTATTGCCTTTGTTAGGATTACATATAGCAAAATGTGGTAGATACCACGTACGTTGGTCCGTGCAACTTGCTTCGAATGACGTAAGCTGCCTCGCGTAGCCCTTTTCCGCATACTCTTTAATTTTGTTGTTGTACCACTCTGCATACTCAGAGTCCTTGGCCATCTTTGGTTCAACTTGTTCAAGTCGCTTCACTGCCATAGAAAAACTTTCAGGAAATTCAACGTCTTCACTACGCCACAGCAGGCCAGTTTCATATCTTCCGGACTTCAATTTTGTAGTCACTTCTAGTAACTTTTGCGCTCTTTTATCTGCTTCTGATTTTATTATTGGCAATTGCTTTATCTCGAAGTTCTCGGCAGAAAAGTATTCTGCTATTTGTTTGTTCACTTCGTACGCCTTGCACATCTCTATATCTACATGACAAATAGTGCCATCGCTAGCAGATTCTTCGTTCGATCCAAACACAGTCCAACCCAAATTTGTTTTGTGGACAGCAAAACCATCGTCGAAATTCATCATGAACCAAAAATACAAGATCACCTAATCAAAGAAGCAAGAAAAAAGTATATTTCTGAGTGTTTTTGACATCTGCCTAAGAATGAAAACAAACAAAGAAAACGAAAAAGGCGCGGTGATTGAGTGCGATTAAATCGGTATTTATTATAAAATATACAAAGTGAAACTTGATGACAATTAGCAAAAAAAGTTCATAAAATATGGTTTTCATGATTGAAAGTGTTTTACAATCGCATATCATTACCACGGGTCGATTTTTCAATGCCACCGTTCTGGCCACAAACGTGCACCCACTTTTCACGCAAATTTACGCCTTTTGGCAAACCAAACATACGCACAAACTTGTTCCGACCACACAGCACTTTATTTTATATCATAAATATGTAATAAACCAAAATTTATAATTAAAATCGCTGCAGAAAACACATTCAATCGCTAAAAAATCACTACGAAGAGGTAGAAGACGATGTAAACAAACCCGAAAAACGTCAAAAAACGCTACGAAAACTTTTTTCTGAAAATCGATTACAAATACAACGATGGCTGATTAGGTGATCTGTAGTCGTTGGTTCATGGAAATTCATTGCTTTAATTGTTCGCGTTAAGTTCGAGTGCGGCAATCCAATAAGAATTTGCGGCACAGCGTTGTTGTAATCACTAATGCAAATGTCTTTCAGTTCTGTATGCTGTTGCGTGAACTCGCGCAACCTCAACGTCTGCTGCGGCAGATACCGCTGTTTCGTTGTGCGCACACCACTCATGTGATGAAATTCTGCTGCTTCAACGTCGCCGGCAATTTCAAGTGATACTTGCCGCGAATGTTCGCTAGTTGTGTGGTTGCCGATCCACTTCAAACGAAGCATGTCGGTTTTGACTTTCAACCCGATTGCGTTAGCTACTTTCTCCTCTAGCAGTGATATCTTCGCTCCTTCGTCAATGAAGGCGACAACGTTTATCTCCCCTTTCGGACCTTTTAGTTTGACGGGCAAATACTTCAATAGTGTCTGACTGCACTGTTTATATTGTTTAGCCGAGTTCTGTTGCACAGTTTGATAGCCACTTACTGTGGCAACGGCTGTGCTCTCAAGAGCAGTGTTGCCCTTTGAATCTTCATGTCCCTTATGGAGTAATCGGTTGTGGAACTTATTGCATGATAAAAACAAACAAACAGCAGAAGCATAATCGATTTATTTTGACAAAATTCCAACGACTAGCATAATCGATATCTTTAAACTTGTGGCACTGATACAGCTGATGGCTTTGTTTAGACATTGCACACATATTCTCAATATTGATGGCAGTCATTACTGGCTTTGATGAAGCTTTAACTTTATTGCTAACCTGTTCATTTCCTGCATTCTTTGGAGGCATGACATCGATGCACATAGACACGTAAGTAGCAATTTGCTGCAACCAATTGCAGAAATCACGCACAGTGGGATAAGGAATTTGCAAAGTAAATATATGACGATACCATTCTTCTCTCTTGTTCACTGCCAGCTTGCACACAAGTTCCTCAAGAAGAGTCGGATTATTGAGATGCGGTATGGCTCCGGAATTTTCCAGGAACGCTGTTAAATTAGATACTATAGCACTGAGGTTGAGGATTTCAGTTATTCGTCCTCCGGTTACTGCAGGAAACGATCGAACTTTTGCTATTTGACTGCGGATTAATAACTCCGGTCGGCCGTAATGAAATTCGAGAGTTTTCATCGCAGCCTCTACACTATTTGGGTGGATAAGCAACGATTCCACCTGCTGTCGGGCTCTACCTTTTAACGCCTTCTGCAAGCGTAACAAATTTTCTACATTTGTGTAAAAATACATGTTGGTGGTTTCCTTGAAGGCGACAGAAAACATAGGCCATTCCTCGGGCGAACCGTGGAATTCAGGCAAATCTAATATTTTTCGTGTTTGTGTTTGTGAATAGCAACCGGGGGTCCAAGTTGGATGGGTGCCATTCATCACGGAGGCAGCTGATACATTCGGCATATAAACGTGTGGCAAATTAGATGTACTTACTGTTGAAGTTGTGGCACTTCTGTTGATTGACGGAAAACCTGTACTTTGGTGAGCGGTTGCGAAGTTCTGGCTAGACTGCATTGGAGAATAATTTGTGGTATAGTTACCATAGACTGGATACAAGCCAGTGGCGTTGACAGAAGTGGCGTTGGCATAGTTTACGCCGGCAAAGGTTACGATGGCCCTTTCGTGGGCCGAGGTAGCGCTAGTTAAGTCGCTGGCAGCACTAAGATTAGTTTCAAGGCAACTTGAGGCGACGGCTGTTGAGCGGCTAGTAACGATAGGGCTGGGTATTGTAGGTTCGACATTTTTGAAGCTGGCGGTAGTAGCTTCGGCAGCATTAACGTCGATAGATTGACGATTCATTTTTTCCTTTAAGCAGAGCTTATCTTGCTCCGCTGCGGCAAGCGACTTCTGCAGCATTTTAATCTGTTCGCGCAGATCTGCCAATGTGCTGTCTTGTTGCATAATGGTGCAGTCAGTTTCGTCGCCACTGTTCGAACAATTCTCGTCGGCCATGTTGACTTCGCGAATGTTCGATGTGACTATCCGACTTCGCAAATGGTAGCGTTGTTCTTCTTCGGAAGTTTCTCGGTTGCCACGTGGCAAGTCCAATGATTTCATAGATAATCGCCGTGCGAATATTTAGAGAAATCACAGCATAAATATTAAAAGAATGTTGCTGGCACAATAGCAACGTTAAAGCGACGTACAAAGTGGCGGCTAACGATGTGGTTCGAAATAGAAACACGGATATATTAGGAACGCACTTTAATGAAAATTGTATATTTATACGATTTTATACAATCGTTATCTTAAGTCTGATTGGGAGTGGTTTTAATATCTGTAAATGAAATTAATTAAGGTAATATTCACCAGCAGATTATATGTATGTCTTACTTATCCGTGTCCTCGTACGTCTCTGAAATGGCGAACGGCTACATACAGATCAGTTCGTCCAAATCAACGACGTTTACACGTGCGAGGCATGGTTGCAATTTAACGTACAAAGATATTTCGTATTTCGGGATTTCTTATAGTAGGATTGTAATAGAGCAACAATTAATTCTTAAGGTTTAAACAGTAACAGTGTTAGTAAATAAGGGCTAAGCGGGTATCCGGAATCACCTATAAATAAGTAGTTTTTGTTTTAAAATGTATTTACATTAATTTTGTGCCGATGTAACAAATTTAAAGTACCTAAATAAATAGAGTTATGATCGCCACTTTGATGCACATTCTCCAAATAAGTCTTTAATGAACTATTGTTCCACACGAAAGAATCATGTGTAGAACCAGCATATCTAGCATCCGGATATTCATGTCATGATCGCAAGCCTTTAATATACAATTTGTTTATCAGGGTTGCTGTATTAATTTCTTAAAAACTTACAAGCATAGCATTTATAACGGGTGATTTTTTTGAGGTTAGGATTTTCATGCATTAGTATTTGACAGATCACGTGGGATTTCAGACATGGTGTCAAAGAGAAAGATGCTCAGTATGCTTTGAAATTTCATCATGAATAGACTTACTAACGAGCAACGCTTGCAAATCATTGAATTTTATTACCAAAATCAGTGTTCGGTTCGAAATGTGTTTCGCGCTTTACGTCCGATTTATGGTCTACATAATCGACCAAGTGAGCAAACAATTAATGCGATTGTGACCAAGTTTCGCACTCAGTTTACTTTATTGGACATTAAACCAACCACACGAATGCGTACAGTGCGTACAGAAGAGAATATTGCGTCTGTTTCTGAGAGTGTTGCTGAAGACCGTGAAATGTCGATTCGTCGCCGTTCGCAGCAATTGGGTTTGTGTTATTCGACCACATGGAAGATTTTACGCAAAGATCTTGGTGTAAAACCGTATAAAATACAGCTCGTGCAAGAACTGAAGCCGAACGATCTGCCACAACGTCGAATTTTCAGTGAATGGGCCCTAGAAAAGTTGGCAGAAAATCCGCTTTTTTATCGACAAATTTTGTTCAGCGATGAGGCTCATTTCTGGTTGAATGGCTTCGTAAATAAGCAAAATTGCCGCATTTGGAGTGAAGAGCAACCAGAAGCCGTTCAAGAACTGCCCATGCATCCCGAAAAATGCACTGTTTGGTGTGGTTTGTACGCTGGTGGAATCATTGGACCGTATTTTTTTCAAAGATGCTGTTGGACGCAACGTTACGGTGAATGGCGATCGCTATCGTTCGATGCTAACAAACTTTTTGTTGCCAAAAATGGAAGAACTGAACTTGGTTGACATGTGGTTTCAACAAGGTGGCGCTACATGCCACACAGCTCGCGATTCTATGGCCATTTTGAGGGAAAACTTCGGAGAACAATTCATCTCAAGAAATGGACCGGTAAGTTGGCCACCAAGATCATGCGATTTGACGCCTTTAGACTATTTTTTGTGGGGCTACGTCAAGTCTAAAGTCTACAGAAATAAGCCAGCAACTATTCCAGCTTTGGAAGACAACATTTCCGAAGAAATTCGGGCTATTCCGGCCGAAATGCTCGAAAAAGTTGCCCAAAATTGGACTTTCCGAATGGACCACCTAAGACGCAGCCGCGGTCAACATTTAAATGAAATTATCTTCAAAAAGTAAATGTCATGGACCAATCTAACGTTTCAAATAAAGAACCGATGAGATTTTGCAAATTTTATGCGTTTTTTTAAAAAAAAAGTTATCAAGCTCTTAAAAAATCACCCGTTACTAAAAAAGCCTTTTCTATGTAGATAGAGGTGTCTATTTGCAGTGGGGGCATAAATCGCAATATGTGTTCCGTCAACACAGCCAATCACGTTGGGTATTCCTGATCTGGAGAAAAATTTGTTCCTTGCCTGTTGCTTCTCTTCTTCTGTTATTTCTGTGATTATCGAAGCACTGCAAATTTCTCTTTCTAAAATGGGCAGTACCTCCTTCAAAATGAGCGAAACTGTAGGTTGCGCAAGACCCAATTTAAATTCATTTCCTACAGCTTGCTGATAACTGCCATGCGCAAAAAATCTCAGTGCGCAACACAATTTTAGCATTGGCGTTACAGATGAGGACAGGCGGCAATTAAATTTGTCCTTGATTTTGTCCAGCACATACATAAAAGCGTCCTTGCTTAGCCGAAAATTCGCTATAAATCTATAAATACATATACAGTATATTTTGCTTAGCTGCACATCCTTCTTTGTACGAAAAACTTGTGCACTTAACCGAAAAAGGTACTTAAGCGAATTTTCTTTACTACTTCAATGAGGAAGGTACCCGAATCCCTATGAAACCAAGTAATGGAGGAGCACTTACCACGTAGAAATTAGTGCCAGAGCAATTTTTACCGAATGGTATCTAATTATCTATATAACTACATAAATTGATAGCCATTTTCGTTGTTCTGCGAGATGAGCAAAATAAATAAAAGCTTGTAAAATTAGGTAATTGTAGGTCCAATGCAGGTAAACGTAATACTTTCTTTGATAATTGATACTAGTTGCACAATTTTTAAGGCAGGTATCGCCAATGTGCAGGTATGTTGAATGCATCTATCGGAGCAGTTTACTTACAAATGTTACAAATAACGCCCCTGATGCGCATTTTGGGGTAGGTATCTTAAAGGTGCACTTAAGCATAAAGGCAGCAAAGCAAAATATACTGTACATATATGCATACATTTTTCATGTTTCATTGAATAACCTATTTGCACTGGATACTTACACTGTGGACGGCAGCTCCATAGGATTAGAGTAATCCTTACTAATATTATAAATCCGAAAGTGAGTTTGTTTGTTTGCTTTGCTTTCACGCCTTGACCACTCAACCGATCATCATGAAATTTTGTATACTGCTGTCATTTAGCCCAACTTAAAATATAGGATAAATTTAATCTCGATTAGACAAGGGGGCGTGGCACCTCCCATACAAACGGAATTTTTCATACAGCATTTCTCAGGAAATATTTTTGATATATTACTGGAACTTGATACGGAGATATATAAAATCATTATCCACTCACGGATGAGGGCTGAATATATTTTTTAAAGGGTTGCCACCTGTTTGAAAAGTAAAATTTAAATTGCTTATGCGCAACCTATCTGAAGAATTAAAATGTGGTTGTCTAACGAAATATTGTTAAAAATCCTTTGGTTTGAGAGTTTTGAATAATATTTAAGTCTTTCACAAGGGTTGCCACATTTTTAAAAACTAAATTCAATTATTTAAATTTAAATATTACAGTACAGCGCAATGGTTCTGGTGGTTGATTTATCGGTGGTGACTTGAAATTTACCACTCTGCAACTCAACCCTGGTGTCTCAGAATGAAGCTTTAACGCATAATAATACTGGCATATCACGTCCATTGGGCCAATCGTAACACATAAGAGTTCGATATACTCAACGGCGCAACAGGTCGATTTAATTTGACATTCACGGCACCTTTTCTAACTTGGTGTTTATTCGTAATGACTCCAGCGCTATCTGGCAGCCCTTTTTGGCAATAGTATTGCCTTTACCGTTACCAATAAATATTTTGAAGTGGATAATAAATAAAAAATTTAGTTATAACTTCACTACAGCGCCAACTGGCGGGTAAAGTTTTGAAACTACGCTCTCCAGAGAGCCACTCAAAAGTACACAATAAACTTCGTTAAAATCGGTCCGGGCATTTAGAAGGATTTCACTCACCAACACACAGACACAAGAATTATATATAAACTTTTTTGCGGCGCCATGACCCCTTGAGTATAAGATTGATTTCATATATTACCGTACCAAGTTCCAGTATTCTACAGTATATTATTCAACACTTCCAGAGATATGCAGTATGAAAAAATCGGTTTGTATGGGAAGTGCCACGCCCCTTCATATATTAAAATTTTTAGCCTATAACCATCCTTGGGACGTGTGAAGCAGGTATCCGAAATTAAAAAAAAATCGGTTCGGCCGTTCTCGAGCTTTGCGAACACATAAAAAACGGCTTTCAAAATATATATTGTTGTAGAAGATTGGTATGAATCTAAATGGGTTTGAATGAATGAAAAAGGTTGCCAACTGTTTGAAAATTTAAATTCAAACTACTCAATGATTTAAATGAATTCAGTTCAATTTGAATTCAATTGAAATAGTCTTGAAAGGGCTTAATTTCAAAACTACATGTAAGAGGTTTCCATCTGTTTAAAATCTCAAATTGAGTTCAGGGGATAAGTTAATTGAAAAAGTATGACAAGTGAGAAGTTTAGGAACGTTTTAGTTTGAAAATATTTTGAAGCTGGTTAAACAAATTTTAAACCTCCTGTTTTTTAATTGAGTTTTCTTGAAATAAATTTTACTCAATGTATCACGTAGAAATTTCATACACTCAGCGAAGCGGGTGAGGGCGATCTAGTCTCTAATAAAACGCCGCTGACGAACAAGGTTAGCTCGCGGTTCAACATTATAACTATGCTCAAAATATAAATCTACGTTATAAAACATTTTGCTTTTTAAATTTTAGTTTGTAATAACAAGGAATTCGAAGTATAAATGACAGAAACGTCAAATGAGGATGAAGTCATTTAATTTGTTTGAATGGCAACGACGCATGTTCGGCGAAAAAGTTCATTCGC
Source organism: Rhagoletis pomonella (assembly GCF_013731165.1). Taxonomy (NCBI): domain Eukaryota; kingdom Metazoa; phylum Arthropoda; class Insecta; order Diptera; family Tephritidae; genus Rhagoletis; species Rhagoletis pomonella. Next base: position 940,072 of record NW_023458569.1, on the reverse strand, counting down.
CACTCACAATGCAAATTTTAGGTGTGTTCGCCAAACCGTTCGCTTCGCCAAATTTATTCGCTTCGCAAGTGACAATACCAGCCATAACTTCTACCGCTTAGAGTTTGTTGCTTTTCCATTTCCACACACAAATCGTGGTGTAAAGCTCAATAGCACTATTGAAATAAAAGTATTTAACTTGGTGTTGGTTCGAGACGAGCGAATAGCGACTGAGTCATAAGAGTCAAAAGATGGGCGGTCCCCCGTCGCAAAGGTCGGACGAGGTAGGCGGGAAATGTTTAGAGGCAACTCTGCATCTGCAAGGCACATAGCATAGGGCTGCCAGATATCTCTGTTGCCAAACCGGGACACTTAAGGGGGGGCAGAGGCCTCTCGCTGCCTTCCCCTTCGTTTCGACAAAAATTACGTACGAAAGGATGTAGTAAAATTTTATTTTGACAAAAAAAAACATAAAAACATGAGATCATTACAATGTACACCAGCAAAACAAAACAATTTATCACAACTAAAGTACAGAGAATTTTCCACAATGCATGTACCTTTTTTGTTCCTTATAAAAATACAGTTTATACTAAATACATCAGAAAACATAAAAATAAAATTTCTAAACTTTGTGCAAAACTCGGGAAAATGCAATAATTTTGCATACAAATTCGCAACTTTCTATTCAGACTTTTTTATAAAAATTTTGAAAATGAAGTTTTGCAGCCCATAAAAATTTAGTTGATTTTTGGTATTGTTTTTACTGAGAGTTTCTTCCATACAAACTATGTTCGACATTTTTTTGTATGCGGAAGACACTGTCAGCAAAAAATCAACGAAATTTTCTGGTAACTTCAGACTTGCACTTTACTAATTGGCTCAAAAGCTACATTTTCAAAATTTTTCTAAAAGATCTGATTAGAAATTGTAATTATATTATAATTATAAGTAATCTAGGTTTCACGAAAGAAAAAAAATTAAATACAAGGTCAGGATCAGTAATTTGTTTCGTTGCTGTGAGCTTGTTTCAAAACTTCTGGCTATTGCGTAATATAATTGTAAAACTCTGTGCATGTCATTTTAACGTATTTAGGTACATACTTATATTAATCATCAACTATTGCTTGTGCAAAACGTGCTAAATTAAAAAAAAAAATCGCATATGAAAGAGCACCAACCCAACTCGTAATAAATTTAAGTATACAAATTTTAGTATTTAGTATAGAAATATTCAATTGGAATACGCCAATATTAAAATGAAGCGCTTTGCACTTAACGGATGCTTTTTCATAATTAAGTTAAAAAAATATATATTTAAATTCCATGCTGTCTGTAATGCGATTTGAACCCTGACGCTCTGGAAATTAGCAAATTGTGGCAAGCATCTTCGTGCACTCAGCTACAGCCAGACATGTAAATGTGCATTCAAATGTTCAGTTTGATTCAACACCACGTGTGCGTGGTATGAAAGTATTGTTTTTAAGTACGAACATTTCAAAACGATAATCAAATAAAAAATATTCATGTTTACTACGCGTTATTTCCCCCAGTAAATTCATAAAATTTTTCTTAATATTACAACGCGTTTTTTCTCTCAGTGTAGTCATTTTTATGCAAAATTTGTGCAATCAAATCGAAACCCGGGACATTTTAAGGTTGGACCGGGACACCGGGACAAATAGTCTAAAACCGGGACATGTCCGGGAAAACCGGGACGTCTGGCAGCCCTAACATAGCACGCAACGGCCAACCAACAAATTCTGACTTTTCCTTTTTATTATGGAGATTCGTTTTTCGCTTGCGCGTAAGATCTAACCTGATGTTAATTTGAAAAATACTTAACAATTAAATTTTATAAGCTCAAATAAAGTTTATTAAACAATATTAAAGAATCAAAACCTGTGCTGCTTTAATTTCAAACAGCTTCACAACTGAAACAAATTCTTTAATTAAACGTAAACATTAACAGCTGTTTAAGAATGCACAGTGTGGCCGACTGTCTTAACTTTTTTCAAATTTTCCCAGTAATTGGTTACAAATCGAACACCAAAAAAAACTTTGCAATAAGCGAAAGTTTAAGAACTGAGTTTTTGCCGCTAAAACTGAAAATAGTGCAGTGGTATAAATGATAAACAACCAACTACATCTATAATAAGTGTTAGTAAGTACCTTGTATGTTCAATGGAATACCAACCTTTAATTTCATATCACCATTCTGAAAGTGATGTTGCTCAACTCGAAATTGCAAGCCCAAAATGGTAGTTTCCAAGCCATCACGCCCAGAAATTATAGTATCATATTTTCGCAGAGCATGTGATTCAGCCGGTTCACCATTAACATACCAATAGAGTTCCACAGCAGGTTTTGAACGCCCATTTGTACAATTTATTCTGACCCAGTCACCAGTTGTATAGCGCGGCCGACAACCAGAAATTTTGGGCGGACCCTGATCGGGTAGAGCTGAAAGTAAACATTGGAAGGAGGGGAATTCTTTTACTGGGATTATATGTACAAATATTAAAGTGGGTCTGAAAACATTTTATTTTATTTCAATTAACCCATTAGAGTGGTTCAAAACCAGTAAAGTCGGAATTTTAACGTCCCCCTATGATTATTCTATCGAAAAAATATACCCCTATTTTGAAGTGAAACTTCTTTAGCGGCGGTTGGTTGGTTGGGAGTAAATTGGCAAATTCAACGGAAAGTGCACACGGAAATGGTGCATCGGAAATAGTGCAACGGAAATGGTTGGCGCTGAAACAAGAGTAATTTAACAAATACTTGCTTCTAAGAGGTTAAAGAATAACACTTAGAAAAAGACCAATACAAAAGTTGAAGTAAAGGTGAGTACAAACATAGATAAAGAAAAGGATAAAGGCAAAGGTAAAAATAAAAATAAAAAAATAAACAAACATGAGTAAAGATAAAGGCAAAAATGAAGACCAAGGTAAATATAAACACTTTACTTATATAAGGGCAAAGGTGAAAGGGAATATGTAGATGAAGGAAATGATTAACATAAAAGTAAAAACAAAGATAAATGCAAAAGAAGATGAGAATACCGATGAAAGTAAAGATGAAGAAAGATTAAAATAAAGGTAATTACAGGGAAAAGGATATAGACAGAAACACAGAGACTCAATCTGGGAACTATTTTGGGATTTTAGAAATTCTTGGGACTTATCGATGTAATAGTCGATTTTTTTTCGGTTTTGTTTTCGATATATTCATCGATTTTGTTACCGAAATTTTTATCGATTTTGTTATCGATATTTTCGGAACTTATCGATATAATCGATATTTTTATCGATTTTGTTATCAAAAATTTTTTCGATTTTGTTATCGACATTTTCGGAGCTTATCGATATAATAATAGATATTTTTTGTAGATTTTGCTATCGATATTTTTATCGATTTTTATCGAGTATTTATCGACTTTGTTATCGATTATTTGTTGATTTTTTAATCGATTTTGTTTTCGATATTTTTATCGATTTTGTTATCGCTATTGTTATCGATTATTTATCGGTTTTGTTATCAATATTGTTATCGATTACTTAGCGATTTTGTCATCGGTTTTCTTATCGATCTAGAGATCTAGATAGAAAAAAGAAAAAAATATAACCTTAAGCAAAAGCATGTATGTATATTGGTTATGGACAAAATAGATATGTAACGTAAGTTTCACTTCTCCAGTGTGGGCCAGGCGCACTTCCTTTTTTTTATTTTGAAATCAAAAAACATTTAGGGAGTGCTCAAAGCGCTCAAAATTGTCCATGTTTTTTATATGGGGGAGAAACAACTTTTCGTAGAAATGGTATACAATTCCTGCAAATCAATTATGCCTATTACGGTATCCGACGGATGCCATCCGCACGGATCTTATCCAATTCCAACTCTGATAGCAAGCTACCGTAAAGGATTAGACTCATGCGAGTCTCTTCAATCGGACTGGAATAGGCATGTACCCGACGGATGTCATTTGTACAAACTTTTCGCTTCTTACGACAGTTGGAATTGGAGTAGATCCGTGCGTATGGCATCCGTTGGATACCATAAAAGGCATGAATATTTTTCTATCGGAAAACTGTGGTTCTCAGCTCAATCAAGTTAGCGGCGCTGAAATGAAAAAATTAAGAAAAAATTTGTTCGTATTGTGCTCATTGTGAGCTAATTTCGGCCACTTTTCGTTTTTTTTTGCGCCCCGACCATTTGGTAAATAACTAAGACTTTGTTAAGTTAACCGTAACTTAGCAAAACATTCATTCAATGAAGTCTTTTTACTACTTATATGGGCTTATTTTATTGGGCTTTTTATGTACTTTCAAAATATTGCCCAGTAAACATCGAAAACCCGCTTGACGCCACGCTATCTGGCCCACTTCTTAAACTGTGGTCGAACACGGATAAATATATTTGAGGAACTACGTGCTATTTTTGGGCTTTTTAGAGTCACCAAAATAATTATAGGAACTCATCCAATTTCCGAGATAATTAAGACTTTGCTGGGTTAACCGTAACTTAGCACAACATCCATCCAGTGAAGATTTTGTACTACTTATCTGGGTTTATTATTTTGGGATTTTTATGCGCTTTGCTAATATTGCCCGCTGAACATTGAAATCGCTAAAATATATCGCCAAAAGTATTGCCCAGTAAACATTGAAAACTCGCTTGACGTCAAACACGGATAAATATTAATGGGAAATTACGTGCTCTTTTAGCGCTTTTTAGAGTCACCAAAATAATTATAGGAGCTCATCCAGTTTCCGAGATAATTAAGACTTTGCTGGGTTAACTGTAACTTAGCAAAACATCCATCCAGTGAATACTTTTTACTGCTTATCTGGGTTTATTATTTTATGCTTTTTATATACTTTGCTAATATTGCTCGTTGAACATTGAAAAATCGCTAAAAATATTGCCCAGTGTAGGGTTTGTATTTGTGTTATTACCTTTTATTGTACTGTGTTCATTTCAACTTTGTAATTTTGGAAATTTTAGATTTATGTGATTTTTGTGGTCAATCAAATAGAAAATTTTTATTATTCAAACTTTTCTCGAATTGTTAACAACGTAAAATAAAATTAATTTTGTTAACTTGTAATAATTAAATTTATTTAAGAATAAATACCTTTTTAAAACCCTACATTTGGCGATCATGCCAGGAGAAGATGTTGCCGTGTTTTAAAGCTAATCAAACTAATAACAAGCTAGCTTATAGAACCAACTAGCAGCCATAACAAAAGGGTGCTCCAGTTTAGTCAAGAGGAGGTTCCCTGTGCAACATCAATTATCTCCAAGCAATCGGTAAGCGAAACGCTGAACGACGCAAGCAGATAAAGCGTGCAACGAAACGCACCTTCTGCAACATAGAAACTGTAGTAGTAACGACGATTCCGCATTGACATTGATTAGAGCCACAAATATATCGGCATTGGAAACAGATTCCGCTTCTGAAACCACCAGCGGTGAAAGCGATCACCGTCGGCATCACAATTCCTGCGATATACGCGTGCCAACAACTTACTGCACACCAGCTAAACACCAGTTTTTTATCACCTCAGCACATCGTAGATCACTGTTGCGACTCACATCGCCAGCAACATTATTATCGTCACATTGACTGGTGCGCCATCAACAACAGCAATCCTTGCCATAGCAGGAGTCACAGCACTAACGGTTGCCATCGTAACAGCAGCGACTGTAACAACAAAAGCAACAACAGTGACTACCAAAGAAGAAGCAGTGCAACCACAACTGTCACAGTAACGCAAAAACAACAACTTGAACGTCAACAACTTTAACGAATGTCATAGAAGCATTGGTGAGCTGTATTATTCAAATTTTTTAGACTAGTATAACTTTGACACTATTTTTGTTAAAAATAAATAATTACAGCATTTAATTATTATTTATAAATATTACAACTTTTTGACATAATTGTAAACTTCCCTTTTCTGAGGTCTTTTATATTTGCTCA
>NW_023458569.1:932932-934007 GCF_013731165.1 Rhagoletis pomonella | reverse complement strand
CCACATACTCTTTAATTTTATTGTTGTACCACTCTGCATACTCAGAGTCCCTTGCCATCTTTGCTTCAACTTGTTCAAGTCGCTTCACTGCCATAGAAAAACTTTCAGGAAATTCAACCTCTTCATAAGCCACAGCAGGCCAGTTTCATATCTTCCGGACTTTAATTTAGTAGTCTCTTCTAGTAATTTTTGCGCTCTTTTATCTGCTTCTGATTTTATTATTGGCAATTGCTTTATCTCGAAGATCTCGGCAGCAAAGTATTCTGCTATTTGCTTGCTCGCTTCGTACGCCTTGCACATCTCTATGTCTACATGACAAATAGTACCATCGCTGGCAGATTCTTCGTTCGATCCAAACACTGTCCAACCCAAATTTGTTTTGTGGACCGCAAAACCATCGTTCATTGCTTTAATTGTTCGCGTCAAGTTCGAGTGCGGCAATCCAATAAGAATTTGCGGCACAGCGTTGTTGTAATCACTAATGCAATAATGTCTTTCAGTTCTGTATGATGTTGCGTGAACTTATGCAACCTCAACGTCTGCTGCGGCAGATACAGCTGTTTCGTTGTGCGCACACCACTCATGTGATAAAATTCTGCTGCTTCAAAGTCGCCGGCATTTTCAAGTGATACTTGTCGCGAGTGTTCGCTGGTTGTGTGGTTTCCGATCCACTTCAGACGAAGCATGTCGTTTTTACCTTTCAACCCGATCGCGTTAGCTACTTTCTCCTCTAGCAGTGATATCTTCGCTCCTTCGTCAATGAAGGCGACAACGTTTATCTCCCCTTTTGGACCTTTTAGTTTGACGGGCAAATACTTCAATAGTGTCTGACTGCACTGTTTATGTTGTTTAGCTGGGTTCTGTTGCACAGTTTGATAGCCACTTACTGTGGCAACGGCTGTGCTCTCAAGAGCAGTATTGCCCTTTGAATCTTCATGTCCCTTATGGAGTAGTCGGTTGTGGAACTTATTGCATGATAAAATATTACAAGGGCGGCGTTTATTACATTTTTGCATATTATGTCCAGACTCCAAACAGCAGAAGCATAATCGATTTATTTTGACGAAATTCCAAC
>NW_023458569.1:929829-932832 GCF_013731165.1 Rhagoletis pomonella | reverse complement strand
ATTCGAAGCAAGTTGCACAAACAAACGTACGTGGTATCTACCACACTTTGCTATATGTAATCCTAACAAAGGCAATAAGCGTAGATTAGTATTCGATGCAGCAGCAAAAGCACACGACATGAGTTTAAATAGTGCGCTCATGAAAGGACCAGACGAATACCAGCCGAAACCGCTCGGGTCAATACTGTTTAAGTTCCGACAGGGTCGAGTCGGAGTATGTGGAGACATCCGTGAGATGTTCCACCGCATTCTCATCCGCCATGAGGACGAGAACTCGCAACGCTTCCTTTGGAGAGGGGGCGATAGACTCAAGCAGCCTGACGTTTACGTGTTGTGCGCTATGATTTTCGGATCAGTCAGTTCTCCGTGTTCAGCGCAATTCATTAAGAATTTGCATGCATACAAATTTCAAGATTGCTCGCCGAGAGCAGTAAACGCTATAGTCGACCGCCATTATGTTGACGACTACATGGACAGTTTTCCTACAGTCGAAGAGGGCGTCAAAGTAACAAAACAGGCGATAGGTATTCATGGCAGTGCAGGGTTTGAGTTACGAGGAATAATTTCTAATTCAAGCAAGCTTATTGGAGCTGTAGGCAATAATGCTCAACCGCGGTTACCGCTAACTCACAATCCGTGTCCAACTTAATTTGTATCGGAGAAGGTGCTCGGTATGCACTGGAACCCAACAAAAGATTATCTTTTTTTCAAGTTACTTTTCGCCAAAGTATCAACCACAGTCCTCGACGGTACTAGGCGACCAACAAAAGGCGAAATATTGAGCGTCCTTATGTCGATTTTTGATCCGCTCGGTTTTCTTTGCAATGTTGTGCTGCGTGCCAAAATACTAATGCAAAGACTGTGGCAACGTAACGTTGATTGGCGCGAGCCAATCCCTGACGATATTTACAACAAATGGTTGGATTGGTACAGAAGCTTGAACTGTATTGCATGTTTCCAGATGCCAAGGTGTTACAACCCGAAGTTTCTTGAGCCAGATGCAGACGTGGAATTTCATGTTTTTGTGGATGCGAGTGAACTTGCATTCGCAGCGGTAGCATTCTGGCGCATCACCCACGAGGGCTCTACCGTAGTGTCGTTTGTCGCTGGAAGGTCACGATGAAACCGATCTCCATTCCAAGGATGGAACTCCAATAAGCCGTACTCGGAGTACGATTGAAGGAAGCAGTCGTCAACAGTCACGATGTTAAGCCAACTTCAGTGACGTTCTGGTCCGATTCGAAAACAGTTGTCCAGTGGGTGAGGTCGGACGCGAGGCGCTACAAACAGTTTGTAGCACACCGGATAACAGAAATCCTGCAATCATCCGACGCATCTCAGTGGAGGTGGGAACCTGGCAAATATAATCCTGCCGACGACGCTACCCGCATTAAGGCGTTCGATATAGACGGTAAGTGGTTGAATGGTCCACCCTTTTTAAAGTTAAGTAAAGACGAGTGGCCCGCCATGCCGGGCGACCTAAGGCCAGACGGATGCGAAGAAGAAGTGCGTTCTAAGCAGCTGTCTTCAATAAACAAAGTTGAAGAGTGTATACACTTTCACAAATATTCAAATTACTACAAATTCCTCAAAGTCATGAGCTGGGTCCTGCACGCTGTTAGAAGATTTCGTGACAAAAGACATGTCGTCCCAAAATTGCTGAACGCGCCCGATATAAAAACTGCTGAGACATTAATTTGTAGATTAGTGCAAGAGACGGAGTTCTTTGACGAAATAAAGGCCTTACGAAGTGGGTTGCCGGTAAATAAAGCTAGCCCGCTATACAAATTGAGTCCTATTATAGACGATGACGGAGTAATGCGACTTGGCGGACGCATTGACTACGCAGAATGCATTCCGACAGCTACAAAAAGGCCTATAATTTTACCAAAGGTTCACGCTCTTTCACGACTCATTGTTAGACATTTTCATGAATTACATTATCACCATAATTTTGAGGCAGCAATCTGCTCAATACGTTACAAATTTTGGATCCCGAGTGTACGCCGACTACTGAGGTCGGTCAAAGTGGACTGCCAATTTTGTAAGAACATTTCGGCCATTCCAAAAACGCCATTAATGGGGCAATTGCCGGTCGACAGGCTGACTCCTTTCGTGCGGCCGCTTTCCTACACAGGCGTCGACTACTTTGGACCTGTTTTCGTAGCAATAGGGCGCCGTTAAGAGAAACGATTGGTCGCGATCTTTACGTGCCTAACAACAAGGGCAATCCACCTGGAGTTGTCTAGAGATCTCTCGGCAGATGCTACCATTATTGTTCTTAAAAATTTTATTAATCGAAGAGGTATACCGGTTCGAATCAGAAGTGATAGAGGCACGAACTTTGTCGGTGCCAGCAAAGAGGAACGGCTGAATGTTGAGCAAGGTATAACAACCGAATGTAATCGTCGAGGCGTTGAGTGGATTTTCAACACTCCAGCGAATCCCCCTGCAGGTGGCATATGGGAAAGGATGGTACGTGCCGTCAAGAAAGTTCTGTCGTTCACTTTAAAGGAACGCGCGCCTCAGATCGATACGTTACAGAGTTTATTAATAGAGGCAGAGAACTTAGTAAACTCGCGCCCGTTAACGCATGTACCGATTGAGAGCACAGACGCAGACGCTCTCACGCCGAATCATTTTCTGTTGGGTTGCCCCAACTTCGTGCAAACTGCTGCCGTCCCTGAAAAGGCGTGTCTACGGAAGCAGTGGCAAATAACGCAGCAATTAAAGCAAACGTTGGATGTTGGAGTATCTTCCAACTCTGACTCGCAGAACCACATGGCATAAAAGGGTGAAGCCAATAAGCGTTGGGGACGTAGTCATAGTGTGCGACGACAATGAAAGCCGCGGTCAGTGGAAACGAGGTATAGTAGTTGAAGCTGGGCCAGCCGCTAATGGTCAAGTCCGATCGGTCCTAGTGAAGACGACTTCCGGAAACCTACGACGACCAGCATCCAAGATAGCAGTTCTTGACGTTATTGGTGCTTCTCTCGATCCCGA
>NW_023458569.1:925199-929729 GCF_013731165.1 Rhagoletis pomonella | reverse complement strand
CAAACAGCAGAAGCATAATCGATTTATTTTGACGAAATTCCAACGACTAGCATAATCGATATCTTTAAACTTGTGGCACTGATACAGCTGATGGCTTTGTTTACACATTGTACACATTTTCTCAATATTGATGGCAGTCATAACTGGCTTTGATGAAGCTTTAACTTTATTACTAACCTGTTCATTTCCTGCATTCTTTGGAGGCATGACATCGGTGCACATAGACACGTAAGTAGCAATTTGCTGCAGCCAATTGCAGAAATCACGCACAGTGGGATAAGTCATTTGCATTCTTCTCTCTTGTTCACCGGCAGCTTGCAAACAAGTTCCTCAAGAAGAGTCGGATTATTGAGATGCGGTATGGCTCAGGAATTTTCCAGGAACGCTGTTAAATTAGATACCATAGCACTGAGGTTGAGGATTTCAGTTATTCGTCCTCCGCTTACTGCAGGGAACGATCGAGCTTGCTATTTGACTGCGGATTAATAACTCCGGGCGGCCGTAATGAAATTCGAGAGTTTTCATCGCTGCATCTACACTATTTGGGTAGATAAGCAACGATTCCACCTGCTGTCGGGCTCTACCTTTTAAAGCCTTCTGCAAGCGTAATAAGTTTTCTACATTTGTGTAAAAATACATATTGGTAGTTTCCTTGAAGGCGACAGAAAACATAGGCCATTCCTCGGGCGAACCGTGGAATTCAGGCAAATCTAATATTTTTCGTGTTTGTATTTGTGAATAGCAACCGGGGGTCCATGTTGGATGGGTGCCATTCATCACGGAGGCCGCTGATACGTTTGGCATATAAACGTGTGCCAAATTAGATGTACTTACTGTTGAAGTTGTGGCACTTCTGTTAACTGACGGAAAACCTGTAATTTGGTGAGCAGTTGCGAAGCTCTGGCTAGACTGCATTGGAGAATAGTTTGTGGTAAAGTTGCTATAGATTGGATATAAGCCAGCGGCGTTGACGGAAGTGGCGTTGGCATAGTTTACGCCGGCAAAGGTTACGATGGCATTTTCGTGGGCTGGGTTAGCGCTAGTTGAGTCGCTGGCTGTACTAAGATTAGTTTCAAGGCAATTTGAGCCGACGGCTGTTGAGTGGCTAGCAACGATAGGGCTGGGTATTGTAGCTTCGACATTTTTGAAGCTGACGGTAGTAGCTTCGGCGGCATTAACGTCGATAGATTGACGATTCATTTTTTCCTTTAAGTGGAGCTTTTCTTGCTCCGCTGCGGCAAGCGACTTCTGCAGCATTTTAATCTGTTCGCGCAGATCTGCCAATGTGCTGTCTTGTTGCATAATGGTGCAGTCAGTTTCGTCGCCACTGTTCGAACAATTCTCGTCGGCCATGTTAACTTCGCGAATGTTCGATGTGACAATCCGACCTCGCAAATGGTAGCGTTGTTCTTCTTCGAAAGTTTCTCGGTTGCAATGTGGCAAGTTCAATGATTTCATAGATAATCGCCATGCGAATATTTAGAGAAATCACAAGATAAATATTAAAAGAATGTTGCTGGCACAATAGCAACGTTAGGGTGGTTTACAAGGTGGCGGCTAACAAATGTGGTTTGAAATGGAAACACGGATATATTAGGAACCAGGGTTGTTGCGAATATTCGCATTACAAGCCGCGGAGCTTCCGCATTAATTTTAACATTCGCTTTCGCAATAATCAATGCGGATCTTTTGCGAATATGAATATTGAAGGAACCGAAAATAACAGTTTTTTTTACCAGGCAAATATTTTTTATTCCCAGTTAAAAGTCTTTTCAGGATAATAAACAAACCGCTTATCCAAATCAGACAAGTTTGGTACCAAGTGAAGGAAATGTCTAAACGAGCAAAGCAACCCGTTGAAAAATATTTCAATAAAAAGTGTTAATTAATTACCATAGAACAAACCTTAGGTCTGGTATATGAATTTCTTTAGTATTAAATGATAAAAAAATACAAATTATTTCTGCTTAAAAGTTATTTCAGTCACAGAAGAAAGGATTAAAAATGAACTACAAAAACTAAAATTGAAAAACGCTGTTGACGTTACAGGTTCTCCAAATTCAGAAACAACCAAAAGAATGACAATGAAGAATTCTTTGGAAAACAACGGTGTTTAAACAACGATCTTGCCATGATACAAGATTGTGAAGATAGGAGTCAGGAGGATACATCCGAAATTTGCAGCCCTATGCAATTCTCAATGAAGAATTATTGCACCGCAATAAAAAAAAAATAAATATAACTGAAAGACCTGTCAACTGGTACATCGTCAATTGAAAAGTATTTACAATTTTGTCAAGTTTCAAGTGTTTAAAGTTTGTTGCCTCGGGCTAGTACTTATTTAGTGGCGCAGGTTTGATTTACGACCCTTTAAAAACTTTCTATACTAAAAAAAACATTATTAAAAATTACTAACCTCTCCATTTCTAATTAACTAAATCCCCTAATTTACTTACCTAAATTATTTGTTAACAAGTAAAAATGTCTAAGTTCGGGCGGAGGCGAATATTAAATACCCGGCGCAAGTATTCAATATAGTTTTTTCAGCTTTCCGAAAACTACCGCTTCATGGTAAGCAGCGGTGGTTTTACGTCTATTTCAAACATCTTCGATGAGATAAACTTATATAGATATATGTGGGCGGCACCGCGCCCATTTTCCAAAATTCCATATTAATGTTACTTCTTTTCAAAGGATTGTTGTTAGTATCAATTTTAAGTAAAATTAGCTTCCCTAAATTTCGAAATATCAAAGTTTGAAACAGTTCTGAAGTTTACCGTTATATAAAAGTGGGCGTAATTTTAGTCAGATTTCAAAACTTTCAACGTTTTGCCCTTATGTGGCAACCGCAACAATCATACCGAGTTTGGTACACATTGATCGAGCGGTTACGAGATACACATATGTGGTTATAAGTGGGCGGGGTCACGCCCATTTTCCAACCTTTTATTATAAGCCTATTTGTTGCTAAAGAATTATTGCAAAAATCAATTTTGAATAAATTACCTTCAGTATTTACTGATTTATAGAAGCTATCGTATTTCTCTAAATTACCGTTATATGGGATGTGGGCGTGGTAATTATCCGATTCTTTTAATTCTAAGCCGTTTGGTATGTTTTGTGAAGGCCAACAACTGTGCCAAGTTTGGAACAAATTAGTGGAGCGGTTCCCAAGATATACACATGTATGTATGCCTCACGATTGAGAGAAATAGAGATTGCGCCAATCGCGACCGCTAATCCGCTGTTTGTGATTTTGACAGAATCAGCTGTGTGCGCAACGTCATCTGGGTGCAATTGTTGATTGTGAACATAAGAAAACACCAAATAAAAATTTTGATATTTGTGCGTTAATATTTCTGCGTGGTTTTAAACAATTATTGAGACATTACAAAGTAAAATGAAGTTTGCCGTGACAAAGTGTAATAGGGAAAACAAAAGGAAAGCATGCGATATCAGTTTTCTTTCGTTTCCTACGGACGCACATCTGGCGAGAAATGGAAGCAGTTCTGCCGGCGAGGAGATGCATTAAACACCAAATCGAGGTATGTACATAGATACATGAACTTCACTACCTACTTATTTTTGTTAGTACCTGATTTTTTTAGTGCTGGTATGAGGTAATGCACCAGTGGATAAGGTCGCCAGGTGCTAATTCAAGCGGCATCTTACCGCGCTGTTATGTACCTAATACAAACCAGTGCCCAAATTATTATACATTTAAAAGTTCTGCGCAAATTATGTTTTACTTATGTAGATAGAATATTTGTTTCCAAAGAAGCCACACTCATGCAACGTCTCGGAGATGGTACAAAAGTCGTCAAATCAAAGCGGATTTTATGGTGGTTGGCTACCGTCCACAAATATAAATATGCACTCTGAATGGCTTTTTACAATACATGCTTTAGGTCGAGTCCAAAAACTCACTTTGCTGCACACCTTCCTTTTGGTCAACATTACATGCAACACTGTTAATACATCCATTTTTTCATGTGCTAAAAATCGTACTTACCTAAAGTGCTACATGTCCAAAAGTTTTGCTACGTGTTCCTAATTAATCAATCTTTGTATATTTATTGATTCCTGCAAAATGAGGCCATGTAATATTAAAATTAACACATTTTTATACCCGAGCGCACTTGTGCACAAGGGTATATTAATTTTGTTCACATAACGGTTGTTTGTAACAGCCAAAACGAATCGAGATAGATATAGACAAATGTATACATAAATGATCAGGATGAAAAAAGAAATCGATTAAGCCATGTCTGTCTGTCCGTCCGTCTGTCCGTCTGTCCGTCTGTCCGTCTGTCCGTCTGTCCGTGTACACGATAACTCGAGCAAAAATTGAGATATCTCAACGAAATTTGGTATGTAGGTTTCCCTTAATCCAAGGTAGGTTGGTATTGAAAATGGGCGAAATCGGACTTTAACCACGCCCACTTCCCATATAACGGTAATTTCCAGAAATACGAAAACTGCGATATTTTAGTAACTACTGAAGATAATTCACTCAAAATTGATATTTAC
>NW_023458569.1:922238-925099 GCF_013731165.1 Rhagoletis pomonella | reverse complement strand
ATATTGTGGGCGTTTGCATCGCAGCCTAGAATGACAGGAAGTCTTTTTCTGCGGCAGGATTCCAGGAGCTGCTGTACCTCAAGGGGCGGCACGTTGGCGTTGTCCCCCGGAAAATAGGCTGCAGCCAAGACCACCTCCAACTCCCTGCCATCAACCATCAAGGTAGTCTGGACTGCTACCAGGTCCTGTGTTAGAAACTCTGTAATGCAGAAATAGTTAATATCATTTTTCAGCACTACACACGCTCTGGGCCTCTCGCAGGAGAGGTCCCAAATTACCTTATTGTTGTTGTGGTTAAGCCCCCTCACCTGGCCTCTGTAGGTCCACGGTTCCTGTATTAGCAGTATACCCAGGTCTTCCGTGGCAAACCTGCTCGCAATGACCGCCGAGGCGGCCACCGCGTGATGCAGATTGACCTGGGCTACCTCTACTGCTGGTGTCTTCATAATTGGGGCTCGTCCTCGATATCCGAGAGCCGCGCGTCGCCCTCGCTTCCTCTATCGAGTTCGAGCCTGCCAATGTCAGCTAGGAGCTCCTGTGTGGTGCGCGCGTAGTCGAGGCCTTTTGGCCCGGAACTCACCGGAGCTGGTACCTGTGCAGGATCTGTTGACTGGTTGGCTGGTGCCAGTGCCTGTTCTGACAGCGGGTTGGCTGGTGGGGCCGTGGTCGACTCTGTCTCTGGGGCCTCAGTGGAGTCAGTTGCCGCGTCAACACACATGTCTTGCGACTCTGACTCCTTGATGCCTGTCGTCTTTTGTCGCCACGGCCTCACCGAGACGTAGCTGTACCGGAAATTTATGTGGAATCCGGCCCTCTTTATACTGACGTACGACGCCTCGTCGATGCCCAGGTTGAGCCTGAGCCCGTTGTCCTCAGCGTCGCACGACACCACCTTCCACGCAGCCTTGTGGACACCCTCGTTCTGGGCCTGAATAAGCCCCAGCACGTACTCAGCCGATTTCTCGGCGCATCTCGGGAAGAACACCGAGATCGTATGCACCGGCGGGATGTCCTCCCCCCTTTTAGTGCATAGCTCGGGTCCCTTCCACCCTTTAATAGCCGGTGCCTTTTCTGCCAGCCAGGTTGCAGTCCGCTCATCCTTGCAGTCCACAAAGAGCATGCCTGATCGGAAGAACACCCCACAGAACACCAGAGGGTGCCTCCACCCTTTTAGGACCTCGTCCATAATCACATCCTGTAGTCTGGTTAGGTCCTCCGGGCATAGAGCAGCTGCAGGGTAGTCACAGGGCAGCACAGCCACCCGGATGCCTTTGAGAGCATCAGAGTAGCTGGGCTGCTGAGTGGTCCCTTCCAGCGGCTGACCTTGGCCCGCAGACCCTTCCAGGCCACTAGACTCTGTCGGAGGGGGTGTAGGCCCCCGCTGTCGCTTGGGGGTCGGTGGCTCCGGTGGTGTAACCTGTACGCTGGTTCGCTTTGCTGGACCTGTGGAAGTAGCTGATGGGTTACCTATGGGTTCGCCGCCTCTCCGCCAATAGGCGGGCGCGGGTCTCTGCTGCTGTTGCCCGCTTATCAGCAGGCGCGGGTTGTCCACCTGAGTTGCTGCCATGCTGCCTAGCAGCGGTAGCAGACCTATTGCCTCTGCGCTTGCGCTCTTCGCGCTCACGTTCCTCGAGCTCCACCTCCTGCCGTACCTCCGCCATAGCGCGGGCTTCATCAGCTGATTTCCCCTGCCGAAGGTACCGAAGATACCACTTGACTCCCGACCCACCAAGGCCAGCTCGATGGTGGTCGTCAAGGGCTCCCGGTTGACCGGAGGGGGGTTGTGGAGGAGGTCTGCACCTGCGACTTCTTTTCTTATTCTCCTGTACATGCCACCCAGAACCTTGTGACGCTGTGGAGGTCCGACTGGGAGACCTACGGTGCCTACTTCCGGAACGGTGCCTGCTGCTGGAGCGATGTCTGCTCTCCGAGCGCCGCCGGCGCCTGGACCGGCAGCGACTCTCGGAGCGGTCACGACTCCTGGAGCGACGCCGACTTTCAGTCCGCTTCCTGCTAGCAGAGCGATGCCTGTTTTTCGGGAGTGATACATCTGCTCCCTTGAGGCCTTCCGAAAGGCGCTGCACCTGATCCACGCCGCCCCTGCTGGTGCTTGGCTTCTCTTCGTCCCTGGCGTGTTCAATAAAGAGGGCAGCCTCTTCGGTCAGGTCCTCAAGGAAGCTACCCTTGCGCCTGGTGCCGCCCCCCCGCCCGTGCGTGGCCGTTACTGTTCTTTGCGCTGTTGCTGCTGTTGCAGCACTAGTCGCAGCTGTGGCTGCGGCTGACGTTGTAGCTGTCGCTGTCGCTGTTTTCGCGCTTGCTTTGCTGTTTTTTGCTGTAGTTGTTTTTGTTGTTTTTAAAGCTTTTTTTGTTGTAATCATCTTGTTCGTACGACTGCCTGCTCGACGAGGCGAGCTCAGCAGTCAATTTAGTAGGAGGGGATCTTATCTGGTCCGCCGCGCCAGCGCCCCATGTCGCGGTAAGGCCACCGTTACTCCTCGATGCGGCCCGGTGTCGAAGAGGCGCCGTTATACTACAGCCGGTTTATACCCTCCTGGCTGCAAACCGTCCAATAGGCACGGTGTCCCGTCACACCCTGGATTAGGAGGTGGCAGTTCTTGGTCACCGTTCGCCGGCAGCCCAAGCCATGAGAAAAGGCAGCGCGGAAGCGACGAGCGCGTCAGCGATGCCCCAGACCAGAAAGGGGCTGGTCGGCGATTCAGCTAAGCCCCCGCACCAACGGCAAGGTGCCTGCCCTAGCTAGGGGTCCGGACCCTTAGTGGGGAAGGTGCCTCTGCCCGGCTGGTTGATGTCCTCGTAGGAACAAAAGCTGACATCACCACCATCCAAGAAATGCGTTGGAC
>NW_023458569.1:921626-922228 GCF_013731165.1 Rhagoletis pomonella | reverse complement strand
TATATAAAAAAAAAATTTATTGGTCCAAAAATGGTGGGTAGGCACTGTGGCCAATGGCAAAGTTCGTTTGCCACTTCTGCATGGTTGTAAGTCATGCAGAGTCCGCAACATGCTCCGCAAGCAGTGTCCGGAGGATGCATCAGACTAGGCCGAGCATACTTTGAAGTGCCATCTAATTAAAACTTAAGAAAGTTCAATTACATGGCAGTTGAGAAGTGCATGTGCAAAAATTTCATAAATTGCATAAAGGAAATTTTTCCACATGCAGCAGTACATAGCATGTATTTAGGCGCCTGGTGTTAGCAGACGCGCCTAAACAACTGGTACGATGAGGAGTGTCAGGAAGCTGTAGAGAAAAAAGATGCCGCCTACAGGCCCACGCTGCGATCGGGTGCGAGAGGCCGAAATACCTGAGTGCGAAGAGCTTGAAATGCTTTACGACAGAATGAATGCCCGAAAATTTTACCAGAGAGTTAGGCGACTTACGGAAGGTTTCAAGACCAGGGCGTACTTTTATGGAGGGAACACTTTTCCACACTATTGAATGGTAGCAGGGCGGAAAGTTGTGTAGAAGAAGAACCCGAGCCCCCAGTCGATGATGA
>NW_023458569.1:917474-921526 GCF_013731165.1 Rhagoletis pomonella | reverse complement strand
CCATTAAGCTCAGCAAGCGAAAGTGCTTTACTAGCTTGTGTGAAAGCATCCAAAATGACCCCTGGGGCTCAGCATATAAAGTTGTGACGAAAAGGCTGAAGGCGTCGGTTCGACCACAGGTATTATGTCCAAATAAGCTGGAGACGATAATAAAGGCGTTATTCCCAATGCAACCAAGTTTTGCGAGAGAAATCTTTCCTGCTACGATGTTCGAGTTTCCCATGGTGAGCACGGAAGAAGTACTTCTTGCGGCCAAGCGATTTAAAGATAAATAAATAATATTAAAAAAACTTTTTAATATACAACGCTTTTATAAATGGACTAAAAAGTAGAAAATAATATTTCTCAGTCCCATAGAATTTGTTTTGAGAACTTTTGATTTTGAAATTTTAGCAAAAGTCATTATAAACAACCTATGACATTGAAAATGAAAAACGTGGAGCGCATGCTATCCTTGCCATAACGAGTGAAAATTGTCGGATTTGCTGACGACATAGCGCTAGTGGTGGTAGCGAAGCATCTAAAAGAAATAATTATCGCAGCAAATAGTTCAATCGTCCAGATCCAAGCATGGCTGGCCGAAACAGGACTGGAACTTGCGCACCAAAAAACCGAGACAGTTCTAGTAAGCAGTAGAAAAGTCACAGAAGTGGCGACTATAAAGGTGGGTCAACAAGAAATTACGTCAAAGGCGGCCCTAAAATACCTAGGCATAATGTTTGATGCGAGGCTTACCTTCAAGACGCACATTGATTATGCTGTCGAGAAAGCCGAAGAGGTGGCAGGGGCACTAACAAGGGTTATGCTGAACGTAGGAGGCCCGAGACAACAGCGTAGGCAGCTATACGCAAGCATCGTGCGCAGTGTGCTGCTCTATGGTGCACAAATCTGGTATGAAGCGTTCAGCAAGACGTCATATGTACGAGAAGCAAGGTCTTTGCACAGATTTTGCGCTATCAAAATATGCAGTGCATTCCGAACTACGTCCGAAGAAGCAGCACTAGTGGTGGCAGGACTCTGCCCCATTGACATTCTAGTGGAAGTGACAGGCCCCAGGCCTATAAACCGAACGAGACGCGAAGAGGTGACACAGAGGTGCTTGCAGCAATGGCAAACGAGGTGGGACCGCGCACCCAGCGGTCGTTGGACGCACCGCCTCATACTCTCGATATCAAGGTGGATAAGTATGGAACATGGGGAAGTGGACTTCCATTTGACCCAAATATTGACATGGCATGGGTGCTTTAAATCATATTTATACCGATTTAAGCACGAAGACGATCCCTTCTGCACCTTCTGTGTAAAGGATATTATTGAAGACGCTGAACACTGCTTTTTCGTCTGCCCGAGGTTTGGGGAGGCCACTTACGGTTCATAACCTTGTGGATACTATGCTTGAGTCAGAAGATAACTGGTCCGTTGTTTGCAAATTGGCAAGCACAATTTCATCTAAATTGCGTCGAGCGGAACAACTCCGCAGAATTTCATAGATTGGTAATAGGCCGCTCCCCCTCCGCGAAGGAATACCTTACGGTAGTTCCACGGTGGGAGGGAAACGGAGCAGGGGTGGGTTTTTAGTGCGGTGAGCTGAAAGGCAAGTCCCACACTTTTCGGCTTTCCATGCTTTGTGCCACCTCTACAAAAAAAAAAAAAAAAAAAAAAACCATACTTAAGGCATACATGTGACCGCAAATGTGAGTATAAACATGTAGGTGCCAGTGAATATATAGTATATTAATATATAAATTAGTCAAACCATTAAATATTCCTTGTATTGCTAATTACAGGTCGCCAGCGGAGAATCTGCGAAAGGACGAGAAGGGTTTGGGTCGAAGAATGCCTATAGCTTGAGTAAGACCCCCTTCTATCCAAGTACGCACGCCAAGGCACAAACACACAACGCGTCGAAGATACTTTCATACCACTGGGCACAAACTACATTCACGTCTGCGCAAAAACGCACACGCCACGTCCAATATACTTGCATCTGATTGAACACCAACAACATTCGCACAAACACAACACATAGGTGAACTGTTGGCCGGAAGCCCGCGTCGTAAACTCCCCACCAGCGTTGCTTCCTGGCCAAGATCGAAGCCGTTACGCGCCAACCACATTTATGGGGACATACAGCCATAAAAACCAGAGCAGTCGATCAGCTGTTTCATGTACATAGTCCATAGCAGGTCAACGAACGCGGTGACTAGAAATACCCGTATAGTATATTTACTGAGTAGAAAATTTCCTTGCGAATATATGTATATGCACGAAGACAAATGTGAGTACAGACATAGAGAGGAGAGTGCAGAAGAGTGGAACATCGGAGCGTGGGAGTGCCAAAAGGTGGATCTTAAGTGGAGCCAGCGATCAGCGAAGTTAACTCGTCATTCCCAGCAGGAGCAGAGGTTCAACGCAACGACGTCAGCGTCACCGAACATCGCCAGCGTCGACATCAGCCACCAACACCGCCAGGAGCAGAGCGGCCAAGTGAATTTGGTGACCAGGATTTTCCTTTTTTTTACATTCTAGATGTAGATATATATATTGCTGCAATTTCCCTACTAGTTTTATAATTAGGAGATTTAGGTATATAATTTTAATAACCCTTTTTCCTAAGCTCGCTAGTTTGTATCAAGTTTTGCCCTTTTCGGATTACTTTTAGTTATTGTTGAAATTCTTACCTTTGTGTAATTGCGGCCTTTTTTTTTGAGAAGTATCCTTGGGATCATTGGATTCCCCTTTTAGGCATGTAAATTTGGCTTAAACGCCAAGCACCGGATACTAGTTTCCTTGTTGAAATTTCCACCACATCGGATGGTGTTTTTTTATTTTATTCTTTTGTGCACAATTACGTGCATAATTCTAATTTCTTAGTCACTATTTTTCTAATTTTTTTGCATGTAATTTACGTAGTAAGCCCACTAATTCACGTTATAAATTTTACTTAGTTTGTTCAATTATCCACGTGAGTGGAGCAAAAGGGTAATCGTACACCACGTTTGCTTTTGGTTTACCGATTCACATTTTTTTTTGTTCTGGAAGTTATTTTGGTGTTGTTGCACCCTTTCTTATTCTAATTGTAGTTTTGCGTACTTAAGAATCGACCCGCTCAATGCCCGCAACCACGAGCGAGTGATCGAGTTGGGCAAATGTCAGAATCCTAGTACGTCCGCGGTAGGCATGTAAATGTATGTACATATGTATATAGTTCCATAGATTAGGCTCTCCCCCACACAGGTTCTCGTCAGCGAGCTGGTACCAACGTCGCTGGAGTGACCAGGTGAGTGCATTTCATTCTGCTTTTTATTATATACATACATACATATTTACGTACATAATTGCCTGTATACAATTTTCGTGAATTTGAATATTTGCATAGGCATATGTATGTACGTAGGTACTTATATACTTCTCATGTACCTTGAGATGTTTGGTTTGGAGAACTACGGTGCATTTTTGATGGTTACACATTTGTCATACACATGTGTACAGATGTATACACTTACATACATATGCGGCTATTCCATTGAGAGGGAGCATTAGGGTATTCAGTTTTTTTATAGATTTTTTTATGGTAAATACCTTTTTTGATAAGAAAGTTGCAAATTTGAATTAAAGATCGTTTTTTTGAGGATTGTTGGTAGTTGGATTTTTTTTTTTTTGGATTTCTGTTGATTAGGTTATTTTTTTTGGTGAAATTCACTTATATTTCATATTTACGTATATGGCGGTTACGTTGTATTATTAGGCTAAGCATATTTGAGAATTGTTAAACAGAGACGGGCGTGAACAAAAAGAAAAAAATAACAAAAAAATAAAAAAAAAGAGGAATATACACAGATATTTATAAAACCTAACAATGAATTCAAGGTTTATAGATTTTGAAAGGTGAAGGGCATAAGGTGAAATGGAGTGCTAGATTTCTATTACTTTGGTGTGGGTGTTGCGCTAGTGCAGCAGAGGGGACGTGTGGTGTAGACGTAATGACCGTGACATCGAAGGGATATTAACGGACCGCTATTTGACATACGGACTACTGTCAGGAATAGGGG
>NW_023458569.1:915189-917374 GCF_013731165.1 Rhagoletis pomonella | reverse complement strand
ATTCCCAGTACTTAAATCCCAGTATTCGTATGTAGTGCGGTGCGAAATTCTGCTAACCCGGCGAACGATAAGGTAGTTCTGAGTATGTGTGTATGAATGTGTGATCTTTCGAAAGTGGAGCTTCTGAGTGTGGTTGAGCGGGTAGAATGAGCCGTTTGCTCAGCCTGTTCATCCCTTATAAAAGGCCGTCAAGACAGGCAAACGGGATTAATTTCAAAGTGGTGTTAAGATAGCCAGTAGTCTAAATAGTGCGCGTAAGTTTCGAGTGCCGAATATTAGAGAAAAAAACAAAAACGGTTGTAGCGAAGCAAGCGGTCCTAGAAGATACCGCCAGCAAAAAGGTCACCGGAAAACAGGCATCGTGGAATTCTTTGGAATCTTAGGTAAGTCATTATTGACATGGCCACTTACATATGATATTTAAAGCGATATCCGCGAGCTCATATATGCGAACATGCATGCGTACATACGTACGTACTTACATACTTAAGGCATGCATGTGACCGCAAATGTGAGTATAAACATGTAGGTGCCAGTGAATATATAGTATATTAATATATAAACTAGTCAAACCACTAAATATTAGTTGTATTGCCAATTACAGGTCGCCAGCGGAGAATCTGCGAAAGGACAAATGTGAGTACAGACATAGAGAGGAGAGTGCAGAAGAGTGGAACATCGGAGCGTGGGAGTGCCAAAAAGTGGATCTTAAGTGGAGCCAGCGATCAGCGAAGTTAACTCGTCATTCCCAGCAGGAGCAGAGGTTCAACTTCTTCGGATTACTTTTAGTTATTGTTGAAATTCTTACCTTTGTGTAATTGCGGCCTTTTTTTTGAGAAGTATCCTTGGGATCATTGGATTCCCCTTTTAGGCATGTAAATTTGGCTTAAACGCCAAGCACCGGATACTAGTTTCCTTGTTGAAATTTCCACCACATCGGATGGTGTTTTTTTATTTTATTTTATTCTTTTGTTGCACAATTACGTGCATAATTCTAATTTCTTAGTCACTATTTCTCTAATTTTTTTGCATGTAAATTACGTAGTAAGCCCACTAATTCACGTTATAAATTTTAATTAGTTTGTTCAATTATCCACGTGAGTGGAGCAAAAGGGTAATCGTACACCACGTTTGCTTTTGGTTTACCGATTCACATTTTCTTTTGTTCTGGAAGTTATTTTGGTGTTGTTGCACCCTTTCTTATTCTAATTGTAGTTTTGCGTACTTAAGAATCGACCCGCTCAATGCCCGATACCACGAGCGAGTGATCGAGTTGGGCCAATGTCAGAATCCTAGTACGTCCGCGGTAGGCATGTAAATGTATGTACATATGTATATAGTTCCATAGATTAGGCTCTCCCCCACACAGGTTCTCGTCAGCGAGCTGGTACCAACGTCGCTGGAGTGACCAGGTGAGTGCATTTCATTCTGCTTTTTATTATATACATACATACATATTTACGTACATAATTGCCTGTATACAATTTTCGTGAATTTGAATATTTGCATAGGCATATGTATGTACGTAGGTACTTATATACTTCTCATGTACCTTGAGATGTTTGGTTTGGAGAACTACGGTGCATCTTTGATGGCTACACATTTGTCATACACATGTGTACAGATGTATACACTTATGTACATACATATGCGGCTATTCCATTGAGAGGGAGCATTAGGGTATTCAGTTTTTTTATAGATTTTTTTATGGTAAATACCTGTTTTGATAAGAAAGTTGCAAATTTGAATTAAAGATCGTTTTTTTTGGGATTGTTGGTAGTTGGATATTTTTTTTTTGAATTCCTGTTGATTAGGTTATTTTTTTGGTGAAATTCACTTATATTTCATATTTACGTATATGGCGGTTACGTTGTATTATTAGGCTAAGCATATTTGAGAATTGTTAAACAGAGACGGGCGTGAACAAAAAGAAAAAAATAACATAAAAATAAAAAAAGGAGGAATATACACAGATATTTATAAAACCTAACAATGAATTCACGGTTTATAGATTTTGAAAGGTGAAGGGCATAAGGTGAAATGGAGTGCTAGATTTCTATTACTTTGGTGTGGGTGTTGCGCTAGTGCAGCAGAGGGGACGTGTGGTGTGTACGTAATGACCGTGACATCGAAGGGACATTAACGGACCGCTATTTGACATACGGACTACTGTCAGGAATAGGGG
>NW_023458569.1:911049-915089 GCF_013731165.1 Rhagoletis pomonella | reverse complement strand
AATGAGTTTGTACAACATGGCCATTAATGCAGCGATAAGTTGTACAACTTGCCAGAAAATCCAAATTGTTTGATCTTTCATACAACTAAGACATAAATTCATTCAACTGGCCCACAAACGGTACAATCTAGAGCAGAACAACACCAAGTTGAACCAACGGTCGCTACGTTATTGGCTTTCTTTAAGAAACATCGGGCTAAAATTTCAACTGCTCCTGTAACACTATTTTATATAAGTTGGCTTTGCTATCATCCTCACATATGTTCTTCATAGGGCTTTCGCACGAGGCGATTTTTCAGGCAACTTTTAGTTGAAAGCAAAAATCGCCTCGTCCGAACGGCCTTTCAACTAATCGCTTTCAACAAAGTTGGTCGCCAGCCAACTTTGAGCTCGTTCAACTTTTTTCCTTGCAACCCTGTGTTTGTTTACATTCTGTATCAGTGTAGGGAAATGAAATTGTTCCTTCAGTACGAAATCTATACAAAAAATGTACTTTTCGGCTATAAATTGTATACACTTTTTAATTCGCTCATATATTTTCTAAGTACATTCCCTTCAAGACCAATGATTTTATGGTATTCATGAGAAAGTTGTATTGCTTATGTACATACGTTTACGTATTTTACACTTTTACAAATAGATTCCACGTGCACATGTACTGCATTTAACGCAAATATGTATGCACACATCTTCAGGAATACATCTTAACAAAAAGCATATTTAAGTTATTATTAATGGATAATACTATGTCTCCATTGTGAGATTTAATGAAGATTTAGCCCTCTGACGAGATTTGACGTTAAATCTTTTGAGATTTATCATATAAAATTAAATCTCGAAAGGCAGTAGATTTAAGTTAAATCTTCGTCAAATCTTCAATAATATTGATCAATAAGTACAATTTGTTGGATGTGGCAACCACAAATTCACATGCCATAAGTCAAATGACATTTGTGTTTTCAATATACAGTTGAGGACATTGAAATCTAGCCTATCATAAAAACATGAATTTTCGTATTTTTAGGGATTTTTATATTTTTGTGTTAGTTTGGGAGGAAAATTAGTAATACATATTCACATAACTTGGGTTGTAATAAATTAAGAAAATATTATTTTAAAAACTGAAAATTTAGAAGAAATGTTTTATAGTAATATCATGCAGAGTCTTCTCCGCTTTCTATAAGTCATTTACGCGCTGCGACAAAAAATTTATAAATTTCGGTAATGGTTCTGCTTCGATAACATTGCACCGAACATCCTCTAGAACTCAGTTCGTATTCATGATATGCCAAAGGCCCACGATTGGATTTTCGGTTCCCTCCTATGAATAAGAGAGTTCTACAAAAATTTTTCTTTCCGCAAATGTTTTTTACCGTTTTGATAATTTTTCTTATATTCGGGAAAATGATTCGGAATATGGTACCATTCTTTATACTTTCCAAACTATATATTATACATACATATTTACCACGAATAAGAAGCCAATAATATTCAGAATTCATATAATGAAATTCCGATTGGTGCCTTCCTTTTATCTGTCTGTATATCAATGTCCGCAACTGTATTTGTAAAACCATACATAAGCAAACGTCAAATATTTAAAAATGTGAACGTCAAGCATATCTCGTAATGGTAATGGAGACGGTTGTGATTTAGCAACTGGATAAATCTTAATGGATAAATCTCTCAATGGAGACATAGTATAAAAGAGACATTTTCTTTGGATTCAGTACTAAAATTTGACATTTTAATAGCATTTCGAGTGCTTATCAAAACTTTACGAGAAGATTTGTCCATTTATCTTAATATTATTCAATTTTAATTATTTTTTGTAAAAATACGGTTTATATTTTAATAAAAGCTGTACAAATCCAAGGTTCAAACTTTGTGCAACATTAAAAAAAACCAACACACTTTCGTAAAAATTTCGAGCTTTTTAATTCGATTTCCTAGATTTATTTTGAGTGTGCGGTTTTTTAGCCCATTAAATTTTAATATAACTAAGTTTTTTAAGATTTCTTTGATGAAGGTGTTGCTAATTTTCTCCATATAAAAAAATCGTCGAACACACTTCGTATGGAAGAAAATGGCTGACATCGTCGACAAAAAAAATTGCCAAGTTCAACGGTAAGTCCCAGCTACTTTAAACTTGCACTTTATTATATTAAAATTGAATGGGCTAAAAACTAAAGAATATTAATAAAGCTCGAAAGTTTTACGAAAGTATGTTGGTTTTTGGATGTTTCGCAAAGATTTAATCTTGGGTTTATACAGTTTTTCTTAAAGAATACATTATATTTTATAAACAGATAATTAAAATTAAAGAATAATAAAATAAATAGTAAAACCTTGTCAATATGTGAGTGCCGTAAAGGTATTATATTTAAGAAAATCTCTTCTTATAACTAACGAAGACTTTGTTTCTATATGAAGCTGACTTCGACATTTTGTTTTAATAAAACTTAGTATGGAAAAGTTTCTTTAAAAATTTGCCTAGGCTATATTATACTGGTTCGCTCAAGCCATTTTTCAAAACTTACAAAGGTAAATACGAACAGGCGAACAAAAGAGAATACAAAAAATTTCTTGCTGTGAATTTTCAGAGCTATATATTTTTAGTATTCATTACAAAATTTTACTAAAAAGTACTGCGTAGTAGGAAAGTATATTGTAAATGAAATGGTATCAAACAAGTATAACTGTACCAAAAGTGCCAACACTGTTCTGTATACATACTTTTTTTTTACCTTTTTACTCTTATTTTATCTTTCAGCTTCACTAAAAGCACTTCTACCAACGCTTGGCTTACCAAATTTACGCCAATTGATAAAATTTTGCGATTTAAATTCATTTTCAATAATGTAAATAACGATTCGGGGTGGATGGCAACTTTTTCACTTTCAACTTCTCATTCAACTTCGTATTCAACTTTTGTTGCCTGTAAAATCGCCTCGAATGCCCTATCAGAGTATACCAACGAAGAACGAGTTAATACAAGGAAATAGCGAGAGCACAAAACTACTCTAGAAAATTACACGCACAATGACAAACATGAACAAATGTACAACAAACACATAATTTTTGACAATCAGTACAGTTCGCATTTACATATATCAACGAGCAGCTTATTAGATTTGTTTTCGTTTGTACTACATATGTGCATATATACATGTACACAAACATATGTACATACATACAAATATATATACAACCATTCAAACATATGTACATACATGAAAACATTGCTGCCCATAAGTCCATACACATGCCCATCAGTACATCAACGAAGCCCGTTTGCTTCATCTTAAATATATCCATACAAACATATGTACATACATATGTACGAATGGATGTAGTTACGCTTGCATCATTTATACATATATTGCTTGGTAGCGGCAGAGCTGAAATGCGCAATGAGTTCGTTCATACATACATATATATGTATACATATATACGTGCATTCAAACATACATATATACATATGTGGGTACTTGTACCCGTCATGCGTCGCTTTATTTCTTTTTTCCCCTTCGCTATACTACCTATATCTTCCTTCTCACTCATGTAACGTTTTCAGTTTTAAAAATTTCACTCTCCATTTTTGCGGTACCGCCGCCTAAGAAGTTTCACTTTAAAAACACTCATCATGGGCTTGTTTATTGTAAAATTGGTTAATTTTACATATTTTGAGGAAAATTATGGATTCCGATGTGTTTGCAATTATAGCAGCAGAGTCAGCGGGCGCTATGGCAATGGATTCACAAAGGTATGCGGAGCTGTCGGGCATAGTAACCATGGGCGCATCTATGTCAGCTTCTGGTTGAATTGTTGAACCACAATCCAGAACTCCTCCTATGCCTGAAGCTCTGGTTCTCAATCCAGTTAATGCAATAACAGCTTCTTCCAAGCCATTGAAAACATGCACTTTGTTAGGTCCACCACCTGTTGCGCTTGCTTCTACCTTCGGCCGCGCTTAGGGATTATAACCCTTAGTGTTACTGTTTAAACCTTAAGAATAAATTTTGCTCTATTACAATCCT
>NW_023458569.1:898989-910949 GCF_013731165.1 Rhagoletis pomonella | reverse complement strand
TGTTACTGTTTAAACCTTAAGAATAAATTTTGCTCTATTACAATCCTACTATAAGAAATCCTGATATACGAAATATCTTTGTACGTTAAATTGCAACCATGCCTCGCACGTGTAAACGTCGTAGATTAGGCCGAACTGATCTGAATGTAGCCGTTCGCCATTTCAGAGACGTACGAGGGCACGGATAAGTAAGATACATACATAAAATCTGCTCGTGAATACTACCTTAATTAATTTCATTTACAGATATTAAAACCACACCCAATCAGTCTTAAAATAACTGTTACTTTCATAAAAAACAAAATCAGAATATTTTTCAATTACTTTAGTATCTATTGCAAAATTGTATACTGACAAGACAAAAAAGTAGAAAATAATAATAAAAAAAAAACTTTTTAATATACAACGCTTTTATAAATGGACTAAAAAGTAGAAAATAATATTTCTCAGTCCCACAGAATTTGTTTTGATAACTTTTGATTTTGAAATTTTAGCAAACGTCATTATAAACAATTAATGACATTGAAAATGAAAAGCGTGGGGCGCATGTAATACACTTGAATTGATATGAAAAGTAACATATGTATGTATGTGGACATACGAATAGCGACTGCTAAAAATCGATCTCAAATTTGTACTTTCGCTGTAGAATGTTATGTAGTTTGACTATTGTCAATGAAATCGAATGCTTTGTACTGCATGCGCTCCACGTTTTTCGTTTTCAATGTCATTAATTGTTTATAATGACTTTTGCTAAAATTTCAAAATCAAAGGTTATCAAAACAAATTCTGTGGGACTGAGAAATATTATTTTCTACTTTTTAGTCCATTTATAAAAGCGTTGTATATTATACATCATTTAAAAACATCCTTTTTCTCTAAAACCTAAGAAAATTAATATAATAATAGTTACAATGTGTACGCAAAGTATAATTTTAAAATTACATATGACAAAATACTTAAAAAATAACAATTTTGATTTAGACCCTTATCACAAACTCACTTTTCCAGCTACGAAATTTTGCAAGTTACATTCAATTTTTTTTGGTACACGGAAGGGCGCGATGCGGCAATTTAGCCGCATATATGAGAGACCAACTTTCAAAACAAATATCAACTGAACTATATAACGCAGCAAGTATAATAACAAGGGAAATAAAATTCAACAATTTTGTACGCCCAAGTATGATAGACATTTTATTTTATTATATTATATTTTGTTTATAAATGAATTATACTTTTACTAATCATATGTTTTAAGTCATATGTTTCTGAGAAAAATACACCGTAGTAATTTTAAAATTCTCGACTGAAAAATAAGATATTCGAGCTAGCTCAACGGCACACAGTGTGCTTTTTTAATACTTCATGCCAATTAATCGTAGCACTTTCGACAACCACTCCTTGACCTTAAAAAATAGGTCAAAATCGTGTTTAAAAAAAAAACTCTACTAATACATATTATAGATTATGAGACGAAAAACACAATTCCACTGTTTAAAAACGAAAATAATTTCAACCCCTCAATTTGAAAAATGATTTATATATTGCATTTTTTTATTTGCATACCGCTGTGCATCCTTCACACAATTTTTATCCCTCGGAAAACAAGTCAGTTTTAGTGCTATTCAAGACCTTTAATTTAAGCAAAGGTAGAAGTCTCTAGACCGTTTGAGAGCTAAATTATTACGATTCTAAAGTTAAACTTCGAAATTTCATTCGACATTTTACGCAATTATTTTTTCTAATTTCGGAGTAAAAACTAGTACAGCAGTTTCGAAGTTTAGTTTAAAATTGTTATAACTTGGCTCTCAGAGGGCCTAGAGGCTTCTACCTTGGCTCGAATTAAAGGTTTTGGATTGCACTTAGTGTTCGAGGGGATATAAAATTGAGTGAAGGATGCACAGCTGCATGCAAATAGAAAAAAATGCAATAAATAATGCATTTTTTAAATTAAGGAGTTCAAATTTTTCTTCGAATTTTGAACAGTGGAATCGTGTTGCTCGTCTCAAAATCTATAACACTAGTATAATAAAAAATACATAAATTTTTTGTTTTGGCATAAATCCCGTGTATTTTGCATGTTTTTTTTTGAAGAACACTACTTTTGACACATTTTTTTAAGGTCAAAGGGTAATTGAGGCTCAGTGGCCACAATTGAAAGGGATTTACTATAGCTTTCAAAACCATTTTGTTTCGTATCAAAATGCTGCTTTTGTCGAAAGCGCTCCGATTAATTCTCGTGCAGTGTTCAAAAAGCGCACTGAGCGGCTTGTCAAAAGACAAGAGATGTATTTTAAAATGCATCCCCTATTTCCTCGTCCAAAGTATGATCGCTCCTGATTTGGAAGAAGATTCCGTTCTTATTGACAGCAACACATGTGCTGTGAATGACCCCTAGCATACGTTAATTATATCGCCAACAACATTTGAGGTATCTGACCCAATTTCGATGTGCCAAGAATACTCATTTGAGGAAGTTCCCGATTGCGCCGTTGGGGTTGAAGTCTCTAATGAGCCACGAAAAACCAAAAAAAATCGCATTTGCAGCGCATTCGAAAAATACCACCATAAAAGCGGAATGTTGTTGAAGAGAGGCAGCGGCAAATACAAAAGGTAAATATAAACGAAGTAAAATATGGTTTTACCAATTGCTACTTTACCAAAGGAGTCATCAAATTCCGATGAGTTGAATGAGCTGCAAACCGAACTACTTCGGGCTCAACTAAGACACCAGAAAAACGTAGAAGACCATGAAAAAGAAATGCACCTTCTCAGGGTTCAACATGAGAAGGAGTTGCAGTTTCTAAGGGTTGAGCTTCTATAAATAAATACGCCACAAGAAAATTTTGCAATCCCTTTTATGGAGGCACCATTCGCTCGATTTCAATGAAACATACACCGATTTAAAGGATATAACTTCCTCTAATCCAGAAATGTTATTCCCGATATATAGGGGGCGTGGCATCTGACATATAGACTAAAATGTGAAAACCACTATATCTCTAAAACGAATTATGCTGGGGAACTGAAACTTAGCACAGATGTATAGATTGTAAATACCCTACTTACGGTGAAAAATGGTAGGTACTGGGAAAGTGGGCGTGGCACCTCCTATACAAACTGAAAATCTCTTATCGGTCATCTCTGTAACCGCCTAGGCTAACGTCCAGAAATTTGACACAGCAACATGTGTTGTCAATACCGTACTTACGGCGAAAAGTGATAGATTTTGGAAAAGGGGGCGTGGCACCGCCCATACAAACTGAAATTCTCATATCGCTTATCTCTGGAACCACTCATGCTAACGTCCTGAAATTTGACACAGCTGTTTATGAAATCAATAACGTACTTATGGCGAAAAGTGGTATATAGTGGGAAAGGGGCGTGGCACCGCCCATACAAACTGAAATTCTCATATCTCTTATCTCTGGAACCGCTTATGCTGACGTCCTGAAATTTGATACAGCAACATATGTTGTCACTACCGCACTTACGGCGAAAAGTGGTAGATTTTGGAAAAAGGGCGTGGCACCGCCCATACAAACCGAATTTCTTATATCGCTTATCTGTGGAATCGCCTATGCTGACGTCCTGATATTTGACACAGCAACATATGTTGTCAATTCCGTACTTACGGCGAAGAGTGGTAAATTTTGGAAAAGGAAGCGTGGCACCGCCCATACAATCGGTTATCTCTGGAACCACTTTCTATAAGTTAATGGAATTTTATACACCTACATTTATACACGTATAAAATCGCAAGAATCATTCAATTGGGAACCATTTTCTCCCAGATTTTAAAATCGGATGAGGGTGTTTGTCTTCGGATAGATGGCGCAGGGATTGAGAGCTATCCTAAAAATCATATTTATGATCAGATTTTTTTCACTTTTAGAACATATTTTAGTAGCATAAAATTATATTATAAAAAATATTGGGCTTTGGCCCAGTCTTGACAAAACCCCGTGTGAAACCGCCGCTAGAGAACGAAATATTATCTTTTGTTGTATACCTTCAAGATACTTTCTCAACCGTTAACGATTCTGATGAAAAAAAGAAAGAGTTTATGCAGATGAGAGCAATTTAGTTTTTAACCTCCAAGAGGCTCTCAGACAAATATATTCGAAAAACTTATTTACAGTCTGAATTGGTATATGTTTGAAATATTAGTCAGTGATGAACATTTTATCTATACAAGCAAATACATATGCATATTTTTGATAAATGAAAATAGAGGTTCCTTTTTTGGTCTAATTTCAAAAGCTACTGAATAAATTTTGAGGAGACTTGGTAGAATTTGCATTAATCAATCCGGTATTAACGTTCATAACTCGATTTTAAGTGTTCCTGTAAATTCGCTATAAATTATGCTGGTGGACTTCAAAATAGTAATTCGAAGAAAAGAGTTAGTATTGGTGACAGGTAAAATTCAAAAGTGTATGAAAAAATATGTCGAATTTCGACAACTGGGCGATACTAGTCTTCGTAAAAAGATCGCACAAAATGTAAGTACGATTTTAGTTTTATTTACATACATGCATACATACAGTCAGTGTCAAGTGTAAGTGTACGCCTTGTTCTAATATAATATTCGAAATTATTTTCATGAACATTTTTTTTTCATTAATTATGTATGAAAATATATCTCATTCCATATCATAAACCACATAAATCAAAGTTTCACACTTTATATAAAGTTCAGCTGATGATATATTTATATACACATGGGTATATGTACGTATATTCAAAAAATATTTTCTAGGAATTTGATGACCACCTTTAAACATCGATATTGGGTCAGATACCTCACATGTTGTTGATGATATAATTAACATATGGTACAGGTCATCTACAGCACATGTGTTGCTGTCAATAAGAATGGTATCTTCTTCCAAATCAGGAGCGATTATACTTTGGACGAGGCATTCTTCCTCGTCAACATTTAGCACTTCAACCACGTTTCCAGTTGCTGTGGTTGCTCTTCGTTCGGCTCGAAAAGATTTCTTGGCTACCAATTTCATTCTCGCCCACTGTTGTCTTAATTTAGGGACGTCTCTGTCGAAACCTGCTGCCAACATCGTCCTTCTTACTTGCTTCCAGGCACATTTTTTTGCGATCATTGTCGCACTACTACGACTAACTTCTTCAGATGGTATTGAAGAGTCTACGGCAAAGAGTACGCCACCGCCGACTCTGTCCTCCCTGTAGATATGATAATTATTTGAAAGAATCTCTGAATTAAAAGTGTGAGGTTTGAGCCAAGTTTCAGTCAAAGAAATTATATTATAATTGCATTCAAGGCCATTAAGATATAAATTCGTTAATTTAGTATTTATGCCTCTTACGTTTTGATAATAAATACTTAAAGCAGATTTAGTAATCAGTTTTTTGGTTCTGTATTCTGACGGGGAATATTTGCTAAATTATTATTTTTGTTGGGCCTATACTCAAATTCACGAACGAAAGCTCCGGAGGGCCAAAAAGAACTACTAAGCAGCATGTCAAAATTTTCTAAATTTACGTCTATTTTAAATGAAGAAATATTTCTTTCATATTTAAAATTAAATTTTCTGATACTTAAGTTGACAGTTTTAACTTTGGACGAGATGTAAAACTTTATATCGTCCTCGGAAGTATCCCTCGAAAATCTAGATACAAATATAGACTTCTTTGGGGGAACCACAACCAGTCTCCTAGTATCAGACTCGATTACCGGCGGACGGGGTTGAGTAACTGAGTTACTAGTTGAGGGTAGAGTAAGCGTTGGAAGATTGGATGGCGGTGCCACAACTTCAACGGGGGACGGGGAAGATACTGCAGGGTCGTTATTATTAGAAGCAGACTTTGATATATGTTCTTTTGAGGAAGATAACTCCGTTGTCTGTGGACATGGAGAAGAAAGATTAATTAAGTCATTCGGAAGAGTGTTCTGACGTGGAACGGTCCTTTCATTAGGCGGACTATGAAGACGCTTACGTTTTGACACACGAATGTCCTTCATAGATTGTACGGTATCTAAGCATTTAAAAGATTTAAATACATTTTCGTAATGTTTAAATCTTTCGGTCAGTACCGACAACTCTCTCCCTACCTCAGAAAACCCATTTCTGGTTTGCCTAAACAACTTAAAGAGATCAACTTCGGTTGACCTGCACTTTAAGCAAGACCAGCGAAGACCTTTGCCATCATTAATAGCGTCCAGAATTCTTCCTGTCAAACCAGCACATTTTAGATGGCAAATACCATCACAGAGCCAGCACGATAAGTAGCGTTCAGATTCGCTTTTGATTTGGCAGTTATCAAGATCACACTTCATATTGAAAGATTTAATAACACTTATGTTAATAAAAAGACAAGCAAAATAAGTTTAACACAACACACACAACAATTCAGGAGCTGATGTATTTAGCTTAAAAATATATGTAGCGAACAGTTTGAGTATCACTGTAATGTGACACTTAATAAACGCAGCGCAAACAGCTGTGACAAGAAATTCTAAACGAAGTAAACAAAAAGAGCAAAAAGAAATGTGCAAAAAATAGAAACGATCTCAGTTAACTACAAAGGAATAACAACAACAATGATAACAACAAATGACTCGGCAAGATTAGATGTAAGCTAGTGAAATTTAATTAAATTTAATAAAACCCACAAAAATCACAAAACTTTCACTTAGCTTCGATTATTATCACACTAACATGCTCGTAGGCACTTTTTATAGCAACTTTTACTCAAAATTAGCACAATAAACTTTGCAAAATACAAAGACCAATCAAGGCACAAATAAGTAGAACTTCACAGCTTGACGTTTGCGTCATCGCATATTGTTCCACAAGAAAGTCATGTTTATATGGAAAAAGGTAAAAAACGCCGTCAACAAACAAAAAAAACAATATTAAAAATCAATGCGATTTTTTAGCTGCTCAAAACTTAAGTGCAAGTTTTTTTACTAGAATTTTATACGCTTGTTCTCTGTTGCTTGCTTGTTCTTATACGCAATTTCTAATAAATCTGGTTAAAAAGCTCGAAATTCAGATACAATTTTTTGAAATTTTTCTAAGTTCTGTATAAGTTTAAAAGGGTGATTTCTATAGCTTTTGTTAAAGCATGAACCTTATTTTTATATGCACAAAATTTGAAAGTGTAATTTATATAGTTTTTGTTAAAGCATGAACAGGGCTGCCACTGACGAAAAAAAATACTTACCATCCACTTGAAGAAAATCTACCAATTGTGGAAAATATCTACCAACAATTTTGTTTAGTTATTTTAATGAAAACTATAGTTTTGTTGTTTTTTCAGTTAATTCCATAAGAATTCAAATTGTGTTTAAGGAACTCTTTATTTAAGAGATCATATTAATGGCATCTTCTCAGTTTCCTTCAACCAAAAGCGAAAGTGATTCAACTAAAGGCAACAACGAAACTTCATCATTTCAAAAAATTTAAACTGGAGTTATTATAGATAAATACAGTGACAAAATTGTTTACGCTTTAGCCAAACATTTAAAAATCAAAGATTCAAGCTAAATACAACATTTAGAAAAATCAAAAAAATTTCGTCTAAATTTCGAAATTTTTAGTCTGCGCTTTTTGAACAATTTAAGGTATGGAGTTTTATAGCCCATAATACTTGAGACTAATCAACAATGTGCAGCTAAAAATTCACGTCGGCAGTTTTTAATTTTTTTGCCGCCAGTATTTTGTGTTTTTTTTTCATTTTTTGATTTAATTTTTTTTTCGAAGACTGGAAGTGGGTAATTACATACTTGTCCGTTCTTTTTTTATTTAAATAATCATTTAAAATATTTATGCAATCAAAAGCTTCTCGGAATTCCGGTAAAAAGAGTTTTGAATGTTCGCCTTTTATCGATTTACATTTATTCGTATGTATAAAGTACACTGCACTTTTGGAAAGAAATTTCTAATAAAAAGATAACTACGAAAAATAAAACGGGAACGAAAAGTTTTATTTGTTTTTCAAACTAAATAATTCAACAAAAATCTACCAAAATGAGAAAAAATTTACCTTTTTACCAACCCAAATTTTTTTTACCAATTTTGGTAACAATTTACCAAAGTGGCAACCCTGAGCATGAACCATATTTTTTGACTCAAATTCACTCGGAAGTGTGCATTTATAAAAGCTGAGCGAAAAGCTCTCCCTGTATTGGCTATATTTAACATCTCATTCGAACTCAAAGACTCCAAAGGATTCTCTGAATAAAGAAACTTTTTATTGATTTCATAAATTTGATTTTTTTGCTAAAATTACATATGTTGCGTTCCTTAGCGATGTTGTGTAGTACTGCAACAGCAACAATAATATTTTTTGCGGTATCCAAATCCACACGAAGTCTTTCGAATACGGAACCGAATTTCGACTTCAGTTGCCCATTGAGGTTTTCTATTTTGCCTCGAGTTGAAATATGAGCCCTGTTGTATATAGTGTTAGTTTACATACATTTATTAAAATATCTTTGTATATATGTATATATGCATGTACGTATGTATATCAGTATATAAGTACATAACTCTCTTCTTTTGCTGAAGATGGATTTCGAACGGGTGTTAACAAAATTGGTGACAAAGGATAACCTCCATCCCCAAATAACACTCCATTATGAACATGTCTTCTTTGTTCTAATTTAGCTTTTAATTGGCAGTCATCCAAATCCGAGCATCGTGTTTTGAACCACGTGATCTCGCAACGATATCCAGGCAATCTGCCTACATTATAAAATTTCGATTTGACTTCCATCAATTCTTGATCACTTGGATAAGAAATGAAGTGAGGCAACAAAAGCGCAATCTTCTTGCAAATTTTGTATCTTAAAATCGCGTCCATCTCAATTTAAAGTTAAAACTCTGTTTTTGCGGTAAAATGCATTTTATGTCGACTATGACAGAGTTAAATGGTGTTTTCGATAAAACACAATTTTAATAGTTAAAACTCTATGACTACGGCCCTGTGAATTTGGCAGACATACGCTATTACATATGTATTGAAAAAGTGAAAAGAACACCTTTAAACTCGTAAAGTTTTAAACCATGTAAAACGCCCCCTTTGCGAAAAGGTGTAAATAGGTGCGTAAAGTGACTGCTTGACAGATAACCCAGGATTTTGTGAAGCAATTTTTGTTTCGTAGTAATTTCCATAACATCCCGCCATCTTGTCTCTATCTCTCTTGGCTAAAATACAATCGAAAATGCCGAAAATTAGCAGAAAACCGAAGTCAATACAGTTAGTGGATGAAATTTATTCATTTCATTCGCGTATTATTTTTTTCAATTGTTTTAATTATTTTATCACATATTTTAGTATACAAATTTTGGCCCCTCGGCAACACTGAAGTTTACGAGGTCGTTTGCGCATGAAATTTGCCTCGTAAATTTACGAGGGGCTCGTAAATAGTGCTCCATTCAAATGTTGACAGTTCCTTTACGAGGCTCGTAAATTTACGAGCTTTACGAGGTTTACGAGGCTTTTACGAGTTTAAGGGAAGTAGGGGTCTATTTCAATTTCAGTATTTCAACGATATGTTTTAGACCAATTGGAGAATCACATTGGAGTTCAAGTTGAGAAAATGCTAGTTCTAGAAACCGTCCTTTTGTCATACAAAAAAACCCTTTTTGTTGAGAAAGCTATGATCCTCCACTTGAGGTAATGTTGAGAAACATCGTTGGAGATTTGAGAAATACCTTAGCTCTCAACTTAACCTCAAGTTGAGCTTAAACTTAAAATTTGTTATCTACGTTTAAATTGACGAGTTAAACATTATAAATGGGCTTGAACCAGTTAAATGAACAAAACGTGTTCATAAAAAAGTTAAATAGCATGCAATTGTTGTTGGAAAATTTAACCAGTGAAATCATTTAACTCGTTTGAATTCCAGTTCAACGAAGAATCTTATCAGAAAGCTTTCTACTTCAGCCAATCAGTAAGAGCCAAAAGCTTTCATTTGACACGCCAACACTCAAAAAATGTATATTCTTCAAAATATTTAAAATTAAAAAATGTTCGCAAAAAAGAGGCCAATGCGATAATTAGTTATTTCCTATCATGCAATAGTTGCGTTCCAGCAGCAGTACGATTTGTAGGAATTTCCAGGATTTTACAGGAAGCTTTCCCTGTACTACGCCTTACATAAGGTTCATTAATGGAGAAAACAGCTTTCCCTGTAAATCCTGCAAAATCCTACAAATCGTATTGCTGCTGGAACACAATTATTTTGAAGTCTCTAAGGCCCAGTTTCAGATGGCCTACTTAAGTAGAGATTGTTGATTAACTTCCACTATTATTTTCAGATCATACATTTAGGGCCAATTTCAAATGAATATTTAACGGCACTTAAGTTTAATTTTGGATTGTTGTTAAAATGCCATTTACCTTTCGTTGGGTTTCAGATCAGCTTGGTTTAAATATGCCAAATAATTGGTAGGTTGTTTAATCAATGCCACAAAATCCAACCAAAAAACAATCAACTGTTCAGCACAAAATGAACAAAGAAACAAGCAAACGCAACAACAATTTCAAGGAACAAAGAGCAGTGCTTCCAATTGTTGGGCATATTTAAACAAAGTTGATCTGAAACCAACGAAGCTAAATGCCATTTAAAAAACAATCCGCAAACAAACGCCGTTTAAATATTCATTTGAAATCATCCCTTATGCAGCGTTTTTGCTGCATTTAAAATGCCACATTTAGCACTTTCGATCATATGTTTTCGAAGAGCGCTCATGCTATCGCATTTAGCAATGACAAACAGCCGTGTTCCAGTCGCTTAGGGCCAATTTCAAATGAATATTTAAACGGCGCTTAGTTTAGTTGTGGATTGTTGTTTAAATGCCATTTGGCTTTCGTTGGGTTTCAGAACAAATTTGTTTAAATATGCTAAACAATATGCAGCACTGCTGCTTCTTCCTCGAAATTGTTGTTGCATTTGCTTCTTTGTTTACATTTTGTGCTGAACAGCTGATTGTTTTTTGGTGGGATTTGTTGGGATTGATTAAACAACCTACCAATCAATCCTGGTAGTTTGGTATAAACACAAGGTTGCATATTTCCTATTTAAATAGCCAATATTGGCCATTTAAGTGCAGATTAAATGTATGACCTGAAATGAATTGTTGAAACTAATCACCAAATTCTACTTAAATAGACCGTCTGAAATTGGTCCTTATTTAGATCCGTATCTATTACGATAAATTCTCACGGCGAAGATAATGTGCAAAACCCCTACTGAAAAGGAAAAGAGAAATTTTAAAATTAAAATTCCATTAATTATTTCCTCAATTAATTAGGAAAGAAAACAAACAGAGCTGGTCACAAATGAATCCA
Source organism: Rhagoletis pomonella (assembly GCF_013731165.1). Taxonomy (NCBI): domain Eukaryota; kingdom Metazoa; phylum Arthropoda; class Insecta; order Diptera; family Tephritidae; genus Rhagoletis; species Rhagoletis pomonella. Next base: position 899,606 of record NW_023458569.1, on the reverse strand, counting down.
GTTTCTATCAGCATCACATCGATGTTGAGTTTGCGTAACTTTTCTTTATCCAAATCAAGGCACATTAAGCATGTAGTAGCTGCAGTTTTGATTTTTTCTATTTCGTGAATAATGTGAACTGTCAAACTTTGCTACATTCATATACACAACCACATACACATACATTGTCATCCTTTTTGCTTGTTTTTGATTGGTCGAACGTATTTACATTTCTTTCTGTTTTGAAGGCGCTGGCCCAATGCACGCTTGCTTGGCTTTGAGAACTGTCAAACAATTTTTAAAATGTATGAAAGTTGGCCTAGTGGCAGCTTTACTTCACTTGCTTGAAGCGCTTTAAAGTATCGATTAGCCGAAATCTCTATTTGACAGCGCGCTGTAGGCTTTTGACAACTCTTGACATTTCAATTTTTCGCGTCGATTTTGCTTGTGTGCAGTTTTTATCGCGTTCTTCATCAATTCTAGGTAAAATAATTTATATTAAACAATTATTTGTTGCTAACAACATTATTTTTTCAGATACCTTGCTTTTTATCGTTCCGGCCACCAGATTCGTTGGTTTTCGAGAAGTTGCATTTGGCTGTGCCACTTCCACCCGTGTTTATAAGGCGTAATATTCA
>NW_023458569.1:895320-898889 GCF_013731165.1 Rhagoletis pomonella | reverse complement strand
TTATTTGTTGCTAACAACATTATTTTTTTTCAGATACCTTGCTTTTTTATCGTTCCGGCTGCTGTATTATCCGATTCTTGTGTGTTGGTTGGTTTATCGGAAGCTTTAGTGCAAGATGTTAGAAGAAAAACTTATAGCAGAAATTGAAAAACACAACTGCTTGTGGGACAAAAGACAGCTTAGTTACCGCGATCGGGTGAAGAAGGATTTGGCTTGGAGAAATGTAGCTGCTGCTGTGGGACATCCTGGTTAGTATAGATTTTTTCAAATTTATAGCAGTTTTGTAATAGGACGAACCAAATTATAACAAATTTGTGACGAATAATTGTGACGAATACTATATTTTTACTTCACAGAGGAAAACTGCCGAAAGCGATGGAAATCGTTAAGAGACCGATATGGAATAGAATCGAAGGTTCATCAACAACCAAGCGGAAGTGCTGCGTCGTTTAGACGAACTTGCCCTTATTTCGAAGCTATGTTGTTTTTGAAAGACACGGTCACGCCCAGACAGTAAGTGTACTTTACATTTGTACAACAAGTATTTATATTTTAAATTGTAATTTATATGTACATATTTTAAGGACAACAACAAACATCGTCTCCCAAACGCCAGAAGTTCTCGGACAAGAACCAGATATACTGGATACTTCCTTTGGATTCCAAATAGGCGAGAGTGGGAACATTATAATAGAAGAGCAAGAAACCACTGCCCCAACGCCGGCTAAGAGACAAAAGAAAAAAAACGATGAGAACGCCGCCTTTAACGATCTAGTCAACGAAGTAAGTCAGTTTGTGGATAGTCAAAAAAAAAAAAACACACACAACAATTTCTTGGGTGCGATTGGCGAAGTGTTTGAGAAGGTCCCAGAAGAGAGCCGCCTAGATTTTCAAATGGACGTCTTCAATACGTCTATGCTCAATATAAAAATTGAATTTACGAAATTTAAAAATTTAAATGACATCCAGTTTGATTTCAATTTTGCGAACTTAGTATGTAATCTAATTTAGTATGAAATCTGATTTTAATTTTGCGAGCTAAATATGTATTTGATATGCAATCTCACAGAAAATGCTTGCTATAATTTCGTTGTTTCTAATCAAACAAAATTTAACATATTTTTAAAGAAAATATTCAGGATATTATTCCAAACGCGTGGTTTTCGATGCAAGTTTACGAGGCTTACGCGGTTACGAGGCATTTAAATAAATAACCTGGATATTTTCTTTAAAAAATGTACAATTGTGTTTGATTAGAAACAATGAAATTATAGCAAAAACGACGCTGTGTTTTTTGTTTTGCACATAACTGTAAGTTTAATACTTACCTTGAACAAAAGATAATTTTAATGACTTGTGAAATATTCATGCCAATTACGGTCTTGAGAAGCAACACATTCAGGATATTGTGCAAATTTTATGTATGCTATCATGGTAGCTGTTTGTATTTTGTTGTGAATTTACAAATGCACTGAAATATGTAAATGCAAGATCCTATGGACAAGATCCTGAACGGCCCTATTATTTAAAAGACTAAAAAGTAGACTGTTTGTAACAACTTTTGTTTTATAAATAGGCAATACTTAAGTACCTTAAAAAGAAACATATTACTTAAAAGACTAAGAAGTAAATTGTTTGTAATTCACTTTTGTTTTATAAATACGCCATATTTACAGTGGTCGAAAAAATTATAGTCGCACCATATTTGACAAGTTTTAACATTTTTTTTTTAATTTTAGTAACTTTTTCATAAAAATATAGTTAATTCTTTAACAAAGCCCGTGTAAAAAATCCCGTTTTATAAAAAAGTCAAAATTAAAAAATAATATGTTAAAACTTGTCAAATATAGTGGGGCTATAATTTGTTTGACCACTGTATGTACCTTAAAAAGAAACAAAACAATTAAAAGACTGAAAGGTATATTGTTTGTAACCACTATACTGTTTAAAACGGTTTTAACTTAAAATACTGAATGAAATATATGTTATGTTAACGCCATACTTACCTTGAACAAAAATTAATTTAAAAACCTGAAAGATGTGACGACATTTAAAACATTACCAATAAGTGCCCTCATACTGTGAGTTCAAATTTTTGTTTTCTATCTTAAATAATAAAAACAAAGCATATTCAGTGAGTAGTAATTATTTAAATTTTATCGTTAAAAAGATGTGTCTTCAGAGCATCCCTTAAATCATAATTATTTGAACTGCCTCGGTTCGATGACACCCTACTTATTGAGGGCAATGGAACTACTTCGTTTCGCCATGAGCCAGCGATGGTGGCATCCTCTTCGTAGCGATCAACAAAATCGCTTGCTACATAGTTTGCACACGAAAGCTTAATAAAATTATGCAAGACAATACAAGCTTTCACTATTTGTTCTGCATTTTTCGGGGCCATGCATAGCGTCGTTCTCAATATTCTCCATTTGGCAGTGAGTATTCCAAATGCGTTTTCTATAACTCTTCTTGCACGAGAGAGTCTTTTATTGAAATACTCTTGCTCTTCTGGAATACCTCTACCCGGATATGGTCGCATTAAATAACGCCGTAAGGGAAAGGCTGCATCTCCTACTAAATAATGTGGAAATGGCTCGGTTTCTCCTGGCAGAGGCTGATCATGTGGAAGGCCGAGCCTATCATTTTCAATAGCATCTGCCAGTTTTGAAAAGTGGTAGACACCGCCATCGCTTTGACTTCCATATGCTCCGATGTCAACGCCGGTAAAGGTATAATTGGCATCACATACGGCCAAAAGCACGATACTATAATTGCCTTTGTAATTATAGTACATCGACCCTGAATTTGCTGGACAGGTAATATTAATGTGCTTTCCGTCGATGGAACCAACGCAGTTGGGCATATTCCACAGCGACTTGAACTCATTGGAAATACGTCCCCATTCCGTTTCTGACGGGGTCGCCACATACAGGTCAGCTAACAGATCCCATATGGTCATACATGTCTCCAACGTAATCTTCCTGAAAGTCGTCAGGCCGATCCTGTGAACTATTGTGTGGAATTGCCGAGTGCCACCGTGAGCCAAATATCTGCAACAAAAAAATAAAACCAGATACATATATGGAAAATTATACGTATACTATTAAGTAAAACCGATTTTCTCTTACATCAGGGTTATAAATAGTCTGCAGCGACTCGATATTGGTGTTCTGATTGAATATTTGGTCAGCGAAGCCTCCAGAAATTCGTGCAGCACATTAAATAACGAAAAGGGCATTCTTAATGTCTTGTTAAACTGCTCCTCATCTGCAGCCAAGTTTCTTAATGAACTTTCAAACAATCCATATTTGTGTCGCTCTAAGTACAATTTCCGAACCCAAAATCGGCGCTTCTGTTTTAATCGCAGTTTTAATTTACGCATTTTCGCTAAAATTAGGAAAATTCTCAAAACTTGTTTAGCATTTCGAGTCAACATTTTGTACTGCCAAATGAAACTTTATGAAAACCAACGAATCTGGTGGCCGGAACGATAAAAAGCAAGGTATCTGAAAAAAAATTATGTTGTTAGCAACAAATAATTGTTTAATATAAACTCTTTTACCTCC
>NW_023458569.1:891292-895220 GCF_013731165.1 Rhagoletis pomonella | reverse complement strand
ATATTTTAGTAACTACTGAAGATAATTCACTCAAAATTGATATTTACCATAATTTTTAGACGAAAAATAAGAATATTATAAATTTTTGGAAAATGGGCGTAGCCACGCCCACTTATGGTTACATGTATATATCTTGGTAACCGCTGCACCAATTTCTTCCAAACTTTGCACAGTTGTTGGCCTTCGCATAACATACCAAATGGCCGAAAATTTTTAAAATCGCTCAATAACCACGCCTACTTCCCATATAACGGTAATTTTCAGAAATACGAAAACTGCAATATTTTAGTAACTACTGGAGATTATTCACTCAAAATTGATATTTGTAATAAGTTTTAGACGAAAAATAAGTATATTATAAATTTTTGGAAAATGGGCGTAGCCACGCCCACTTATGGTTACATGTGTATATCTTGGTAACCGCTACACCAATTTCTTCCAAACTTGGCACAGTTGTTGGCCTTGGTACAGCATAAAAAACCGCCGAAACTTTTTAAAACCGGACAATAACCACGCCCACATCCCATATAACGGTAATTTAGAGAAATACAAAATCTTCGATAAATCATTAAATATTGAAGCTAATTTTTTCAAAATTGATGCTTGCAACAATTCTTTACCAAGAAATACGTTTATGGTAAAATTTTGGAAAATGGGAGTGGCACCGCCCACTTATGATCACATATAAGTATGCCGGTAACCGTTCTACCAATTTGTACCAAACTCGGTATGGTTATTGTACTTGCCACGTGTAAGCAAAACGTTGAAAATTATTGAAATCGGACTAATATAACGGCCGATTCTCATATAACGGTAAATTTAAGAAATGCTTGAAACTTCAATATTTCGAAATTGAAGGACGCTAATTTACTCAAAATTGTTACAACTCGGCTTACCATCTAGCGGAAGGTTTCGGAAGGGTGAAAAAACATATATTTAATACTTGCGCCGGGTATTTAATGTTCGGCTCCGCCCGAACTTAGCCTTTCTTACTTGTTCTACATTGTTTACATATTTTTATATGCGTTTTGGCATTTCTCTTTCGCAATTGCACCAAGATGACGTCACGCAAAAATTACGTTCAAAAATCCTCTCTCATTGGCGCAATCTTGTATTCTATCATTCTTGTGTATGCCCCTTTTTCCAAAAATTTATAATATTCTTATTTTTCGCCTAAAAATGATTGTAAATAGTGGTTTTGAGTGAATAAGCTTCAGTAGTTACTAAAATATGGCAGTTTTCGTATTTCTCAATATTACCTTTATATGGGAGGTGGGCGTGGTTATCTTCCGATTTTGCCCATTTTCAATACCATTCGTCCAACGCGCAAAAGAAGTGCACATGCCAAGTTTTGTTAAAATATCTCAATTTGTACTCGAGTTGTAGTGTGCACAGACGGACGGACGGACGGACAGACAGTCACCCCTTAATCGATTTGTCCTTTCATTCTGATGATTTATGTATATAATTGTCTATATCTGTCTCGATTCGTTTTACCTGTAACAAACAACCGTTATGTGAACAAATTTATAATACCCTTGTGCACAAATGCGCTAGGGTATAAAAATACTTGACATCCGCGTGGGCGCCCGCATCCGCGGATGTTAGCGTTTAAACATAAAATTCCACATTCGCATCATCCTTGTTAGGAACGCACTTTAATGAAAATTGTATATTTATACGGGTTTATACAATCGTTACTTTAAGACAGATTGGGTGTGGTTTATATCTGGGTGTGGGTAATATCTGTAAATGAAATTAATTAAGGTAATATTCACGAGCATATTGTATGTATGTATCTTACTTATTCGTGTCCTCGTACGTCTCTGAAATGGCGAACAGATACATTCAGATCAGTTCGGCCAAATCAACGAAGTTTAAGGCCTGTATGCAGCTCTCAAGAAAAGCAAAAACTCCATATAAGATGACGTACAAGAAATGGCTAAGACATTTTCTTGTGTCAAATTTCCTTAAGGCAGTATGCAGTTTTTAGGGAACTTACTACACTTTCTACTACGGTTTTCTAAAGTTTTTTGTCAAAAAAGAGCACAAGGCAACCCAGGTTTGCAACAGAAATATATGCTCCATTATTTCTTGAGGAAAGAGTGAGGCAACAGGCTATGAAGTATTAAAAATGTCAAAATTCCTTGGACACACACACGAAATAATGGCAATTTTTTCTTGACCGTTTCCTTGAGAGCTGCATACAGGGCATTACACGTGCGAGGCATGGTTGCAATTTAACGTACAAAGATATTTCGTATATCAGGATTTCTTATAGTATGATTGTAATAGAGCAAAATTTATTCTTAAGGTTTGAACAGTAACAGTAGTAGTAGTAGTATTAAACTTAAGTAGTAAGTAATAAACAAAAGTGCGTTCTGCTTAAAAATAAAAATATTAGTTCACTTTGTCTTACTTGTCTTAATTTAAGCATATTGATTTTTAAGTAAATTCAGTTCTTTTTAAGTTTATATGTATATGAAGTACCTCGAAAGTTTTTGTCGGACTTAACTTAAATAAGATATACAGTCAGTCAATACAGTTTAGGTACAGCGAAGTACAATACCGGCAACTATTTTTTAAATATTTTATTTTTCCCTAATTTTTTATAAAAATATGATTAATTCTGCACCAAAAGCCCCAAAAATTAGAGTTCCAAACCTTATGCAAAATTAAAGAAAATTGTTACGTTTTTAACTGAAGATTAACAGCCTGATTCTCTATCTCGAAACGAGCGTTCGTCTCGTCCAAACAGCAGTTTGTTCGAGTATTTGTACTGCCTAACACGAATTCGCTACCCTGACGATAACTAGTCGATAACAGCTGATTGTTATGTGACGAAAACGTAACAAATGTGAATTATCTAACACGAATACGACTTCAAATAAAGAAAAAAAGTGTCAAATTCAAACAAAAAAGTGTTTGCTATCGTGTGTGCCGCTAAAATGGATAATTCAAGCTAAAAAGGCAAGAAATAATCGAAAAAACATTCGTATTATTATAATTAATTGTTTAGTATATTTTACAGTGTTTAAAAAACTTCCAGTGCTCAGTTCGATGTGCTGGTAAAAGAGCTGAAGAAAAATCCACACTTGGAAAGAGGCGCTCCAATGTTTGGTGCGAGTAAGAGCTTGGTAGAACTGCAGAGGAATGAATTAGCCAATAAATTAAACGCACATGGACCTCCACAAAGAACAGCTACTGAATGGAAAAAGGTAACTCCTTTTTATAAATAGTAAATTGTATAAAAACTTGAGCTTGTAATGTTTTTCCAGATTAGGGCTGGTCTTAAAAGCCGCACAAAGAAGAAAATTTAGGAAAATGCGTACAACATGCCTGTTCGGAATGCTAGAAATGCACGTCTACTTACTCGGCGTCTGGCAATTCCAATAAATTTGTAGTGTCTCGAAGCCTCCGCCTCTGCATCCGCAATTCGTCTTCGTCCGAACGTTCACTTCAAGAAATGCTATTGCTTGATACATTTTTAAATAATTCTATTAAAATATTGTATTTTTGAACTTTTATACACACAAAGTAAACAAACCAATTTTGACAGATCTTTTCGGGCGAATAACGTAAGAACGTAAGAATGGACGAAAATTATCATTCGAGATAGAGACTTCCGAATTCAGACGATTTCGTTTGGACAAGAAAAAAACGTCCGTCTGGCTGTTCGTTCGAGATAGGGAATCAGGCTGTAAAGAGAATAAAACACGAGAAATATGCAGTGTGAAAATTACGCTTTTTATTCTTTTGTCGCCGAGTCTCGTCTGATGCACGTGCGAACCTGTCAAACGTCATCGCCTGTTTTCTTTAAGGGTTGCTTCACATATTGTCATTACAAGGTGCCTCATCGCATACTACAAAAACTCTCTAAATTTCCATCCAAATATTGCAGTTTACACCCTCTAGAAAAAAGTTAAGT
>NW_023458569.1:891017-891192 GCF_013731165.1 Rhagoletis pomonella | reverse complement strand
TAAAAACTTGGAAAAAGGCAAAATGTGCTTTGAAAAAAGGCAAAAAGGCATATACTTTTTAGTTTTGTTATGTACTTCCTTTGTGTACAATGTGCATGTCCAATTAAAGATATTAAAGAATACATACAGTGATCAAGAAATTTTAGCCGAAAATATAGTTCATTCTTCAAAAAAA
>NW_023458569.1:890822-891007 GCF_013731165.1 Rhagoletis pomonella | reverse complement strand
TGCTTATATGAGGGTTTATATAAATGAGTTTGTAAAAGGGGGCGTGGCGCATCCTATAGGCGTGGAAACCTTTATCAGCTATAACTTCGGAACCATAAGTCCCAGGAACGTGAAATTTGGTATGCAGACATATCAATGGTAGGTGTTTATATGAGGGTATATATAAACGAGTTTGTGAAAGGGGG
>NW_023458569.1:889733-890812 GCF_013731165.1 Rhagoletis pomonella | reverse complement strand
CCCCCATATCCGAATAAATAGCTCTACTGCCTAAGAGGCAATGAACAAACTCAACCATAATGTGATCCAGCCCAAGGCGAGTTAGGGCTTGAAGAACCGACCCGGAGATCATTATTAAAGGCACCCCCGATATCTAGGAACACGCCTAGTGCAAATTCCTTAAAAGTGAGTGCCTTTTCAATGGTGCTGACAATACTATGCAAAGCTGTATCCACAGATCTACCTTTCCAGTAGACGTGTTGACAGCTAGACAGATTATTACATCAATTTCCTATCGGATCTGCGAGTCTGCGAGTATGAAACTAAGTTTACAGGCCTTATAGATTAAGACAAGTATCGGACATAAAACGTCAGATGTTGACTAAAGTTGGGCAGGATAATGCAATCAACAGCTTCCTCAGTTTGTTCCGATGAGCCTAACTCACCGAGAGAAGCAAGGTTTGCGAGAGAAGGCTCCGCTTCATCAGGTGGTAACAGTAATCCTAGCTTACTGAGAGAAGCGTTATCGAGCAAATACTCCGAGAGTACTTTACTAAACTTAGTCCAGTCAGTATGTCTCTTATTTCTGTAAGAGGCCGGGCCGGAAGTTCAAAAGAGATAACAAAGGAGAGATCCATGTGATAAGCGCCCCAGAACCAGATTTATAGTTCAGTACTAGTTCTTTTTCGCCACAAACGAACCAGTCCGATAGTAAGTAGTTCCGCACCAGTCCAAAAGCATTGAAATGTGGCACTTTCACTAAACTATTTTATTTTAAATTTTAAAAGCAGGGAAGGTAATCATTATGAGTAAAATAATTTATCGCAGTATTTAATTATTATTTTATCAATTATTATTGAGTTTTATTTTTTCGCTCAAACGGAAATAATTATTATTTGATTTTTATTTTTGGGATACAAATAATGATTATTTTATGATTTTTATTTTTTCGCGCAGAGATTATCATTAATTTTGAATTTTATTTTTCCACTTAAAAATAATGATAATTTATAAAATTGAAAAGGCCATACAGACGCAACCTACTGAAATTTGAACTGAAAAGTTTGGGTCTTATTCCTTTTATAAGGGTGCGGCTACCT
>NW_023458569.1:848525-869733 GCF_013731165.1 Rhagoletis pomonella | reverse complement strand
GTTTTCGCCTAATGGAAAATATACTCATTTTTAATCAGTGCTCTTTAATTACTCCCTGAGGAGGTTTCGGGATGACTTTTATGGGAGTACTCCTTTATTGCTCGTTTGGGAGGAATGTGGGATGACTTTTATGAGACTACTCCATTATTGCTCGTTTGGGAGGAATGTGGGATGACTTTTATGGGAGTACTCCCTTATTGCTCGTTTGGGAGTAATATTGGATGACTTTTATGAGAGTACTCCTTTATTACTCGTCTGGGAGGTTTCTGGGAGGTTATTATGGGAGTACTCCCGTATTGCTCCCTTAGGAGGTTTGTGGGATGATAATTCTGTGTGTGCTCCCCGATTGCTCGTTTAGGAGGTAAAAGGGATTACTCCCCCTCCTAGGACATCCAATGTTAAAGGGAGTATACAAAATTACATGCTTATACACAGAAGCATAGGGAGCAATGGGGAGTATTCGTGTACTCCCAAGGGAGTACTCACCGAGCAATCGTACGATGCTCCCAAGTTCTACTACATTAAAAAATTTTGTTTGAATTTCTACACACACTCTTACAGATTTTGACAGTTTGTGCCGCCAAAGCAAAAACAAAATACATGTAAATTTTTGTTTTTGAACACCTACTGTCACCTTATATTAATTCGCCTTGAATGCAGTCTAGCCAGTAGCTCGTTTCTGTAACTTTTCTCTACCGATTATTTCTCTACTGGTAGAGAATATATGTCATTCTCTACTACTAATTAGCAGAAACGAGCTACAGAGCTTCACAACTGCTCACCAAATTACAGGTTTTCCGTCAATTAACTGAAGTGCGACAACTTCTACAGTAAGTACATCTAATTTGCACGTTTATACACGTTTATATGCCAAACGTATCAGCGGCCTCCGTGATGAATGGCACCCCCACAAACAGGAAAAATATTAGATTTTCCTGAAACCCACGGTTCGCCCGAGGAATGGCCTATGTTTTCTGTCGCCTTCAAGGAAACTACCAACATGTATTTTTAACCAAATGTAGAAAACTTATTACGCTTGCAGAAGGCTGTAAAAGGTAGAGCCGGACGGCAGGTCGAATCGTTGCTTATCCACCCAAATAGTGTAGATGCTGCGATGAAAACTCAAGAATTTCATTACGGCCGACTGGAGTTATTAATCCGCAGTCAAATAGCAAAAGCTCGATCGTTTCCTGTAAGTAGTAACCGGAGGACGAATAACTGAAATCCTCAACCTCAGTGATATGGTATCTAATTTAACAGCGTTCCTGGAAAATTCCGGAGCCATACGCATCTCAATAATCCGGCTCTTCTTGAGGAACTTGTTTGCAAGCTGCCGGTTAACAAGAGAGAAGAATGGTATCGTCATATATTTACTTTGCAAATGACTTATCCCACTGTACGTGATTTCTGCAATTAATAATAATAATAATAAATTGGCGCTTACACATACGTTAGTATTTGGCCGAGCTTCTCCTCCGACATGTGGCGTGCGCCTTGATGTTGTGAAACAAAGCGGAGGGACCTACAGTTTTACGCCGACTCCGAACGGCGATTGTATTTTTAAGAGAAGCTGTTTTTCATGGCAGAAATATACTCGGAGGTTTGCAATTGCCTGCCGAGGACGACCGCTGTAAAAAAAAAAACGTGTTTCTATATCTTTTACGATGTTGCTTTGGCCAGGGCTTTAACCCAGGTGCTGATGAGTGAAAGCGGGCACTGCTTACCACTACACGACAGCGTCTTTCTGTAATTGGCTGCAGCAAATTGCTACTTACGTGTCTATGTGCACCGATGTCATGCTTCCAAAGAATGCAGGGAATTAACAGGTTAGTAATAAAGTTAAAGCTTATCAAATCCAGTTATGACTGCCATCAACATTGAGAAAATGTGTACAATGTGTGAAAACACCAATGTGGCTGTATTGCGGCTCTACTCGATTGCGCAAGATAGTCACACCAATGTTGAATTGTGAAGAAAAAGACAAATAAACTTGGTTTTAGTCAAGTGCTTTTAATATTAATGATTCGATACTCGTTATAAATATTAATTTGGTTTTCTACAAGTGATTTACCTCCGGAAATATGATGTGGCTTGGTAGCTGATGTCTTCGCTCAGTGAAGTTAACAATTTGCGGTTTTTTAGTTTGGACCGCCGGACAATAACTGACGTTGAGGGGAAACTTAACGAAATTTCGTTGTCCGGCGGGATATTAGTTAACGGCTCGAGGGTTGTAATAATGTATGAGCTTGTAAGTTTGTGTGAGTACATAAGTTAACACTAGGGCGGATCACTAGAGTGTTAAAAAGAATCTTTAGGCTGTGCGCCTAAAGATTCCGGCCCCCTTGCGGTAAGCAATCATTTAGAAAATCTGTTGCGTCTCAGCTACCAGGCGCACATGGTTTTTTGGAGGAGTTTTATTATTAATAATATTAATAAAAATTTAAATTTCAAATCTGGAAACACCAATAAGCGTTCCAGCAGCGGCGGCGGCGTCCATCAAGTTCGGCCTTCTTTCTTCGTCGCTACTACAGGAGAGGAATTGAAAAATAGGTGTGGTTACCATTCAAATGCACTCACGACTTATCTTATATGAATATAAAAAATTCATTGTTTTTTTGCAATAGAAATAAAATCCGATTTGAAACTACCCTCCAGTACTCCTAGGTAAGTAGCTACTCTATTAACCCGTGGTAGTGCAGAATAGCGAAAAACTACGACAGAGGGCGCCCATAAATCACGCAAGTGACTACTTTAGTAACTCCCGGTGGTGCAGAGAGAGCCGATGTTGACTACCGCCTAGGACATTGCCTTGTAAAAGTAATCGATGAAATACACTGCAAGTAGTCGTAATTGACGGAGTTTACCAGGTAGCTACCGATTCATCAGTCCTGTAGTCGCTCCCCCCGTACTGCAGGGTATGGATATAAGTAAAAAACTCAATTTAAAAACTAGGCTCTGCAGACGCCGGAGAGTACCCACCCAAAGATGGTGCTCTGAGCCAGCAGAGGCCCGAAGGTGTTCGGAAGAATGCCGGGTAGCAGAATATCGGCGTAAACGTCGGTTCCGAGTACCAGACGAATCGGCGCGGAATTGTAAAACTTGGGATCAGTTAACCGGATATATGCGTACGATGCGGCAACGGTCGGATCTATGCTGATGCTTGGCGCTACTCGGTGAAAATGAGGCGTAACCACGGCATGGGCCGCAACTCGCCTATTCTGGCCGTGTTTCCCTCGGAGACATAAGAGACTGCCCGGTTGCTCGCCGACTCGTGTTTGCTCCAGACGTAGCTCGCGGGCCAGGTCCGCAGATACAACTGACGTGGGACTGCAAACGTCAATAAGAGCACGGACTAAATGCAAGCGCTCTCTCGCCTCAACTTTAACCACGGCCGTCGGAGGGATAGCGACCATAGGGCGGAGGGTTGGCCCTACAACGGAGTTTTGCGCCGTTAGCCCATTACGGAACGCAATGTGCGGATGGCGATGAATTGTGCGAAGATCACTGCAGGCGGAAAGGCCGAGTTTCCGCTCTGCAATTTCTTTGGCGTCTCTGATGCGTTCGCTGACGCTGATGCTTTCGCTGTCGCTTGTGGGGCAGTTGGCGCTTATGTGGTCGTTGGCGGTCGCGCTCATGTTGAAGTGGGGGTCGGAAAGACCTAGTTTCCGATCCCCTCACAGTAGTCAGGTGGAGAGGCCGAGTCTCCACTCCGAACTCGATAATCTCGCCCTCTTCAATATCTGGACGGAGAGGCCTGGTATCCATTCCAGAATCAGATGCGTATATTGAGATAGCCGCCTCATAATTATTGCACTCTTCTTCTTCGACTTGGATGCTCCAAGGCTTTTGTACTTCCTCTACGGGTCGTCGAGCTTCACCGAGGTGAAGCATAGTGTGGTGCTTCTCACCGCATCAACGGCATCGTCCTTCGCTGGTGCATCGTTCGGTTTCATGATTTGTGGCTAAGCAATTTCCACAGCATCGACCAAGTAGCGCTTCTCTTAACCTTTCTTCATGGGTTTTCGCCGAAAAACCGGGCATACCCTTATTGGGTGGTTTTCGTCGCATAAGTGGCACGGCACGACGAAGCGATGGGCATTCTTCGTGGCGTTTCGTCTAACTGCCTTGAAGCGAGTCATAGTTTTCTGAAATACGCCTTTTTTATTTATGTTGGGTGGCGAGTGTATTGGCTATACATATCTTTGTTTGTCGAAGAAATTTCCTTTGACATATTAAACATGTTTATGTACGTATGGTATTATGTTCGCATATCACAAATTGGAGTGTGTGAATTCGGTATAAGGTATGTTGATATGCTTCACTCCGCAGTGATGCACGGGCCAAATTAAATATCAAATTGAGTCTACTTATGCCGAATTCATAAGAAAGTAAGTATATTTCTTCTTCTTCTTCTTTTTTTGCGCTGCAACCGCCTAAGCGATTTTGGCCGAGTTCAGCAAAGCACGCCAGTCGTTTCTCCTCTGTGCCAACTGACGCCAATTGGAAACGCCAAGTGAAGCCAAGTCCTTCTCCACCTGATCTTTCCATCGCAGTGGGGGCCTCCCTCTTCCTCTGCTACCACCAGCGGGTTCCGAGTAGAATACTTTCAGAGCTGGAGCGTCGGTGTCCATTCGAACGACATGACCAAGCCAGCGGAGCCGCTGTATTTTAAGTAAGTATATTTATTTCCATTAATAATGGTGAAAAGTGTCTTTTCATTATTTCGACGAGTGTGGTAGTGTTTCTTTTGCCTATTATTACAAATATGTTACCAGTTGTATGTATGTACAGTGACGGGCAAAACTGTAACATGGTGTAACACTTTTTATTTTAGCCACCGCTAAATTTCCAAGTTCTAACAACTTTCATACTTTTGGTGTATATTCTTGTTGGCACATCCCTACTCCCTCTCTCATAACGATTTGTAGTCAATACAACAACAATAAAAAAACCAGCAGACAAAAATGTAAATTAAGGCAGATGTTACAGTTTTGCACTCATACATTTTTAAGAACTTTTTAACAATTTTCACGAGCAAAAAGAACTACTGACACAATCTTCAGTACTCTTTTGCTTGTTTTAGTTCCTGGATACGATTTGGCATACCTTATTTTTATCTCTGTAAAAATTTTGGAGGTATATCCTTCACACACATCACAGCTCATGTACTCGATTCTACGGACTTTGATACTTATTAAGATGTGCTTTTAGTTGCTTTCGCAAATTCTCGATGAGATTCATGTCCGCGGATTGTGGAGGTCATTTCAAATTAGCAAATTTTTGCTTTTGTTCCAGGCTTTGCGAACATGTGCAGTGTGTTTTGAGTGATTTTTCTGCAGAAACTCTCATTTTTTCGACTACATCTTTTGCAAATTTTGTTGAAATATGAACAGATACTGTTCCTTACGCATAATGCGTACTAAAGGACAAACAAAATTTTTTAAATACAACTCCAAACTATTATTGACCGACCACTGTGACTCACAGTTTGCCTTACATTATGCGCATGAGCTTAACTTGGGTCTTTGACCCAATACCATGCCCGGCCATCTGATTGAAAGCGATTAATTTAGTCTTGTCAGACCAAATAACCTTCAATTGAAACTTAAAAATATGTTTTTTATTGCATTCTGAACGGCCTAACATAACCCAATAGGCAACGGTTCGGTTTTCGTGCGATGCAGCGAAATGCTGCCACACTCGCACATGTATTATGATCAAATTTGCTTTTTTCTTCTTTATGATGCCTTTGCGCTCAATTTGGCAATTTTTCGCCTCGCTGTCTATTGATTTGCGTTAAAATTTAATACCTTAAGCGCTTCTGTAATAGTGGCTGCATCGCTACTTGCTACTAAGTTCACAAGATATCGGACCGTAATATTTTTTGGCAGACTTCCTTTGTCCTTAATAACATTTGGGTTATATTTTCTCTCAGTCTTAACATTTTCAAGTAGCAAATTCCACAATTTTTTGCCACTTTTCGTGCGGTCCCTCCTTTCCGCAGTAAATTTTTTATTTACATTTATGATTCCTGATTAACTATATTATTTACTGGTGATCACTTCTTCAATTAATTACAATACATAAAACAGTCATCTGACTTCCAACTAAGTAAGAAATACTTCCAGCTAAGTAAGAAATAATTGTCAAATGCAAAACTGAGAGGGAGTGCGAAACTGTAACATCTGCCTTAATTTACATTTTTGTCTGCTGTTTTGTTATCGTTGTTGTATTGACCAACAAGAATATACAACAAAAGGATGAAAGTCTTTAGAACTTGGAAATATAGCGATGGCCGAAATAAAAAGTGTTACACCATGTTACAGTTTTGCTCGTCACTGTATATCGTGGGAACTATTTAATCGGCATTTGAAGATTTGCTTGTTAATGTCGACACTCAACGATCAGTGCCTCCACCCGCAAAAATTGTGCATATCATTAAGCTCAGAAGAATGCCACAGTTCTTGCCATCGAACACATCTTTAAGAATTGTATCAACTGTAAAAAAAAATTGGTGCTCCAACATACACCCAACCGACGTTAGCTCCCCATTTGTGAAAATATTAAGATTTTTGTATTGCAATCGAGAGTTTGTCGATTGTTCTTTAATGTTCGTCCATTTTTAACGTTTGTTTGTTAGCCAACAATTTATAATTAATTTTTCAATTTTCACTTTACGTAATTCCTTAAGTTAGCACCCGCAACAGATTATTTTGGGTTAATTATTATTGCAATCGATACTTCGTCGTCTGTTCTTCATTGCTCGTCCTTTTTTAACATTTGTTCCTAAGCCAAACATTTATAATTAATTTTTCACAGTTTACGGTTCCTGCCTTTAGCACCCCAACTGTGATAAATCGTTTGTTCGTCGTTTTCTCATCCCTAAAATGGACCAAAGCCGTTAATAAACCCATCATTTTTACTTTACGTTAAACATTACGTAAACTTGGAATTGGGGCCGATGAGCTAAAAAAAAGTAGGCGTGGGCCGCCCCTGATTTTAACGGCATATTTTTTTTTTTGTGCAAATTATCAGGGATGGCGCTAAGGGGGCTCAACGTGAAATTTTCAACATTTTTAAAAGCTTATATTTCGAAAACTCTTGAGCCGATTTTAAAACTATGGACACAGTTGGAAAAGTGATTGAAGGACCTTTCATTCGATATTTCTTTATGTATATAATGTATACATATTTTGAGAAAAAGTACCAAAACCTAATCATGGCAATTTTTTTTATAAAAATGTATGTTTCTCGTAAAAAAATACGTAATTAACTATGTTATCAAATATGATTATCAGAAAGAGCACAAAAATATCTTTAATTTGATGTATGACTTGTAACAAAAAATTCTTCTGCACATTATATTTGTTTAAATATATTTAGGGGATTCACAAGACGTGTTAACCGTCGTAAAATCTTAAGCTTAACACTTGTTTATGTAAAATAGCGGTTAAAATGGTTGGGGGGTTGGCTAATTATATATTCTTTATCAGTTTAAAAGAATTTCGGTTTAGTTAGAAATCCCCTAAAACCATTTTAATTAAAAAAGATGTTAACCTTAAGATTTTACGACGGTTAACACGTCTTGTGAATCCCCTAATTGTTACGATTATCCTCGAAACCTTGAGGGATTTCCCAAATATACTCGGGCTCGTATCGCTGGATTGTTAAATAAATGCTAAATATCACCAAATTGTAGTACAATTAACTTTATTGTACAACAACAATTTTACAATACTTGCTAATACAGTAAAAACACTACAATACTTGTTAAAGCAATTACAACGCTTTACTGAACTTGTTAACACAATTAAACTTATAGCTTGCTTATTCGCAACTCGCTTCTCTGCTCACTTTACTTGTAGCTTGCTGACTTGTAACTCGTAACTAACTCACTTCGCTGTGGGGGCGCCCTTATATACCTGCGCTGGCACTTATGGCAACTCTAGAACATTCTGAAGTTTATCGCTCATTCTCTTTCTCTCGCTGTTCGCAGTGTTCATCCAACTTGACGTTTCTCTTTGTGGAACATTCTACGTCATTCCTTGAACATTCTGCCTATTTCTCGTTGTTCGCTTTGTGTTGCCGCAGTATTCGCCACACTGTCCTCCACCTAAGTCTGATCGTCCCGATCAGAAACACTTGCCGCACCAGCCGCTGCAAGTCTTTCCAAGTGGACCACTTTCATCTTGGTCCTCGGTCTCCCTATTGTCTGGATTCGATGCACTGCGTCCTTCAGCCGTTTGTCAATCCTATACGGACCTTTCCAGTCGCGATGTTGTTCGGAGGTGAAGCCTTTCTTCGGCATGTGCAACAACACCGAATCACCTTCCTGTAGCTCCTCTCGGCTCGATGCGTTACTGGACATTGCTTCCAGCTTATCTCCGGTGGTGCACCATCTCACATGGTCGTGCTTCTGCCGGCCACTGGTGGTGACCTGACCATGTCTCTTCTCATGGGCTCCCTTTTCGCCAGATCTATGCCGCATCATCTGTCCATGACACCCAGACTCCCGCCTTTGTGCTGCACTGCCTTTAGCACATCTTGCTACATCCGGATCCTTACGCTGAAACTTCCGCCGTCGTTTGGTATTTCGCTCTTCCGCCGATGCTAACTTCATTGACCGGACATGTATAATTTCAACCTTGGCTTTCGGCTTAACTGCTCGCCTTTGCCGACCACCTTTTTCGGGACACTTCACAGCGCGCCTACTGCTCCCACAGCCGCTTCCATTTCCGGACACCGGCTTATCACCATTGCAACGTGGTTTAGCGGCTTTCCTCCTGCCGGAAACACTGCCTGGCTTACCATGACCACTTCCTTGCTGCGACTCCTTCTTCACTGAGCTGGCGGAACCGTCACGCTTTCCCTGTATCGGTGAACCGCTTCCTTCTCCTGACGAAACCATTCCGTCTCCATCACTGCCAACCTCCGCCCAACTAACCGCTTTCGTTTCTGGTGGAATTTTCGACACTTCCTCTAAGGCTAACCGTCTGCTGCAGTACTGGCTGTTGTAACCAACCCTAAGTGGCACTTTCCTGTGACGATCTGTCAGGATCATTCTCTGGAGGTCAATCTTCATGCCTTGGCCAAGTAAGAAATCCACGCCGATGATGACTTCATCCACAATGTCTGCCACTATAAACTTAGTGTACGAGGCCCAACCGTCAATTATTACCTCCTATGGTACTTCTCCTAACACTTGGGTGCATTTACCAGTTGCAGTCTGCAGCTTTGCTCCAGGTAGTGGCTTCACATAAAAAGTGGCCAAATCCGGTCGAATAATGGAATGTGTCGCTCCAGTATCAACTGTCAGTACTCTCTCCTACCCATTCACACATCCACCAATAGTGAGGTTGCTCGCATTCCGGCCAATTTGTGAGACGGAGATTATGGGCCCTTCAACTTCTGGAGCCAGCACGCGGCCCTTCCTGCTGGCTCGTTTCAGTTTAACGACTGATTGGAGTTGGCTTCGTCTCCTTCAGCCCTGCGTTTGCGTCCTGCTGAGTTGTTGAGCCCACTGGAACTTGCACTGCAATCGCGGGCGAAGTGGCCTGGCTTTCCACATTTAAAACATTTGCCAGAGCCATTATTTTTCTCGCCCAGCAGTTGGATAATCTTCTTCAGCATTTCATTTGTCTCGTCCGGTGTTTCTACTTCCACGCGATGCGCTTTGTAGGCTGGTCTACTTAGGAGTGCTGCCGTTTCTCGCGTCGGAGCATACGAGACCGTTTCAGCAAATGTTGGCTTTGGATTTGCATACGTCTCTCGCTTGGTATACACGTCCCGCATTCCGTTGATGAACCTCTGGATTTTTACTCTTTCGAGGTGCTCACCAGATGCAGTTGCCAACTGAGCCAACCTTTCAATCTCGGAAGCGAATTCCTGTAAAGTCTCGTTGGATTTCTGGCTGCGATTCTCCAGCTCCATCTGGTAAATCTGTCTCCTGTGCTCGCTACCATAACGTCTTTCCACTGCACCCATTAACGCATCGTAACTGTTCCTTTCACAATCAGGAATAGTCTGCAAGATTTCCGCTGCAGGTCCTTTTAATGCAACGAACAGTGCAGCGGATTTATCCTCCATGCTCCAGTGATTTGCTGTAGCTGTCTTCTCAAACTGGAGCTTAAAGACCTGGAAAGGAATAGTGCCATCAAAGGATGGAATCTTTGCCTTGGGAGCGTTCGTCGGATTAGCTGGACGATTCAACTGCAAACCCCGGAGACGATCTTCAAGCTCATCCACCTTAGCTTCGATTTTGTCCTGTTTTTCCTTAATAAGCGCCTCGATCTTATCTTGTCGTTCCTCGATTTTATCCTGTCTCTCTCTGAGTTCCGAGTTATTTTTGAACAAATTCTCTTGTAGCTGAGTAATCTTTTCATCTAGCTGCGATGATATGCGTGTTTCCTGCACTTGCAGCTGGGATGAAATCTGTGATATGGCACCCAATAACATGTTCATGTCTATAGCCGTTGACGCACAAGGAGCCTTTCCCTGCTCTTCAAGCTTCGCTGATGTCTGTTCCACATCATTCGATGAACCAGCAACCTCTTACTTGTCTTTGTCCTTCAAGGATGCCTCGTCGTCCTCACGATGGAAGTCGTGTTTGTCAACGTCGATGCCTTCCTTTTCCATAGCCTCTCGCAACCGTGATAGCAAGATAATAGATTCGATCATGTCCATCTAGATATTGTGGTCATGCCACAAGTTAATAGCTACCGCTATTGCTTGACCATGATCGACAGGTTCTCTCGATGGCCGGAAGCCATTCCACTTCAGGACATATCTGCAACCACAGTCATCAATGCGTTTTGGGCAAATTGGGTTTCCAGATTCGGCTGTCCTAAGACGATAACGACAGATCAGGGGACTCAATTTGAGTCGGCTCTTTTCGAAGCCCTCGTAAAGATGATCGGCTGTCGACACATTCGTACAACTGCCTATCATCCCCAGTCGAATGGGATGGTAGAGCGCTGGCATCGCTCATTCAAATCTGCACTGATGTGTGACCCTGCGACGTCGTGGCCAGATTTGCTACCGACTGTTCTACTCGGACTACGAACATGCTATAAAGAAGATCTAGGAGCATCAACATCAGATATGTTGTACGGCGTACCAATCAGACTTCCAAACGAATCTTTCGAAGATTTGGACAAACTAAACAATCCAAATGCATTTTTTGAGAAACACCGGGAGCACATGAAGAACATACGGCCAGTTCTTACTACTCATCACAGAGAAGAATGTTTGTACTAAAAAACCATTACGACTATTCACATGTGCTTGTGAGGACAGATGCTGTTCGGCAACCGTTGGAACCACCGTACACTGGCCCCTACGAGGTCATTGCTCGTACAACAGATAGAGTGTTTACTATAAAAATTAAAAACAAAGATGTAGCAATATCAACAGATAGATTGAAACCAGCTTTCGTCATTAGAGAAAATACGAATCCTGAACCGGTAAAGACTCTACGAACATACGAAAGGACACTTCGTGTACGATTCCTCACTCAATCGTGACCTCGTCACTGAAGGGGGAGTCCTGTGGCAGCACTGCACGCCACCTAGGTGTCAAGTAAACAAAACATCAGCTGTCAACCTCGCGGTTTTGACGTTTTGCCATGTGTTCATTCCTGGCGTTCGATTCGTTGAAGTAGCAACCTACAAGTTTTGTGAAATCAAATTAGATATTAGTTTTCCTTTTTTCTGTATTAAATAATAGTGAATAAAGTCATTCGTTAGACATTTAAACACTAAAATATGAGGGAAGCAGTGTTGCCATTTTGGTACTTTTGGAGCTAGATTTAGCTCTTTCTTTTTCTATTTGGCTCCGAAAATTAGGTTTTAGCTTCCCTGCAGGGAATGCTACTAGTTGTGATCTAGAATTCTACCAGTTTGCGTTTCAGCCCAACTTGTTCACGTTTTATCCCTTTTCAATGTTAGCGACTGGTATTTTTAACCTTGCGATGTCCTACGAGATGTCAATTATCTGGCTATGCATCAGCATCTACTAGTAGAAATACTAGTAGCATCATACCAGTTGATGAGATAGTCTGCCAATTCATCCCCTATGAAAAGCTTTAGTATGCCTTTTTGCTCGCGGCGCTCCAACACTCGCAATGACCGACAGAGCAAAGCACTCGCGTGGTATGCCTGAGGTACCAGGTTCAAGCCCGGGCGCAGGGAAGATTTCTTTATTTTATTTTTTATAATATTTCTTTTATTTATATTTTTTATTTAAAGTTTTTTTTGTTATTCTTAAATTTAATAAAAAAAAACATATTTTTTTAATCTATTTTTTCGCGACAAGAAATGTCGTCCCAAAATTGTTGAACGCGCCCGATATAAAAACTGCTAAGACATTAATTTGTAGATTAGTGCAAGAGACGGAATTCTTTGACGAAACAAAGGCCTTACGAAGTGGGTTGCCGGTAAATAAAGCTAGCCCGCTATACAAATTGAGTCCTATTATAGACGATGACGGTTTAATGCGACTTGGCGGACGCATTGACTACGCAGAATGCATTCCGAGAGCTAAGTAAGGCCTACAATTTTGCCAAAGGTTCACGCTCTTTCAAGACTCATTGTTAGACATTTTCATGAATTATGGTGATATTTTGAGGCCACAATCTGCTCAATACGTTACAAATTTTGGATCCCGAGTGTACGCCGTCTACTGAGGTCGGTCAAAGTGGACTTCCAATTTTGTAAGAATATTTCAGCCAATCCAAAAACGCCATTAATGGGGCAATTGCCGGTCGACAGACTCCTTTCGTGCGGCCGTTTTCCTGCACAGGCGTCGACTACTTTGGACCTGTTTTCGTAGCAATAGGGCGCCGTCAAAATAAACGATGGGTCGCGATCTTTACGTGCCTAACAACAAGAGCAATTCACCTGGAGTTGTCTAGAGATCTCTCGGCAGATGCTACCATTATTGTTCCTAAAAATTTTATTTAACGAAGAGGTATACCGGCTCTAAACAGAAGTGGTAGAGGCACGAACTTTGTCGGTGCCAGCAAAGACGAGTGGCTGATTGTTGAGCAAGGCTTAGAAACCGAATGTAATCGTCGAGGCGTTGAGTGGATTTTCAGCACTCCAGCGAATCCCTCTGCAGGTGGCATATGGGAAAGGATGGTACGTGCCGTCAAGAAAGTTCTGTCGTTCACTTTAAAGGAACGCGCGCCACATATCGAGACGTTACAGAGTTTATTAATAGAGGCAGAGAACTTAGTAAACTCGCGCCCGTCAACACATGTACCGATTGAGAGCATAGACGCAGACCCTCTCACGCCGAATCATTTTCTTTTGGGTTGCCCCAACTTCATGCAAACTGCTGCCGTCCCTGAATGGGCGTGTCTACGGAAGCAGTGGCAAATAACGCAGTAATTAAAGCAAACGTTTTGGAAGCGTTGGATGTGGGAGTATCTTCCAACTCTGACTCGCAGAACCAAATGGCATAGAAGGGTGAAGCCAATAAGCGTTGGGTATGTAGTCATAGTGTGCGACGACAATGAAAGCCGCGGTCAGTGGAAACGAGGTATAGTAGTTGAAGCTAAGCCAGCCGCTGATGGTCAAGTCCGATCGGTCCTAGTGAAGACGACTTCCAAAAATCTACGACGACCAGCATGCAAGATAGCAGTTTTTGACGTTATTGGTGCTTCTCTCGATCCCGACTCGAATCACGGGGGGCATAATGTTACTGTTTAAACCTTAAGAATAAATTTTGCTCTATTACAATCCTACTATAAGAAATCCTGATATACGAAATATTTTTGTACGTTAAATTGCAACCATGCCTCGCACTTGTAAAAGTCGTTAATTTGGCCGAACCGATCTGAATGTAGCCGTTCGTCATTTTAGAGTCGTACGAGGATACGGATAAGTAAGATACATATGTACATACAATCTGCTCGGGAATATTACCTTAATTAATTTCATTTACAGATATTAAAACCACACCCAATCAGTGTTAAAATAACGATTGTATAAAACCGTATAAATATACAATTTTATTTAAGGTGCGTCCCTAATATATCCGTGTTTCCATTTCGAACCACATTTGATAGCCGCCACCTTGTACGCCACTCTAACGTTGCTATTGTGCCAGCAACAACTACTAATGTGGTTTATAAAGTTTTAATAAATGCGTTTAAACATTTGTAATGTTACTGTCCTTCCTTCAACCGATCGTATTTAATATAAACGGGAAATGTTTCGACAAGCCTGATTAGAAATGTAGATCTAAGGTGACGAATTTATAACAGGTGGCGAGCTATAAAAAATTGATGCAGATCGAACTAGATCTCATCTGTCGAATTAGGAACTGGTTCGGAACTTGAGCCAAAGGGATGCAACGGGGGACAATTGACACTTCCTAGACATCGCAATGTTAAATTCGCCAGTCGCTAGCATGCAAAAGAAAATTAACGCGTACTAGTCATGGTTCAAACGCAGTAGAACCGAACCAGTTCCGCACTAGTTCGTTTCCCTACAGGGCAGTGCTGCCATTTTGGTGCTTTTGGAGATAGAATTGGATTTTAGCTCCTGGCTCCTTTTTTAGCTCCTTTCAAATTTATATATCACTTTTTTAGCTCCAGAAAGTTTTAGTTCTATTTGGTATATATAAGCCAAAACTTAAGCGTTGATAAAATGGAAATTTCGAGTGGCAGTGTATCCACCATGAACTCTTGGATCTAGGTTAAAGAATTCAAAATTTAATTAGAGGAAAATCACTTTTCTGATAGCGCGGACTTTGTTTTGCCTTACTAATTTTACATTTAAGGAGAGCTGGAAGTAAAACTTTCCCGAAAAATTTTGCGAAAAAATTATTCAATTCAAATATCTGAAATTACAGACTTCAACAGTTTGTAATGAATTTTTAATTCACTGTTATAAGTGCCATAGCGAGAATTCGAAATATATGCACCTTATTTTGGTTTTAAAAGATTTGTTCAGCACTTAAACTTATAAAATTCGTTGTTTTTATTAAAATTGCCGAAAATGTAAAAACAACCTTATGTCAATAAATGCTCAACCTTAACAAAAATATGTAGCTCTTCATTTTAGCTACTATTAGTATTATTTAGCTCTTTATAGCTCTTTTTTCGACCGTTTCAGCTCCAAACGAAATTTTTCTCTGGCAACACTGGTGATCAGAGAATGAATGGTCGTTCAGTACCTTCCACTCCCTAATACTCTCAAAGAAAGAGCTAGACGTCATGGTAATATCTAATACCTCCTTCATATTTGAGGTAACAAAATTGGGTTTACCACCAATATTACAGATGGCTAGATTATATAATAGCATAACCCCCGGATGCGCATCTGCATCGGCCGCGATAACTATGGAAAACTTCCTCAAATTGGCCTCTTTCACCCCGTCCAGTAACCGAGCGGGAAGGCAGTCTTGGCGATCGTAGGCCATGTAGGTACTGAGCAGCCAGAGTGTCGAGGGTTGGCTTTCTACAGAGATGCTCACCGTATCTTCATCGCTGAACTATGTGAGTAAATTATAAAAAATAAATTTTTTGATTAATATACATGCTGTGATCTTGCCTGCCACAGGGGCCTACATTATGTGGTAATCATCAGAATTGAGTCCACAAACCCTGTGTCCAACCCAGGGTTCCTGGATAAAACCTATCTCCTCCCCATTATCGCTGAAGTGCAGGAACAGAGCTGCAGAAGCTGCTTTAGAGTGATGATGGTTTATATGTAGAAGCTTCATCTACTGCTTATAGAACGGAAGAAAGGTTTGTCTCCAAAACTACAATGCAACTGGGAAGGTCTGTATAAGGTCGGCAAACGGCCGAATTACGTAGTGTATCGAATTCAGACCGTTGGAAGACCAAGAAACGACGAAGATGGTCCACTTGGAAAAGCTTGAAGCGTTTGGAAGAGCATGTATATCTGATCGGACGATCAGACTTAGGTGGCGGGCAGTATGAATTTTGCGGCACGCGAAGCGAACAACAAGAAAATGGCAGATGTTCGAGGAATGACGTAGAATATTCGACAGCAAGAAACGCCAAGTGGATGAATACTGCGAACAGCGAGAATGGAAGAATGAGCGATAGATGTCAGAACGTTCTGGAGTCGCCATGACTGTGAAGCAGGGCCGGTATATAAGGTCGTTGCAACTGCGAGTTGGAAGTCAGAAAGCTACAAGTTAAGTTGTAAAACAGAGATCAATTGTGTTACCAAGTTTTGTAAAGTGTTTTAATTGCCTTAACAAGTCATGATTCAATAATACAAGGTTCGATAAACTGACAATCTCATAGTAGTCTTATTTTAATTTTGAGTCATTTTGTAGTTTTATACAGCTAAATTACTATTCTACTATTCACGTAGATATATAAAAATTACGTTCAACATTTCGTTTAAAATACCAGATTTCTTGCAAATACATTAGAATTTATAAAAGGAATTTCACTACTAATTGCCTACTTTGCGTACTTTTCTGCTACCATTTTCACACCAAGAGATTTCATTCTTCCCCTTTCTCCGTCCTTCGTAAATGCTACCTTTTGTAAGGGAGTGTCAAACCGCAGCTGTCAATAATTATCCAACCTTGTATTATTGAATCATGTTAACAAGTTTTGTTATTTGTTGTTGTTGCATGAACAAGAATTGTAAAGTATTTGTTGTACAATAAAATTAATTGTACTATAATTTGGTCATCCTGAGAATTTATTTAACAAACCAGCGCTACGAACCAAGAGTTTTCTGGTAAATCCGGCCAGTATTCAATTATAATCATACCAATATATATATATGAGCCGAGATGGACACTACCAGCGTTGCCACGGACAAGTGATTTTACCTACCAAAACCTACAATTTTTTTTTTTCAATGTTAAGTCAATTGAAAATGTAGATAATACAACATTTAGTAAAAGAAAGTTGCATTTCAAAATTTTTGACAAAAAATAAGTTTTGGAAGTTTCATAAATTGTACAAAATTATGAGCTACCTTGCCACATTGACAGGAATCAAAAAATACATCAGAGGACTTAATGTTGTGCGGGGAAATGTTCGGTTATTTGTGCAACGATATTTTGTAGGGAGCGGAGGGGTAAGAAGTGTGGCTCCTAAAACTCCAGTCATTCGAAAGAGCACAGTATAAACTTGCAGAAAAGTAATCCTTCGCCTCCCTGCCCTTTCTTGAGGCACTCGGCCGAAATCTTTGTTTTAAATCAAAGCTTAATTCTTTGACTAGCCGCATATGTTAAAATTGTTTGATTCGGGTCACGCGTTTGAACGCGATAACCCAAAATCATTTCACAAATAACCGAACCGTCCTTGAATTGTATTTTATTATGCATTTTTCTATAAACAAAAATTTTAGAAAATGAAACTGCAGTACTTTTCATCTTATGTGCATGCATATATATTTTTTAGCGGCGCCACAATTTTACCAGAAAATTCCGGGAATCCAAAAGGTTACAAGTTGCAGGGCATCATTTTAACTCAACCTCCTCCATGGATAAGTACCTCGTTTAGAGTTTTGCGTCAGAAAATTTGTCATCAAACTGCATTAGCAAAAAACTTTATTTTCGAACCTTTCAACGAACTTCAAACGTTTTTTTTCTTTTTCAAGAAACAAAAATGTTGCTGCTAGTGAATCATGGTAGCATGATTTTAGTTAAATGTCACAAACTTATTAAAAGTCAAGTCAAGTCAACAACGAATGTCAATAAATGAAACTACCTTCTATTTTTGTATGCGAGTACACATAGTTGCCAACCAAGAATGATAGAATACAAGATTGCGCCGATGGCGTGACGTCACCGTAGAGTTTCGGATCGATATCGCACTTGTTGACGTAAAAATATTTCATATCATACGTCAACAAAACCGATTCGAAAATTGTCGCTAACTGGTTACAGAATCTGCCTACAAAAATTATATCGTCCGATTCAGCTGGAACAAAAATGCTTCAAACAAGTAAGAGTTTCTCTGTATTATGGCCTCGAACCGACATATATACATCTTTCATTTGAATCAGTATTAAAAGCTCTATTGGCTCCTACATTCGGGTTTTAATAGGCGAATCTCCCCTGAACCGTTGTTTCCATATTTTTGGCCTATGTGCGCTTTTATTCGAAACCTAATGTTTCGGTACCGAGTATCGAGAGTATCGGATACTTAAAAGTATTGACTCAGCACATCACTACCGCTGTCAACTCGACTGTGACGTCAGCAAAACAGCTGATTCTGTCAAATTCACTGAGAGCCGATTAGCGGTATTGCCATCGGCGCAAAATGTATTCAACAAAGTGTGATTGATTTTGACATTGCTCTCATAAGAAGCAGGCTATAATGTCAAATTGAAATGAATTGTTAACCCATTTGAAAATGTGTTTTTTTTTCAAATTTTAATTATAAAAAAAAATACACACAAATTTTTCAAGCAACAAATTTTCTTAATAAACGTGAAATTGTTGAGAGATAAACCGCCGAGAAGAGCAAGTAAGTACATTTAAGTTTGGTAATAAGTAAATACGTTCGACTTTGCTTAAATATTTAGTGTAAGGAAACCAAGATTAAACGGAGCAAAACGTTTGAGCGGTGGGCTGTATGCAATAAAAGTCAGGACACGAAAATAGTGCCATGTTTTAAACCACCTAGTTGCGAATTAAGACGGCAGTGATGGGAAGAAAGCTGTGGTGTTGTACTACGTGATTCATCTCGCGTTTGTGAAAACCACTTCAAAAATCAAACACTTTCCAACGAGCTCGTTTATACCCATGCGTAGTCCCAATGCCATCCGAAATAACTGACGCAAGTGAGGATTTAGTACGCGATCAGGATACATTCTTTGTTGATGCCCAAACTCAAACAGACGACTCTTTAGAATGCACGTTGAGAACGGAAATATTTCTTCTTACCGAAATAATTAAAACCATACAAGCCAGTATGGAAGAGCTTAATTTAAAACTGCTCGAAGCAAAGTCTTTAATGGAAAACTATTTCGCATGAAAAAAATTTAATTTAAAAATTTTTAAAGTTAAGCTCACATATAAAATTGGAAACAAATGTAAAATCCTACTTTTATAAGTGTCGAATAATGTTTAGGATAAAAAATTTAAATATAAAAATAAACGCATAAACGCATAAAACTTGGGCAATTGAAAACAAGAAAATTGTTAAAACTATTTTATAAACAATTTGTTTTATTTTATTCACAAAATATATATATTCCAGGTAAAGTAAGTAAAACAAAACTATAATCGAAAAAAGCCTAGGGCATCAGTGCTGACAAGATACATGGAAAACTAAGGGTTAATTCGTTTGTTTACACTTTTTGACATTATAGTACCTTAAAAGAGAGCCGCACTGAATTGTCAATCACACCTTGTTTAATACACCTTGCATCGGCGCCACCTTCTGTATTCGCTCCACCGTGGTTGCCAACTTGGTGCTTTAAGCACTAGATTTAGTGCTGTTTGGAGATTAAAACGCCAAAAAAAAATTACTTAGTGCCTAGTGCCCTTTTTAGTGCTTTTTGAACTAATATTACACCGAGATAGGTAAAACTTGAAATAATTTGAAATATTATAAGCTGCGGTGTCTCATGAAGATGCGGAATTGACAAGAATATACAAATTTAAATGCACTAAAATAAAACCATGATTGATAAAAAGCTGAAGTTGCAAACCCACCTTGTTGAATTTTAGTCGCGTTGAAAATGCTAGTACGCAGGTAAGTTAAGGATTTATTTTTTCTTTTCTAATTGTTTGTAAAAATTTTGATTTTTTTACCACCTGAGTAAAACACATCGCTTCTTGGTGCTGAATCCAAATCTGGCCGCACAATTGCTCTAGTACTAGAATTTTTAGATATCCTACCCCCAGATTGCCAAAAACATGGGTTTTAGCGAGATTTGAGGTTATATAATGAAAACATCAAATTTTTTGCTCATTTCTTTCTCGAGATATAGTAGTTTTAATAGTACTTCGGTATTACGTCGTAAGCATGAGTCATCCTAGCATGTGTAGAGGCTATGGATCCGTT
Organism: Rhagoletis pomonella; assembly: GCF_013731165.1. Lineage (NCBI taxonomy): Eukaryota > Metazoa > Arthropoda > Insecta > Diptera > Tephritidae > Rhagoletis > Rhagoletis pomonella. Next base: position 849,716 of record NW_023458569.1, on the reverse strand, counting down.
ATAAGCGAAAACGTTTTGTGTATTGATTTATGTATGTATTTTTGTAAATATTGTTAATTTTTTAGTTTTTTTAAATACAAACTGTTATAAAAAAAGCATCCTTTGATTAAAAATGAAATTGGTGCTTTTAGTTTAGTAAAACACCTTTTTTCCCAGTTTTTCGTTGTTGGGAACATTATAACAATTCATTTTTCTGTACAGGTTTATATAAATATATGTCTCTTTACACATACATATTATTATTATTGTTATTATTATTACTATTGTTACGATTATCCTCGAAGCTTTGAGGGATTTCCCAAATATACTCGGGCTCGTATCGGTGGATTGTTAAATAAATGCTCGCGATGACCAAATTGTAGTACAATTAACTTTATTGTACAACTAACAATTTACAATACTCGCTAATACAGTAACAACACTTTACAATACTTGTTAAAGCAATAACAACGCTTAAATTAAACTTATAGCTTGCTTATTCGCAAGTCACTTCTCTGCTCACTTTACTTGTAGCTTGCTGTCTTGAACTAACTCACTTCGCTGTGGTGGCGCCCTTATATACCTGCGCTCGCACTTATGGCAACTCTAGAACGTTCTGAAGTTTATCGCTCATTCTCTTTCTCTCGCTGTTCGCAGTGTTCGTCCAACTTGACGTTTGTCTTTGTGGATCATTCTACGTCATTCCTTGAACATTCTGCCTATTTCTCGTTGTTCGCTTCGCGTTGCCGCAGTATTCGTCACACTATTATTATTATTACTATTATTATTATTTGTTTTTGTTATTTTTTGGCCTTATAACAATTATATTCAACAAATTTTATAATGAGCTCGAGGCCATTTTTTAAATGAAAATTTATTGTGGAAAAGCAACAATAATTTGAAAATATGGTAGAAGTGATAGCTATTTCGGAAATCACCACATTTCCTCATCAGACTTCTTTCAGTAGGATTCGAACCGACGATCCCACTGACTCAGCCAGTTGCCTATGCACCGTGCTAAGTACGCCTTGTAAATTATCGTTTGCTTATTTCCACTATTTTCATTTTTGTTATGCCAACACAATCAAGCGCAGCTATTCCGCTTCAATTCACTTGATCATGTGGTTGTTGGTATTGTTGGTTTGTGCTAATAATTCTATTTTTTTTTTTGATGTGTCTACATCTTTGGTTTCGGTAGGGGTAAAATTTGCG
>NW_023458569.1:824618-828525 GCF_013731165.1 Rhagoletis pomonella | reverse complement strand
GTCGCGCTATTCACTATGCTTTTTTATAGGAGCTTTTCAAAGCTTTGCTTTGTGGTGTCGGACACACAACATTGAAAGCTTCTGGATCCACAACATTGCAAGTTGATAAAAGCGTTGTAAAAAGAAGAGAACTGATGCTCAAATACATAATCCACGCGACCTGTCTGTGCCAACTGAAGATGTTAAAATCAGCTTAAAAAAGAAAAAGGATCTCATTGATTTATTACCATTTGTGAATCCATGTTTTCATCCTTTTTATAAAAGTTTGTTAACAGATAACTATATAGATATACATCCTGACTTAGTCGAATGATTTAGGTTAATATATGTATTCTATTTATGTTTACATCTTACATGTTTTTTTCTCATTATAAATGCTACATGATTAAATTCTATGAAAATGAAATTAAGTTTAAAATAATGAATTTATAAAACTACTTGCTTTTTAAATAAACTACTACTTAGCTAAAGTGATCTAACTCGTGGTATTGGTAAATTTAAATATACAATAGTTGCTTAACTTAATATACATAACTAGGCAACAAACAAAACATTCATTTGCAATAAAAGCCTAAGTCATCATAGTCATTCCAATCTCATATTTTACGTTTGCTATACGTATTTTTATTTATTTTCATTAAATAACTCCTAAACAAAGGTAAGTTTCATTATGATTTTTGGCCTAAGCATTGTGCAGGTAGACATCTTCGATTTACATTGCATTTTTCCCAAAACACTTTTTTTTTATTTTACTTTTTTCAAAAAAGCTGTATGTAAAAAGTTATTTATCTCGAAAGTATAGTTTACGACTTAGGCCAGTAGATGCTCAAGGTGGCGCCCGCGTTTTTGTTTAGCTTTAGGCCACCAGGCCGGTGTCGCATACATATGTAACAACGGGTTTTACTACCGTTTTCAAAGACCAATGCGTTAGTTTGGGTAAAATTCCTTAAGTCTTACCATGAAGTCTCTGACAGGCATAAAACGCCCTTTTAGCGTTGTTGGTAGAATTCGAAAGATGTGAGTTTCTACTGAGCCTTTTGTCCAGAGTTGTAGCTCAGTTATGCATACTTAACGTTGCATAAGAGTTGCCACATATGGAATCTATTAAATGGGCTTTGCGTATAAGCGGTTGCCCAACGCATAGCACTTCACACGTGGAATTCTGTTGGGTTTTGATTTTTACGTAAAAATGGTATAGCATAACAGTGCAAAGTATGCATAACTGGGTTATTACTCCTAGATACTTCGCCTCTTCTGAGAACTCAGTTTATGTCCCTGCCAAGGTGGGTGTTGTGCCTCCATGTTCCTTACCTGTAAGATTGTACACAGGACACTATATTTTGTACTGGGGGCTCCTTAGGCCGCCCGCAGTCCGGGCAGAGCTAACAACTATTCACTGAGTGCACTTAGCTTCCTGCGCACTGATCCGAAGAGCTGTAGCTATTGTTGCACCTCCGTGTTCCTAGTAGGCTTTTCGTACGCCTGAGCAGGATTCGCTTAATAATTTAAGTTGGAAAACTACACTATGTTGAACTAAGAGTTTTACAAATCACCCGCGTCCACTACATTCGGATTTAAATTAAACTCAAGCTAATATTTTTAGATTTAATTAATATTTGCTTTATTTGCTTTTTAAATTGCTGCGCGCGACCGCTTGGTTTCTAAGTCTGATTCGAATTGAATTTACATTCGTTTTATTTTACTACTGGTAGGTATATGTGGAACGTAGGCTCGCTTGTATATGAGATATGCCCACATTACAGTAGGGCCAATTAAGGTGCTGCCGTATAGCGAGTAGTGCCCTTACATCACCCTCCTTGAGAAAAGGCTCTTGCAAGGTGATCAGACTTGCAAGAATCTTTTGCTCTACGGGCAATGAAAAATTGATAAGGAAGAACGAGATATTTATTACGAATATTATAAGTTTAATTACTTCCCCCTTTAACTCGTTCGTCCCTATCAATTTGTAGATATGATACTAAGTTTAAAAAAATGTGTTCCACTTGAAATAACTAACTCTATTATTTTATTCTAATTAACTATTGAATTAGTTTAATATATTACTTATGAATGTAAATAAACAAGTATATATTAGGTTAACAGTTTCTATTATTTTTCCCTTTTTCTCTTTTTTTAATGTATTCCTAATTTAGTATATTACTTATTTCCTGCTAGCACGTTGCTTACATATGTGTATAAATTTTTGCATTTTGTTTTATTTTTTTTTCCTTTTTTTTACATTAAAATAGCAAAGTAATTATGCATGTATATATTTATATGTTTTTATTTTTGTTTTGGCTTCAATTTCGACAACTTATATACATATCTATTTTATTTGGAAAATTGTGTTCAGGTTTGAATTTAATAATAAATATGTATGGTTTTTAAATTGGGAATTCTGTTTCATAAGGGAAAAAATGATTTTTATAGTGTTACATATATATGTATATGTTGAAACTTTTTCTTTTATGTTTTCTTATTTTGTTTCCCAAAATGATATTTTATAAACACATAAATTTAAATTCAGTCGTTTAATATTGAAGCGTTCCCAACAAGCAAAATAAACTTAAAGAAAGTTTTTTTTAAGTTTTCAATTATAAACATTAAGCTTACAAAACGTTGATTTTTTGTTTATAAAACGCTTGAAAGTAAGCGTAATATAATCAAAAAGGAACATTGGTTATAAGCGTAGAAATATAAACTTGTAATAAATGTTCAAAAGAAAGCTTTTTATAAGCGTAAAAGTGTAAACTTATAATAAAGGTTCAAAAAAAGTTGTTTATAAGCGTATGAATATAAACTGACTAAAAATGTTCAAAACAAAGCTAGTTATAAACATTTTTATAACCCTTTATTTAAAGATATTTCATTAAAAACTCATACATAGATTGCTTAACATCTAGAAACTAAGCGAAATGCGAATTTTCGGAGGACTCAACTACAGTCGCGAAAATATAAATAGGGAATAGACATTTTAGCATACAAATTTACGATAACACACAAAAATTAAGCATAAAAAAGTTAATTACTACATCTTGTTGCGTGCTTTCAATTACATGCGGTTATTGCAGCTATATATAACTATGTTAGCATTGTATAAGTGACGTGAAAAATCCATTAGTAAACTAGTAAAATTTGAAATTTTCTTAATATACAGAAATTCATATGTAATTGCAAATTTGGAAAAACTAATGTATGTGACTTTTCGTATTCGGGTTTTGTGAACCGTTTTTGCTTTTCTTTTTCCTTCATCGAAAATAGTCATATTAACACCATCTACTTTTGTCACAACGTAAGGACCCTGGTATATATTTTCATACTTGATTCTGGGTTCTTTTTGTACTAGAACGCGGTCGTTTACTTGTATTTGTACTGGACGAGAGTGGCTATCGTATACATTTTTACTACGGGCTTTATGTTTATTAACTAATTCTTTGGCTATTGAGTGTGATTTTTGCATACGGTATTTAACCTCTTTCGCATAGTTTATATCCGGTCTATCTCTCCGGCTCGCAATTTTTGCGGTAAAGTTGCTTTTTTGCCGAAAACTGGTTCGAAAGGAGTAAATTGGTTATCAAATACAGTATAAGGAGTTGTATTATGTAAAAAGCTGAAATTTTTCAAATAAGTGTCCCAGTCAGAAAACGTTTCGCTCAGATATGGACGTAAATATTCGTTGAAAATTCTATGGTTCCGTTCAATCGTTCTAACGGTTTCGTGATGGTGTGCTGTTGAAAAGTTGTGTTTTATATTTAAAAGTTTTGTAAGTTCTGAAAAAATTTCATTCTTATATTCAGTTCCTAAATCAGTCCTAATAAAATTCATAGTGCCGTATATTAATAAATAGCCGAAGCCACAGTTCTGGCACTTTTGTCTGGTATCGCGATAGTTACTAAATATTTTGTGA
>NW_023458569.1:822549-824518 GCF_013731165.1 Rhagoletis pomonella | reverse complement strand
TTATTATTATTATTATTATTATTATTATTATTATTATTATTATTATTGTTATTATTATACTTCGACTTCGAAGACTTCCGCCTGGAACAGGGTTGGCCTGTGCCCATTGACTTTTCTGGAATATTGGTCCAAGTACGCCTACCCCAGTACTCCCGTCGTCCATCTTCGATCCGTCCGTATAACATACTTGGAACTCTTCATCGATAATTCTGTGGTCACAAGCGATAACCGCCTAAGTCGACTTAGGAACCAATTTAGTTATATATGCTACGATATTCCACTAATAAAAATTTATAATTTCGTAAAATCCCTATCCCTTTAACTTGGTTTTGTTTTTTAATATTAATAAAATCATTTTATCTTAACTCGCAATGAAACCCTATTACATTTACTATAGCAGCCAAAATATAATAATAATAATAATAGATTGGCGCTTACACATATGTTAGTGTTTGGCCGAGCTTCTCCTCCGACTTGTGGTGTGCGCCTTGATGTTGTCACACAATGCGGAGGGACCTACAGTTTTACGCCGACTCCGAACGGCGATTGTATTTTTATGAGAAGCTGTTTTTCATGGCAGAAATACACTCGGAGGTTTGCCATTGCCTGCCGAGGGACGACCGCTGTTAAGAAAAAACCTTTTTCTATATATTTTGCGATGTTGCTTTGACCAGGGCTTGAACCCAGGTGCTGATGAGTGAAAACGCGCACTGCTTACCACTACACCACAGCGGCCGACCTTACCACTACACCACGGCAGCCAAAATATACATAAGAAAGTGTTCCCATAGAATATTGTTTTATTAAATGGCTTATAACGAATTACGTTGTTTTTGCACATTAATTTTTTTAATTGTTTGGCATAAACAAGAGAGTTGGTGTAAGAAAAAAAGTGAACATAAGTGATTATTTCAAATTGAGAATGTTTAGAGTCATGTACTATCTCTACAAAAGCTATTAATGCATTGTTGTTGATGCGTTTTTTAGAGAGCTATATCGACATGAGAAATGAAATGAGAATTACTTATGCTTTCTCTCATTAAAAACGTTTAAATTTTACACTAAACTCGATAACTACTTGCCAAAATCTTTATTTTTAAATTAATAAAATTTTAGTGAACATATTTAAAATTTTTTTAGTGTCATTATGTCATCTGATTATTTCACTATGTAGCTAGCCAGTACTATTACAGTTTTCTATATCGGATACGTTTATTTCTGATATATTTCAGACACTGAAATAACAATTTCGATATTTTATTTGTCCATTTCTTTCACGTAACTTGAAAACGGAATTTTCTTTGGGACCAATGGGACTCATGGCTTTCAGAGAAGTGAGTATTATCTAATTCTAGTATATTTCGACAATATCATGATGCAAAAAAGAATACAATAATACAATTTTTTGAAGTTTCATAAATTGTGAGTACTATCACGGCCTTACCACTTTGATAATATTACAACAATAAATCGGAGTACTTTCTTTCCCATATTTATACCAATGTAATAATATTTCAAATCAAAAACCATTGTCAGTGCTTGGTATTTCTTTACTTACATAGCTCGCACTATTTTTATTAAAAATGTATAAAATATAGGGTATTAAAAAGACTTCATTGTAATTGTCCTTTTTATTTTATCATAAAAACAACGCGCGCATTATGCTGTTATTTTTTCGTTTTCTTATTTTGAATGCAATCTTGCGATCTAAAATCTAGTTCTAAAGAATGTTCTTCCAACATAAAACCTTTTTATATTTTGGTTCAAATTTACTTTTAAATTTCTCATCAGATTTTACTAAAAATTTGGCTTTGTGATTAGCGTATCGCCATTAGCTTTCACAAATTTTGAATTTGAAGTTTCTAATGTATGCAAAAAACCTGAAGTCGGCTTGAACACACCGCCCTCCGATAAACAATTAACATATTTTCATATGAAGTACAAAGCAGCGTATCAACAAAATGCAAAA
>NW_023458569.1:818949-822539 GCF_013731165.1 Rhagoletis pomonella | reverse complement strand
GGATGTAATAATCAATTGTAGCGCATTTCCTCTTACTATGCATATTCCTAAATGTATGCAACCATTTGGTAAGCAAACACAGGGTGCTTCTAATGAAAATAAGAATTGTATGCTGACACACACATGCCCTTCGAAATTTTGTGCTGGGATATGCGTTACAGCTTCGCAAATTTTACCCCTACCGAAACCAAAGATGTATACACATCAAAAATATTTCTTCTAGTGATCAGGTAGCATGAATTTGATGAAATGTCATAATATTATTAAAAGTCAAATGGTAAACAAAAACAACGAATGTCATCAAATGGAACTACCTTCTTTTTTATATCATGGACAATATCGTTGTCTCTGTGGGTAAAAACCAATATATTTTACTGTTCAATATTGGAGGGGGTGTGAAACAAAATGGATGACTTATTGTTAGTATGAAAACTAGAAACACAGTTATCAACTTATTGAGCATTTTACCTCTTCTCTTTCAAAAACAAAAGGAGAAATGTTCGGTTATTTGTTCAATGGTTTTGGGGTGGCAAGCGGAGACGGACCCATTAAAAAATTGGGTAAGATTAGAATTTTGACAGAGAAAATGTAAGTCCAACTCCGGCTACGCTGCCACGCTACCACAGTATTTATTAATAATTTGTATCTGAAATTTAGAAATCTTTATTTTAGACTAACGTGTAATTGTTTGACCTTGCGTGAGTGTCAAAATTTTTTGCTTTGGGTTAAGAATTTGGACACATTAACCCAAAATTATTGTACAAGTAACCGAGCTGTACCCAACAATATACCTTTTGCGTGTTCAAATTTCGATTCTAAGAACAAAATGTTTGTAAATAACCAAAAAATTAATAACAAAGGGAGCAGGTTTTAGATATTGGATATGGTAGCACGAAATGTCACAATCTACTTAATTGTCAGGTTGTTAATATGGCGACGAAAAAGTGACAATGAAACTACCATCTTTTTTGTATCATGTTTAAATAATATTAAAAAATAAATTAATAACCAAACACCGAATGGATGAAATCGAAAACGAAGGAAACGTAATAGGTGAGAGTTAAAAAACAAAATGCATTGCTTGGTTACTTTAATTTTTCAATTTTGCAAACAAATAGGTTATGATGAAAGTAGCCACATGTCTTTTTTAGAAAGCAGTGAGGCTGATTTGTCAACAAATGTTTTAAATACTCGAATACGCAGTGAGAATGAAGAAGACAAATCAGCTCAACATAAAGCTCTCCATTTTGACAGTGATAACTCGGTTCAAAAGCCCGACTATGAAGCTTCAATTTCCGATGAGGATGGGGATAGTACTGATATAGAAAATCGCGGCCTACTAAGCGAAGCCCCGACTAAGTCACAAAGAGCTTATTCGCGGAAAATTGCATTCACAAGGCGAAATCAGGGAAAAGCATACGTAAATGTCAAAGGTGATGTTGTGCCGGAAAGAAAATTTAGATCTCTTGTACTTGAGTGTCGCACGAAGTGCAACGCACTGGTACCGATTGCATTCCAAAGAAGTATTTTTCAGAAATATTGGTCCTTGGGTACGTACAATCAGAGAATTTTGGTCATTGGTTCCTTAATTTAAATCAACAACAAAAAAAACAAAATTTGGAAAAGCACCCTGAAAGGCCCTGTGACCGAAAATTTCAAGCTGCTTATTATGTGGAGAATGAAGGCCAAAGAGTTTAGGTATGACAGCTTCCCAAAATACGAAAGTCATTATACCAGGAGAGATACAAGTCGCAAATACTTACATGCCGATACATCCTTGGCTCAAATGTACAATTTGTATTGCAATAAATACAAATCCGATGCAGTAAGCATCTCCTCATACAGTAGTATTTTCAAAAGTAACCAGGTCATTTATCTTCTCATATAATTATTTAATTTAGTAATATTTTACAGCCATGAATATAAAATTTAAGAAGCCTAAACTGAATACTTGTTCTACATGCGAGAAATTCAGTGCTAAAATTGATATTGCGAAACAGGAAGCCGATAATACTCTACTACGTGACTTAGAAAATGAGTTTTCAGCTCATCAAAGTAAAGCAGATTTAGCATATCAGTCTAAAAGGAATGATAAAGCCTCCGCTTCCAATGAGTCCACAGTTAAAATCTATACTGTTGATCTATACTTTTGATTTGGACATATAATTTAACTATTCACGACTGTACAACTGGTACCCCAGATTGCTATATGTGGCATGAGGCACTATCAGCCCGTGGCGGCAACCAAATCGCATCGTGCTTGTTCAAGCATGTAAACAGTCTTACACAAGTTAATCAAGCAATCTTTTACAGCGATTCTTGTATGGAACAAAATTAGAATTCATTTGTATGTGACATGTTCATACTGGCTCTTGAAGTTAACACGATGAATAGTTTCTATAATCACAAATTTTTAGAACCTGGACACACGCACATGGAATGTGATGTGGATCACTCTGTAATAGAAAGAAAATAATATAAAAAAATATATTTTTTAAAAACAAACTTTTATTTAACCTGTACAATCAAAGGAATAAAATGAAGTAGTGTAACAAATGATTTTTTAACAGGAAAATTTTGTCAAAACTGCACTAAAATGAATAAAATAAAATAAGTTAAGGTCTCGTTAAAGTTACTAAAAGCCATTTAGTGAAAGGAATTATTCAAACTCTAATGAAAGTTACTAACAATTTGTACTAATTTATGTACTTCGTTCTTAAAAAAGCTGGTCGCGCGAATAGCAAACCGGCATTTCAATATCTACATACATACATACCTAACCAATTATGCGTGTACGCTGAATTCGCCGACAAGCTTTTTTAAAAACGAAGTAAATTAGTACAAATTGTTAGTAATTTTCATTAGAGTTTGAATAACTCCTTTCACTAAATGGCTTTTAGTAACTTTAACGAGACCTTAACTTATTTTATTTTATTCATTTTAGTGCAAGCGTTGTATATTAAAAAGTGTTATTTTATTTTATTTATAAAATTTTGCAATAGATATTAAAATAATTCAACTTGCAATGAAAGAGAACAGAAGACTTGTCAAGCAAAATGTTGTTTGCTTACGTTTTGTATAAACACACATATGTACATATAGCAGCAGTTAATTTTATTTAAAGAAATGGCGCGTCGTCCATTTCCGCTGTAGCATGGCATATATTCAGGCGCAATATTTAACTTGCTCTGGCGGGGCGACATCTGGAGTCTTCTAGTTGTATCTCCTTGATAAGATACCTACAACGAGGTTCATATCTAGACTAGGAATAGCTTAGCTACACTACCGCCGCGGCGCGCTGGCAGCTTTAACAATTTTATAGTGGTTTTACGTTCTTTGGCAAATTACGCTCTGTTAGCCATAAATCTTACTATTTTTTGACCGCCTTTGAATCAAGACCCCTGGACCATATGGGGAATTCATTTACATTTTAAAATGCGCTGTCATCGTGTTTGGAACTATGCTGAAAATTTCAAGTCTCTAACTTGTCGGGAAGTCAGTTTAGAATCGATTGGAAATTTCCGCGATTTGCGCTTATAGCTTAAATAAATAATATAAAAAAAACTTTTTAATATACAACGCTTTTATAA
>NW_023458569.1:816104-818849 GCF_013731165.1 Rhagoletis pomonella | reverse complement strand
GGATTGTTAAATAAATGCTAACGATGACCAAATTGTAGTACAATTAACTTTATTGTACAACAACAATTTTACAATACTTGCTAATACAGTAAAAACACTACAATACTTGTTAAAGCAATTACAACGCTTTACTGAACTTGTTAACACAATTAAACTTATAGCTTGCTTATTCGCAACTCGCTTCTCTGCTCACTTTACTTGTAGCTTGCTGACTTGTAACTCGTAACAAACTCACTTCGCTGTGGCGGCGCCCGTATATACTTGCGCTGGCACTTATGGCAACTCTAGAACATTCTGAAGTTTATCGCTCATTCTCTTTCTCTCGCTGTTCGCAGTGTTCATCCAACTTGACGTTTCTCTTTGTGGAACATTCTACGTCATTCCTTGAACATTCTGCTTATTTCTCGTTGTTCGCTTCGCGTTGCCGCAGTATTCGTCACACTATTATTATTATTACTATTATTATTATTTGTTTTTGTTATTTTTTGGCCTTATAACAATTATATTCAACAATTTTATAATGAGCTCGAGGCCATTTTTAAATGAAAATTTATTGTGGAAAAGCAAGAATAATTTTTTTTTTTATATATAGAATTATAAGCACAAACCAACAATACCAACAACCACACGATCAAGTGAATAGCAGCGGAATAGCTGCGCTTGATTGTGTTGGCATAACAAAAATGAAAATAGTGGAAATAAGCAAACGATAATTTACAAAGCGTACTTAGCACGGTGCATAGGCAACTGGCTGAGTCAGTGGGATCGTCGGTTCGAATCCTACTGAAAGAAGTCTGTTGAGGAAATGTGGTGATTTCCGAAATAGCTATCACTTCTACCATTTTTTCAAATTATTGTTGCTTTTCCACAATAAATTTTCATTTAATAAATGGCCTCGAGCTCATTATAAAATTGTTGAATATTATTATTATTATTATTATGTTTTTTTTTTTTTTGCACTGGCCGGGGGCGCTAGTCTCTATACTACCTTCCCCGAGTGTGGGACTCCCACCGAAGCGTGTTGGGCTACCCACTAAAACCCAAACTCCTACCGCCTGCGCATTATTATTATTATTATTATTATTATTGTTATTATTATTATTATTATTTTATTTTTATTTTTATTTTTTTCGTAGGAGAGGGAAATGCTTTATGCACTGGCCGGGGGCGCTAGTCTCTATACTAGCTTCCCCGAGTGTGGGACTCCCACCGAAGCGTGTTGGGCTACCCACTAAAACCCAAACTCCCACCGCCCGCGCAAGAATCCCGCATCTGGCACTGCAATTCTGCATGTCTTCAGATGCAGGAGCGCGCTGTTAGAGCCTTGGGGCTGCTCTTTTGTAGAGGCGTTTCATTCGGGTGTCCTCAGTAGACAACCGTCGTCTCGTTTGCAGCGGAGTACGAATTTCACGTATCTCGCAACTGAGGTAGAAATCGATTTCCCCATGTGGTCTGTTCAGCCATGTTTGAAGGTCGGCTATCAGGGAGTGCGTCCATCGACCTTTTGTGCTCGCGTTCCAGTTTTGTTGCCACTGCTGGATCAGTTGCTCGCGCGCCCTTGCCGCGGCAGCTGCTCGACCTATCTCGGCACTGAGATTGTAAATCTCTTTTCGCTCGTAAGCAAGTAGCTCAATTGGCATGACGCCAGAAATAACTAGAACTGCGTCCGCGGACACTGTACGGTATGCAGAAGCAATGCGTAGTGCCCCTCTGCGCTGTACCGAAGACATTTTAATCCGGTATTTTTTTACTTTCAATGCGTCAGCCCATATTTCTGCCCCGTACCGATTGGACCGCTGTCATCAGAAGCTTCCTGCGGCATGGCTTCGGGCCGCCCACGTTCGCCATCAGCCGGCTTAGAGCCGCCGTGCTCTGCGCAGCTTTTTCACATACTCCATGGATGTGTTCCCAGAATGTGAGTTTGCTGTCAAGCTTCACCCCTAGGTATTTTGTAGACCTAGAAGTCGTCACGAGTTGAGGTCCGACCATTATATTTATAATTGTTGGGATCCGTTTCCTGGTGAGGAGCACGATCTCCGTTTTGGCTGTAGCCAATTGCAGACCGTGATCGCTCATCCATCCACTGACGTTGCGCATGACCTGGTTTAGCTTGAGCTGTGCTAGCTGGACATTTCTTGCTGTTATGACGGCTGCCACGTCGTCCGCGAAGGCGACAAGGAACGCGCTCTCCGGCATTTCCGTGCGCAACAGACTGTCATACGTGGCGTTCCAGAGGTCCGGGCCAAGTACAGACCCCTGTGCCGCTCCGCCGGTTATACGTCTCTTTCTCTGACCTTGTGTTGTGTCGTACAAAAGCCAACGGTCTCTGAGGTAGTCTCGGATCATATCTAGCAAGTATGTTGGAACCTTGAATGACCGTTCCAAGGCCTCCAGCATATCGTCCCATCTTGCCGAGTTGAAGGCGTTCTTGACGGCCAGTGTGACTAGCAGCACTATTGGCCGCGCCTGGTGGCAGGCTTCTTCGGCCTTATGTACCGCCTCGACTACTTCGCCAATTGCTCCTATAGTTGAGTGTCCCTTCCTGAAGCCATCTTGTCGGGGTGAAAGGCCTCCCTCGCTTTCTATGGCTGACGTCAAGCGTATTTTGAGCAGACTCTCCATCATTTTGCCTGCTGTGTCTAGCATGCAGAGTGGCCGGAAGGATGAAGGAGAGTTTGGGTCCCCTTTGCCCTTGGGCATAAGCACCAGTCTCGCCTTCTTCCATTGGCTTGGGAAAACCCGGGC
>NW_023458569.1:804011-816004 GCF_013731165.1 Rhagoletis pomonella | reverse complement strand
TTTTTGATGTGTATACATCTTTGGTTTCGGTAGGGGTAAAATTTGCGAAGCTGTAACGCATATCCCAGCACAAAATTTCGAAGGGCATGTGTGTGTCAGCATACAATTTTTATTTTCATTAGAAGCACCCTGTGTTTGCTTACCAAATGGTTGCATACATTTAGGAATATGCATAGTAAGAGGAAATGCGCTACAATTGATTATTACATCCGATTATTTAAACTCCGCACATGCATACGGCTTTGTACCTATGTACGTACATAAATATGTATGGACTCATTTGTTGCAACTAAAAAGCAAGGCGAAAATTTAAAAAAATACTGAAATCATTTTAACCGTTGATAACTGATGAACATACATGAATATATGTATGTATAATATGCATATGTATAGATGATATAATAGCTCTGATCCAATACTTTTCGTGTAAAATCCTGGAAGAAGGTCAAACAGCAAAATCACTCTCTGAAGTGAGAGTAAAAAGTGAGTAACAGCAAAAGGTATGGAACAAAAAAGCATCGGATAACATCCTGCAACATGAACTGCATTTACATGAACCACAGATTATATTCCGAAAAGAAAAACTAGAATTAGGAATATATACAAAAATAAATGCTCAAACTATAAGCTCAAAAACAATAACTGATGCGATGTTTCCAAGATATTTTAACGCCCTTGAGTAACAAGTATATACAAGTATATTTTATCAATCATACCGATAATTTCATGTATTAAAAGAAATAAAAATGAAAATCAATAAAAAAAATTAAATCAGCAAAATTAATAAAATTAAGTGAAATTAATGTTTAATTTCTAACCTAACCTAAAGTAAACAAATATTGACGCTAGTAAGGAAAATAGGTTTGTAAAGGTATTTTTAATAAAATATTCAGTTAAAATATATTTAAATGGCATAATATGTGTTGCAGAAAAAAGTGACCACGGTGGCACAAAGAGGAAGTTTAAGTTTTCCTCGAGTTGTGTGAATAACAAGCACAACCAATTTGACAGCTAACGAGCTTTGATTGAGATTATATTTATATGTAAACGTACTTTTATGCTTTGCCGTTCGCATATGTTTACACATCAAATTTCATGAGTACCTAGTACTCACGCCTTTTTTTTATGTCTATTGTCGATCTGGATGAAATGGGTATAATGTGAGCAAATTTTGAAAACTTATCTAAACATGTTAGAAAACGATTATTTTCAATTAAAAAAATATATCTATATGCAAAATTTCTCCGGGATATGTAGGAATGGGTGTTTTTCCGATTTCGGGTTTAGCAGGATGCCTATTGTATTTATTTTCTAAACAGATTCTGCAATTTTGAGCGATAGTTTGCAAATTTTTTTTTAATATCCGGAAAGTAGTACTCAGCTATTAATTGTTTATAATTTTCCTGTATAGAGCGGTGCGCCCTGTTATGTTCTGTAGTTGCGGTTTCAACTTGGTCATCCTTGTTGGTTAAATCTATAGCTAATTTTTCTGTATGAATAATCTTTGTTCCTTGAAAATTTGATAAAATTAATGACTGGATTTTTCCTAAGGCTTCTAGAGTACAGCACACTCCATTTATGACATTTGGATTTACGCAATTGCGAAGGGTTTGAAGGAGAAACTCAGCACTGTTAAATTGAATAGTGTGTCTTATAAACTTTTGGAATACTATTTTCGTAGATTTGCTATTAAAATCTGACATGGAAAGTATTAGCAGGTTTCTAAATTGGTTCACTGGATTTTTTATTGTCTTTATAATTTCCGAAAGGGACATTTCGCTATGAGCTGTATCTCTCATACCACTCCACTCATAGACTCTTCAACATTTTTGGTTTCCTTTCCAGGTTTATAAAAGTATTTCGGGCCATATGAATTAATGAATGCTGTCCATCTCTTGATTTTTGAATTTGGGTTTTTGTCAGAAATAGCAAACGTGAGGGGTTGATGGTCGGTGTAGATGTGAATGTTTTTGATGCCTGAGAGATAATGTTGCAACTTTTGGAATGCCCAAACTATCGCGAGAAGTTCTCGCTCATTGGTTGCATAGTTTTCTTCGGTTTTCGAGAGAGTACATGAAATCATTGTGATGGGCTTACCATTTTGCGAAAGAACAGCGCCTAATGTGACGGAGGAAGCATCAGTTGTGATCTCAAATGGCTTTGTATAATCAGGATGATGGAGGAGTACGTCCTCGGAAGTTAAAATTGATTTTAGTTTATTAAATGCATCTTTTGCTCCATCATCTAATGCGACTTTTACATTTTTAGGTTGCTTAGTGTGACCATTACTGTCTCGTAGGTATTGGGTAAGAGGTTTAGATATATGAGCGTAGTCCCTTATAAATATTCTATAGTAACCCGAGAGCCCCAAGAATGAGCGTAAAGACTTAAGTGATTTAGGTTCTTGATAGTTAACGATTGCTTCTACTTTGTCACTACATTTGCGTATGCCCTTTTCTGATATCGCAAAACCTAAAAACTGTACCTCATCTTTAAAAAACTTAGATTTTTATAATGATACGCGCATTCCTGCTTTCTTATTTTCTTGAGCACAAAATCGACGTGTTGATAGTGGGAGTGTTCGTCAGGTGAAAATATAATAATATCATCGACATAGACATGACAAATTTTTCCGATACTTTCTCGCAAAATGTCGCCTATTGCCCTCTGGAATATGCTTGGAGCGTTCTTTAACCCAAAAGGTAGTCGAAAAAATGCATACTTTCCGTTGTTCACGCTGAAAGCAGTTTTATGTCTATGCTTTTCTGAAAGGCAAATTTGGTGGAAGCCTGATTTGAGATCCAAGGTAGTAAAAAATTTTGATTTTCCCAAATTCGCTAGAATAACAGAAGTATCTGGAATAGGGTATTTGTCTGAGGTAGTATGTTCATTTAACTTTCGGAAATCGATTACCATTCTTAATTTTTGGTTACCGTCAACGTGTATTGGCGAGTTATATGCTGAATACGATTTTTGAATGATGCCATCTCTAAGCAAATCTTCTATTTCTTTGTTGACGAAGGTTGCGGCAGATATAGGGTATGCGTAGGATCTGGAGTAAATCGGCTTTTCTGTCGCTGTATCTGTCGTTGCTTCAACTCTAGTATTATAGGGGATGGCCCTATTAGGGTTAGCAAACGCATTGGAGTTGTGTTCAATTAACTCTCGAATTTTATAAGAGAAATCCGAAAAGCAAGTTTGTAGAGAATTAACTTGTTGGAATTCGAAATGATGGATCTTTTCTTTTTGTAATTTGTGGAAAAAAAACCATCTTTGGTACTTATTTGTGCTTCGATTTCTCTTAGGAAATCGTACCCTATGATTCCGTCGAAGCTTTGGAGCTGTGGTAAAATAAAAAATGTAGTGGTCTGTCCTAGTATATTAATACGGCATTTTTTGAAAATATTATTAATTCCATTTATCGACTTGATTTGGAAAGGTTTTTCTACTTGTTTTATTCCTTTTAAAAATTCATATTTATTCGCGTAATTTTTTGATGTTCCTGTGTCAATGAGAATTCTTAAAACTTGACCATTCTGAAGAGTTCTCGTAATGAATGGCAAGTTTGACTATAGCCTAAAAAATTAACTTCTTCAATAGATTCATTATCATAGTTATATGATTCCTCTTCCGAATAGTAAGATTCATTTTCCATGGCGTTGATTTTTTGAAGTTTATTAAGAGGAGACTGGGTAGACGCGTTGGCCGCAAACGTTCTTTTAGTTTTATTAATGTTTTGCTGAGTTGGAGTGAATCTAAAAGGCTGTTGACGTTGTTGTCATACCTGTGATTGATTTTGACAATTTTGGTCATTTGTTGAGGGCTGAGGATGCTGGGGGTTGTTCAAGGGATAATTTTTGAAATCGGTGCGTCGCCTATAGTAGGAACTTCCATAATCGACTTCCATAGGGACTGGATTCTGATTTGATTGGGGAATGGAACTAGGGAACCTTGCAGAAGGTATTTCATGTTGGTTGAAACTATAGTTCCCTAAAAAAGTTGAATTCTGAGGATTTCGGACAGAGTTAGCAACGGCGTATGTATTAGCAAATTCGTACCTTTGCCTGTTATGCTGCAGTTCTTGTGCTGTTGCAAGTGCTGTAAGTAGATCCCGAAATAAAAACCCTGAGTGCATTTTCCCTAGCTTTTTGATTAAACACATTGATACAAACGGTAAGTAACTGTTGTGAGTCATAATATTTTTGTTGATAATCAGTGTAAGCTGTTTGTCAACTGCGTCGTAGTATTGGTTAACAGTCATATTTCCTTGCCTTAGTGTGTTCAATTCATTTTCGAGAATATGAAGCGGACGTTTATCAGCATACAATTGATCTAGTCTTGATATTATTGCCCTAAAATTAAGCGGAGTATTGAAGGAACTCAAATTTTCATTAGCTGCGGCTGAAATCTTATTTCGAAGTATGCCCATTGCAACATAATAAGCTTCAGAGCCCTCATTATAATAATTGATGGCAAACTTTGCCGCTTCTCTCCAGGCAGGGTACTCTACAATATTTCCCTCGAATTCAGGCAAGGACTTTATGGGGTTGAGATCAGTATGAGTGTTTGGAACTCCAGGAATTATGGTAACAGGTGTATGTACTTCTGCTTTTGAAGGACTTATACTTTGAAGAGCTTGAGCCAATCCTTCAATTTGAGCTTTTAATTCATCTTTAGCTGTTTCCACAACGGATTCTACTAAGCTCAGCACAGAATTTCGGTCCACCATTTTGAAAAAGGGCACAAAACTATTGCTTCACAAATATATGTATCTCAAAATATTCTAAGTATAACAACTAAATAGAATATTGGTTCCAAAAATTAATATTTTTCAAAATATTTTAAGTATGACAACTGTATTTTAGTAAAACTGAATACAATACTTAACTTTAGTGTGTTTAACTTTTTGGTAACTGCGGTATCCCTCGTATATAGATGGTTCTCTTCAGAAGTTTCGCGTGTTGGTTCACCCGGACACTTTTATCTTCGCTCGGTTATGAATCTTTCATTTGTTTTTAGGGGTTCACATTTACTATTTTGTGTGAAATGCCGCTTATGTAAATCTTTGAGTCAAATTTCTGCTCACTTTCAATTGTTTATTTTTAACTTTTATTTTGAACAATTTATTCTTGTTTATAATTGTTTAAACGCTCAAGTGTATTAATTCTTTATCTTCACGAAAAGGGTTCACAGTTCAGCGTAATATTATTTTTTGGTTTTCAAAAACTGTCACATCAGTTGGGCACCAGTCAATCTCAAGTCAAATTTTTGATCTCTTTGATCATTGTCAAGTAAAACTTTGATCTCTTTAGTTTTGACTTGATTTATATTATTAATTAAACAACTCCTTTGACATTTTCTTAAACATATTTATTCACCAATATTATTTTAGCTCACTACTTATTTGACTATTTCACTTTAACTTAATGAACTTATTTTCATACATTATTTCTTTCTGCCCTTACTGAAAACTTACATCGCTTAAGTACTTTTTTCCCGACCAGTCTTTCGAGTTTTGTTGGCTGCATTGCATTAGCAAAGCTTAATTACTTTTTTAGTGACGACACTTTCGGGTTTTGTTGTTGCTTTCACATGAGCAAGATCATGTGAAGGTGTTGGTGCTCTGCAGCCTAAGAACTCATATGCGCATGTTGTTGGTAGGATATTTGGGAAACTAATATGTTAACTTATACAATGAACCCCGGCGAGCGTGACCTGCGAGGCACGATACGGGCGTCAGGCAACTCACCTGACATTATTCATATTCGCTCGAATTTCTTAACTTCAGGACGTGGAGTAGGCGAACAGTGTGCCGAGCCGGCCAAAGATTCGGGTCTGTCGCCGGGGTCGCCAGACCGTGAAGAGGTCTTGTCGGACTCCATGTTGGCATTTATTGCTCCGAATACGGCAACACACAGACAACGGCTGAAGATTTTTCAGCCAATCGCAGAAAACTGGTTAGCTCTAGCAAGGTCAGGGCTACCACCAGAGGGCAGAGAAGAACTTTTAGAAAAATATCCAATACCGGAAAACTGTCCCGGCTTGGGTGGTCCAGCTTTAAACCCAGAGCTGAAATTAACACTGGCGCCGCATGCTCTCAAAAGGGATAGTTTTCAATTAGCGCTTCAAAACCAGCTTGGTGCGGCATTAAGCGTTTTGGGTCAAGCGTTTTCAAAAACATTGAAACAAGACCCTGAAGATGAGACAAATAGGGCCGTTAATGCAGCTCTTGGAGACGAAGGCAGAATTTTAACAGACTTGCATTACAAGCTATCTACAACCCGGCGCTCATTTATATTGCCTGGTGTAACCTTATTGTCCAAAAGTGTTGCAACAGAGGGTCCAGTGGGCACGCTCCTCTTTGGTGAATCTTTGACCGAACGGGTCAAGACAGCCTCAACGTTGGAGAAAGCTGGAAAAGACATGCTAAAGACATCGTCAGCTATCTCAATAACTGCAACTCCGGCCAGTATCAGGCTATAAGCCGAAGCAATATTTAAACTCGAAACCCCCTGTCAGGAAGTACAACCAGAGGAAGAGCTACCAGACAGGGGGCAATGTATCTCGGAACAAAACAGGGCATCATCGGAGCAGCAGAAATCGCAGCAGGAATCGCAGCAACTCCCGTCGCTAGTAAAGGTATGCATATTTGCAGGGCGGTTGAAATATTTTATAAGCCATTGGCGGCAACTTACCTCAGACGTGATAGCATTGCAGGCTAAAGCTGGATATAAAATTTCATTTTGCTCACGTGTATATCAGGGTCAGGTACCCAATGAACCTCATTTTAAAGATGAGAAGATCGCTGACGGTGAAGCAGAAATTAAAAATCTTCTGAGGAAAGGTGCAATTAGTGCATGTAACCCAAATGAGGGTCAATTCGTGTCGTCATATTTTTAATTGGAAAACCTAGTGGCGGGAAACGCTTTATTTTAAACTTGAAAATGCTAAATAAATTTATTGTTGCTCCTCATTTCAAGCTCGAGGATTGGAAAACGGTAACACAAATACTTTCAAGAAACGCTTTCTTGGCCTCCATTGACATTGAGGATGCTTATTTCCTGATACCAATTCATGAAAGTTTCCGAAAATTTTTGAGATTTAGGTTCGCAAAACAGTCGTACGAGTTTAATTGCTTACCTTTTGGTCTATCGGTGGCTCTTTATATATTTACCAGAGTAATGAAACCAGTCGTCAAGGAGTTACGGTCGAGAGGGTGGCAATCAGTCGTGTACCTTGACGATATGCTCCTATTAGGAGATTCAGCTTTACTCTGCAGAGAAAACATCGCGCAAACGACATCGCTTTTGCAAAAATTAGATTTCAGGATAAACTGGCAAAAATCTCAATTAGAACCGTCTCCGATCTGCAGGTTTTGAGGACTTGTAGTAGCTACACACAGCTTTTGTATGAGTCTTCCATTGGAGAAACGTGAAAAAATCAAAATAGCAGCCAAAAACCTGAAGTCAATGTCTGTGGTGAAAATTACGTTTCTAGGTCAATTTATAGGTTACCTTATCGCAGCCTGTCCTGCAGTTCAATATGGAATGCTTTATACAAAGCAGCTGGAGAGACACAAATTTTTAGCTCTTAGGAAAAGCAATGGAGATTACGAGCAAAAAGTTCATATTGACTCTTACTTGCACGAAGATCTTGATTGGTGGATCAATAACATCGATGCAGTAAATAATCCCATCAGAGAAGGGAAATTTATTTTAGAAATTTTCTCCGATGCCTCGCTTTCTGGCTGGGGAATTTCATGCGCAGGCAAATACTCGCATGGTTGGTGGAGTGATAGGCAGAAGCAAAACCACATTAACCTGCTTGAATTACAAGCTTTGCTGCTGACATAAAGTCTGCGGAAATTTTACTCAGGATAGACAACTCTACCGCGATTAGCTATATAATCAAAATGGGTAGTATACAATGCTGTCGGCACTTAGCAAAGAAATTTGGCAATGGTGCTAACGAAGAAAGTTGTGAATTCAAGCCACATACATTAAATCATCCCAAAACATTGAAGCTGATAGAGAATCGAGCATAATATCAGAAGAAACGGAATGGGAGCTGGCAGATTATGCTTTCAAGAAAATTGTGGCGAAGTTGGGCCAGCCAAGAATTGACTTGTTTGCAACAAATGTTAACACAAATTGTTCAATTTTCTGTTCTTGGTTTCCGGATCCGGAGGCTACGAAAATAGATGCCTTTACGACAGATTGGGCTAATCTGGAGTTTTATGCTTTCCCTCCGTTCGCGCTTATTCTAAAAGTGATCAGGAAAATAATGAATGACCAAGCAGAAGGCATTTTGGTTGTACCAAACTGGCCCTCACGACCTTGGTTTCCACTTTTTAACGATTTACTTGTGTCTGAACCTATTTACTTTGAAAAAGATATTCATCTGCTGCGCTCTCCTTTCAGGGAATTCCACCCCGCATGGAAGTCGCTAACCTTAGTTGCAGGCAAATTATCAGGGAAGCGTTCATCAAGAAACAAGCACCAGAAGAATCTTTGCAATACATTTTAGCATCGTTGTTTGAAAATACCCTGAAGCAGTACAATAAGCCAATAATTTCCTGGTATGAATTTTGTCGGATCAAGGCACTTTCTCCTTTTGAACCGACGGTGTCGGCAGTGTTAGAATTTTTGTCACCGTTAGCGACTGGCAAAAATAAGTATGGAACTCTTAATACCTACAGATCTGCTATATCATTATTGTCAACGTGGGATATTGGGAGAGATCCAACAATGAGAAGATTCTGCAAAGGGGTGTCAGTATTAAAACCAAAACGTCCCAAATACGATCAGACATGGGACCCAAGTATTGTTTTAGATTTTCTGACAAGTCGGGGACCGAACAGTGAATTAGATCTTGATCGTCTTTCTAAGAAGCTTGCTATCCTCTTGGCGTTAGTGACGGCGCAAAGGGTTCAAACTTTATCAAAAATAATAATTTCAAATATTAATTTTAATGCTGGTTCAGTAATAATAAAAATTCCTGATAAAATTAAAATAACGAGGGTAGGCGGCATACAACCTAATTTGGTCATTCCTAATGTTTACTGAGAATGATAGAATCTGCCCAGTTACGACTCTACAAGCATACCTAGACAGAACAAGGAGTTTGAGAACTCAAACCGGGAACAATCTTTTCATCGCTTTTAAAAAGCCTCATCGTGAAGCGTCGTTGCAAACAATTAGTAGATGGAAAAAGCAAACCATGCAGGAGAGTGGCTTGGACGTGCATCAATTTACAGCGCATAGTACACGTCATGCAACCACTTCGGCGGCGTTCAGGAATGGCGTAGATGTTGAGACCATCGGTAAGGCTGCAGGATGCACGAAAGATTCAGAGACATTTGCCCGATTTTATAATCGAACAATTGTTAGTGAAGCAAATTTGGCAGGTTCCATTTTTAATGTGCGAATCAATAAATAAGTACTTTGAAGAAAATAAAACATTTTAGACAAATATCATGAGTTTGTAAATAACTACGAGTTATTGATCTCTGATTGTCGGCCGCTGTGGTGTAGTGGTAAGCAGTGCGCGCTTTCACTCATCAGCACCTGGGTTCAAGCCCTGGTCAAAGCAACATCGAAAAAAAAAATATAGAAAAAGGTTTTTTCTTCACAGCGGTCGTCCCTCGGCAGGCAACGGCAAACCTCCGAGTGTATTTCTGCCATGAAAAATAGCTTCTCACAAAAATACAATCGCCGTTCGGAGTCGGCGTAAAACTGTAGGTCCCTCCGCCTTGTGTGACAACATCAAGGCGCACGCCACAAGTCGGAGGAGAAGCTCGGCCAAACACTAACATATGTGTAAGCGCCAATCTATTATTATTATTATTATTGATCTCGAGGACGAGACAGTGTGGTATAATTGTACGATCAAATGAACTTACCTCACTTGATCATGTGGTTGTTGGTATTGTTGGTTTTTGCTAATAATTGTACGATCAAACGAACTTACCTGAGGGAAGTTCGATCGTAATTATACTAGCTGTCTCGTCCGAAGAGATCAAACCCACCCACCCTAAAATTCCAAATCAAGAAGTAATATTTATGGATAATTTTTAGTAATGCCCCGGTTCGATTTGTCGTGAATTGTAAAATTAATGAAGAAACGAATGCTAAGATGGCGGACCAAGCTAAGGGCTGCCACCCTTCGTGAAATTCTACAAAATTCTTTTAGAATTGTGAAATGTTGTGACTAGATCTGGCAACTGGCGTTACTATGAGTTATTGATCTCTTCGGACGAGACAGCTAGTATAATTACGATCGAACTTCACTCAGGTAAGTTCGTTTGATCATTTTGATTAGCAAAAACCAACAATACCAAAAAGCACATCCTCAAGTGAACACATGATCAAGTGAATTGCAGCGGAATAGCTGCGCTTGATTGTGTTGGCATAACAAAAAAATGAAAATAGTGGAAAAAAGCAAACGATAATTTACAAGACGTACTTAGCACGGTGCATAGGCAACTTGCTGGGTTAGTGGGATTGTCGGTTCGAAGCCTTCTGAAAGAAGTCTGATGAGGTGATTTCCGAAATAGCTATCACCTCTACCATTTTTTTCAAATTATTGTTGCTTTTCCACAATAGATTTTCATAAAAAACGGCCTCGAGCTCAATAAAAATTGTTGAATATAATTGTTATAAGGCCAAAAAATAACAAAAAACCAAATAACTTAAGGACGAGCACACCTAAAAGTTAAACATCCTAAAAATGGAATTATTAGCAAAAACCAACAATACCAAAAAGCACATCCTCAAGTGAATTGCAGCGGAATAGCTGCGCTTGATTGTGTTGGCATAACAAAAAAATAATTAAAATAGTGAAAAAAAGCAAACGATAATTTACAAGGCGTACTTAGCACGGTGCATAGGCAACTTGCTGAGTCAGTGGGTCGTCCATTCGAAGCCTACTGAAAGAAGTCTGATGAGGAAATGTGGTGATTTCCGAAATAGCTATCACTTCTACCATTTTTTCAAATTATTGTTGCTTTTCCACAATACATTTTCATAAAAAACGGCCTCGAGCTCAATAAAAGGTTTTGAATTTAATTGTTATAAGGCCAAAAAATAACAAAAAAACAAATAACTTAAGGACGAGCACACCTAAAAGTTAAACATTCTAAAAATAGATTTATTAGCAAAAACCAACAATACCAACAACCACATGTTCAAGTGTATTGCAGCGCAATAGCTGCGCTTGATTGTGTTGGCATAGCAAAAAAATGAAAATAGTGAAAAAAAGCAAACGATAATTTAAAAGGCGTACTTAGCACGGTGCATAGGCAACTGGCTGATTCAGTGGGATCGTCGGCTCGAAGCCTACTGAAAGAAGTCTGATGAGGAAATGTGGTGATTTCCAAAATAGCTATCACTTCTACCATTTTTTCAAATTATTGTTGCTTTTCCACAATAAATTTTCAAAAAAACGGCCTCGAGCTCAATAAAAATTGTTGAATATAATTGTTATAAGGCCAAAAAATAACAAAAAACCAAATAACTTAAGGACGAGCACACCTAACAGTTAAATATTCTAAGAATAGAATTATTAGCAAAAACCAACAATACCAAAAAGCACATGCTCAAGTGAATTGCAGCGGAATAGCTGCGCTTGATTGTGTTGGCATAACAAAAAAATTATAATAGTGGAAAAAAGCAAACGATAATTTACAAAGCGTACTTAGCACGGTGCATAGGCAACTTGCCGAGTCAGTGGGATCATCGGTTCGAAGCCTACTGAAAGAAGTCTGATGAGGAAATGTGGTGATTTCCGAAATAGCTATCACTTCTACCATTTTTTTCAAATTATTGTTGCTTTTCCACAATACATTTTCATAAAACCCGGCCTCGAGCTCAATAAAAATTTTTGAATATAATTGTTATAAGGCAAAAAATAACAAAAAACAAATAACTTAAGGACGAGCACACCTAAAAGTTAAACATTCTAAAAATAGAATTATTAGCAAAAACCAACAATAC
>NW_023458569.1:797397-803911 GCF_013731165.1 Rhagoletis pomonella | reverse complement strand
ACACCTGTAACCATAAGTGGGCGTGGCTACGCCCATTTTCCAAAAAAATTATAACATTCTTATTTTCCTTCTAAAAATTATTGTAAATATCAATTTTGAGTGAATAATCTTCAGTAGTTACTAAAATATCGCAGTTTTCGTATTTCTGAAAATTACCGTTATGTGTTCGATTTTGCCCATTTTCAATACCAACCGTCCTACGCCCGAAAGAAGTACACGTACCAAGTTTCGTTAAGATATCTTGATTTTTACTCGAGTTATCGTGTGCACAGACGGACGGACAGACCGACGGACGGACGGACGGACGGACGGACAGACGGTCACCGCTTAATCGATTTCTCTTTTCATTCTGATCATTTATGTATACATTTGTCTATATCTATCTCGATTCGTTTTGTTTGTTACAAACAACCGTTATGTGAACAAAGTTATAATACCCTTGTGCACAAGTGCGCTCGGGTATAAAAATTACATAGCGCACTTTGCAAGTGGACTACTCATATACATATTCATATTTTATAGCTGTATCGATTACCAGCATCTCAGTAGAAGAAAATAGGGTTGTTCAGGATGTTGTGGAAATGGACTTCGATTGCAGTTGGGATTGCCGTTAAGTAAATGAGCGATATTTGTTCGTAGGCACTTAAAAATATATACATGTGCACGGTATCCAATATCTACCACGACAAACCCAAGGAGAATGTAGGTTGGGGTTCAAGATAAAAAAAATTACCGATATGGCCGTTTTTGAAATATTCGATATTTTTTAACTAAAAATAATTGATAATGGTTGTATGAATAAAAACCAAGGAAATAAAAAAAAAAGAATAAAAACTAAGGAATTGAAATTCCATACCTTTTATTTAAATTTTGTTTGAAGAAAGCGAGTAAAAGGTGTGGAATTTTAGGAAAATGTAATTGTTTTTTACTCATAAGGCTCAATGAATAAAAAAATGTTAATATTTCAAAACGGTGCACTTTTATATAGGTATTTTTTCTGTTATCTAGGTGTCTCCTTAAGTTTATCGTGGTAACTATTGGGCAGCTTGTATACAAATTAGTAATTTTATGGTTGTAATGCATTTTTTTTTAATTTTACTATGCGGCGTCAGTGGATGAAGCTGTTGGGCGTAGTCAACCCAACAGCGAAATATATTTTCGCTTGCCAGAGGCATTTCCCCCCGAAAATGAGGATGGGTACAGTGATCGGACTTCTACCACATTGTGGTAGATCTGCCACTTTTTTGAGCATCTACCACATCTACCACACAAGGTATGAAATCTACCACATATTCGCGTTATTGAGCACCTAGTTTTATTTTTGCTCGACATAATTTTCTTAATTTTAAGAGTAAAAATTGTCCAACTCTAAACACTATGTATATGGTAACAAGAATGATATAATACAAGATTCCGCATTCCCGGCTGCGATGAAATGTCTCAAGTAAAAGTAAACAAAGCCTAATGGGAGGATAAAATAAACTGTAAAATAGTAAATTTTCTCAAAAATAAATTTGTCGACAGGAATCGTGGTTTCGTTACGTTAAATTTTAAAATATATGATTTTTAAAAAAATTAATAGCGAAAATTAATAAAAAACGGCGATTTTTGTGAAAGTATTAGCAAATTTCAGTGCATCTAAAGTTTCTGAGGCATTGTTTACATTTACTTGAGAATTGTCAAAATCGGCAAATCACAAGTAGCGGTTTCTGTAACGTGCCACATTTGTTCGCTACATCGAGATGTGATAGAATGAAACGCTGGCAGCACCCCGCAAGGTTGCAAAAAAATGTATGTTCGACAAATATTTTGATATGGAAGGAACCGCTTTACACTGTCAAGGAAAAAATTGCTAAAACTCAGTGCAATTTTTAGCAACTTCAGTCTAGCGATTTGTTATACTAGTTGTTATAATCGTTTTTTTTTAGAGTCTAATTAAAAAGTTTGCAATTTAGGTGAACCCTTAGAGAATTTCTTTAATTTTTGTACAAAGTTTGATCCAAAACCTGAGATCTACCCCCTTTTTTGAAATATACCACATTTTTTTCCAAATTCTACCACACAGAATTTTTTTAAAGTCCGATCACTGGTTGGGGAATGGAAGGTTACTTCAGAAGTGGGCTATCCCTAATATTAGTATTAAGTTATGTTCACCCAAAGTAATAGAAGATAGGTTAGAAGACGCTAGGACAAATTTAGAGGCAGGTAGCTTAGGTTTTGAAAATGAACGAGCTGTAATAGAGCTAGGTGTAGAAGATTTTAATCCGGTACTTTGTACTTCAAACTGCGATCAGTTTGATATTGCGGCCCCTTTACAGGGGTCATTTCTCCCCTTATTTGAAGAACTCCCATGTTCTTCTTCTTTAGGACCAAGAAGCTTGGCCAATACTTGGGCAAATGTCGTCAGACACAAACAGACGAGTACTTAACCGAAGGGACTCCTAGAAAGCGAAAGTACAAGGAATATTTAATTAGCAAAGAGCAGGCATTAGAATATCTCCGCAACAGGGTGACTCAGTTAAAGAACGAGGTAGAGAGTTTGCGAGAGGGTCAAATTTTGTCTATTCCGGAGCAAGACGGAAGTAGACAAATCGATGAGCTGCTCGGCAAGTTACCTTCACATCTTGCGATATTTGTGGGGAACTGCCTCATTAGCTCTGGGAGTTAAATTTTTGTCACCCGTTGCATTTAGGTATTTGAAGCCCATATTTAATTGGCCTTCCATAAGAACTCTTGAACAATTCGTTCAAGGTTGGCCAAGAAACCCTGGCTGCAGCTCTAGCAACATTAAAGCCCTGGAGTTGAGAAGACGTGGCTTCACTGACGCCCAGCGATATGTGTCCCTATGCTGAATGTTAACCCATCATAAACCACTCAAGGAAATATAAACTGGAGAGCCTAAAAACGATAAGTCTAGATGGAACCAACATTATGTTCCAAAAAGAGGCTAAATTCCTAGGAGCGATACTAGACCAAAAACTACTCTGGAAAGCACACGTGGACGAAACCACGAAGAAAGCTGTAAGATCATTTATAACGTGTAGGTCCATGGCAGGAAAGAGTTGGGGATGCACACCAAAGATACTACACGACTATAGTACGACCCATGATAGCTTATGGAGCCATCATCTGGGCCGATAGAACTTCACAACTTGGAACAATCAAAGTGCTCTCGAAGTTATAAAGGCTGGCATGCGTATGGCTAACCGGAGCCATGAGATCCGGTCCAACCGCATCCTTGGAGGTTCTTCTAGATCTTACCCCTCTTCATATTCACATACAAACTCAGGCGAAGAGAGCTTTACTACGGATGACTAGTTCCAATATGGGGCCGAAGGGTATCTTAGCCGTGGGAAGTTAGATATTCTTACGGATACTATGCATCCGAGGTACAGCTTTACAAAGAGGATTAAAACTGATCTGAGTAATAAGAAGAGCTGGGCTGGCATATCCGAGACTTATCGGATAAACCAAAACATGATTACCTGGTACACTGGTGGCTCATTGACCGACGACGGTACCGGGGTAGGGGTAGTTGGACCGAGGTTAAGATACTCGGAACCCATGGGAAAACATATGTCTATTTTCCAGGCTGAAACATACGCCATAGAAAGATGCGTGGGCTTTAATATCAAGCGAAACTACCGGAATCAGAACATCGCATCTTGACTGACAGCCAAGCGTCTATCAAGGCCCTCAGATCTCACCAGGTAACATCTAAACTGGTGATGGAGTGCCTCGAAAAGCTGAATATTCTTGGTCTGACCAATCAGGTTTGGGTTCTCTGGATTCCGGGACATATTGGTATTAAAGTAAACGAGATTGCCGATAAACTAGCGAAGAAGGGTGTATCGACCCCTTTCACTGGCCCAGAGCCTTTCCGTGGCCTGGGAGAATGGGCACTCTCCGAACTTGTTCGGTTAGAGGAAGAGGCTCATAGAAAACGCTACTGGAATAATCTACCAGGTCTAGAGCAGTCCAAAGCACTTTTAGGAACATATAACCTAAAACGCTTCAAGGAATGTATGAGCTTATCAAAGAATAACTTAAGAATTGTTAGAGGAATCCTGACAGGACACTGCAGGCTGAACTATCACCTGACTAAACTGGAAATTTACTCGCATGAGCGATGCAGATTTTGCAGGACGGAAAACGAGCCTGCACAGCACATCTTAGCAGAATGTCCTGCACTGATGCACAAACGCAAAAGACACCTGGGTGAACATATTTTAACCAAAGGCGAAGTGAAATCCGTATATTTAGGTTGCATACTAAAGTTTCTCTCGGTTACTGGATTAATAGACACTCTATAATCGGTGAAGGGGGCACAATAGATCTTAAGGTCGCAGTGTTTTACCCCCAATAATAATAATAATAATATGCTGTGACGTAATGTCCCTGAAGATAAATTTACAAGATGAGAGGAGTATTGTAGGTCTGGAGGATTATGGTGATGAAAATCGTACCTCCAGGGTCGCTTCCAGTGTTCTCAGATTTTTCGTCCAAGGCATTGGTGGGGAGTCTTGGACACACCCTCTAGCATATTTTCTTTTTTCACAAATCGGGTAGAGGAAATGTGACGAAGAAACACATTTTTGAAGCGATAAGTCAACTCCAGGGTATTGGTCTTCATCCCTGCCAATTAGTTAGCGATGAAGGATCTAATTTTATGAGCTTTTGTAGGATCGTAGGTTTTTCTAGGGAGAGACCCTTTATTGAAGTCAATGTCCAAGAAATCCTATGCTTTTGCGATTCTCCACATCTTCTGAAAAGTACACGGAACTGCATTGAAAACAATTTTTTGTCCCACAATTTTTGTTATAATGTATATTTTAACATTATTATTGAGCTTTGTGCCACGTTTTTTTGTGTTTTTTTTTAATAACAATCTTATTCAGATTTTAATTTGATGTCTTGAAATGTGATTCTCTCTTATTGTTGGCCCCAAGAGCTTGCTTCGATATACTGATATTCTCTACATTTACAGTCGCAATAATTTAAAATTTTTTTGCTATACTCTATTACAGTTCATAGTAAGGGATTTACTGTGGGTAATTTTGTAAATATTGTATATAAATTTGTATAAAGTAGTTTTCTAGTATGTAGTAGTTTTATTAGTCATAGTCGTTTTTCCAAGTAGATTTGTGTAGTTTTTTCGTATTTCTTAGATTTTCTTATATGCATGCACTTCGTATCTGTAGATAGTATGGGTTAAAATAGGCTACCTGGGGAGCCCAACACCCAAAAAAAAACAGTAACGCGCCTTTATGGAAACCTCAGTGGTGGCGTGGAAAAGCAATAAGTTAAAAAAGTAAAGAATATCAATTTTGCAAAAGTAAAATGAACTTCTTTTATTTATGTATGATAAAACCAACAAAAGTTCATGGGCACACAACCAAAAGCGTAGATGGCCTGGAAGCGATTGACTCAAAATTAAGTGAAACATATAAATAATGATCTTACTTTGATTCCTGATCATATGATCGAAGTTTATGTACATACATATTGCATATGTTGTTAGCAACTGTTTCAACTGTTGTTACATCTTTGTTACTATGTTGGTTTTAGGTGTTACCTAGAATTATTGCCTGGTTGGCGTCTTGGTTACCTCCTAGTTACCGGTCTTAGGTGTTAGACCAGAAGTTATAATCGGGTAAAAGTTATTCGAATTCTTGGTTACCTTTCTTCTTATAAATCCTTAGGGGTACTGTTTAGTACGTTGCCGAACTATTTCGAGGTATTGCGTCCAAAAGGGTGACCCGATGCAAAAAATTTGCGCACACTTGTAGTCAAGGGTCTACACATAATTTTAACACCCACTTTTGTAATTTTTAGACACTAATTTATTTACAAATGGGGTTTGAAATATGCCCTTTTTTGTAAAATTCGGAAATTAGCGTTCATTTATCACTCCTATTCTCCTTAAAGCAGTCACTTCACCAATCTATTTTTATATTCCCCTTCACTGTACACTTTACTCGATTGGTTATAACTTTCTTTATGACTTTAATATTAACCAAATAATCACAATTCATTAAATAAAAACACCTTCAGAATCACGCGTCTGACTTTGGTTGCATATGCAAATTAAATGGCGGAGTTCAGCTGTCAAACTCCAAAATATGCAAAAGAATGAGAGACAAAAGAAGATAGGATAACCCAGTAAGAATTAAAAATATACAAAGGTGTTCTCTGCAAAAGGTGTTCAGCTCCTTTTCTTCGCAAAACAGAAAGAGAATTCTACTTTGTGAGGGTTATAATCCCAAAGTGCGGCCGAAGGCCTCCTACGCAGAAAGGTGTTCAGCCACCCTTCTTTCGCCTGATAATCACCTTGGGATAATTTCTTTTATTTAAAAACGGTTAGTTGGGTTATATTCCACTTCAAACTGCTCAATTTTCATCAGTAAATGCTGTCGTCAAATACAACACCATCTCGAGGCGCTGATATGAAGTTATCTGGTGAGAGCGTATCAGCCGAACAGCTGATGCAAACGTGGGAGCAAAAATTAAAAAA
>NW_023458569.1:794344-797297 GCF_013731165.1 Rhagoletis pomonella | reverse complement strand
ATCCCGAGAAGGCAGAACAGACGTAGCCCTTGTTTTTACCGATAATAGCTTTTTGTTTTGCTAGTTTATGTTTTTGTTTGCTGTAATATTTCAATGTTGTGCATGCATCTTTCCCATGTTTATATTTCATGTGTTGTTAGTGCTTCATTTTTGTTGTTTTTTTGTGTACAATGTTAAATAGAAAACGATTTTATCGGCAGGCCTTCCGAAAGGATAAATTATTCTTTTGAGTGCTGATCAATTTTCTTTTGATTTTGTTGCTTGTATTAGCTTTGGTTGATCTAACTGGTGCTAGTGCAAGTGAAAACACAGTTTCCTTCACTTTATGCCCGACGTTTCGCTAACTTCCTTAGCTTCTTCAGGGGCGCAAATCTTTATTGTAAAACAACAAACACATTCATACAATTACAATTATACATTATTAAGCAAATAAAAACACATTTATTTGATGATCAAAGACAACAACAAACACAAAAACTAACAAAACTTATATTTACAAATATATTGGGTAAAAAAGGCTTAAGAACTTAGCGTCGGTACCAGCTTCCAATGGTACACTTGTCGAACTGATTGTGTTTTGTAAACAAAGTAGCTAGCCGCAATGCCGTTCGTTCCATGATTCAATAATTAAAGGTTTGCTCATTATTGACTTTAGAGTTTTGACACTCCCTTAGCTCCCTTACAAAAGCTTTGCACACACACACGAACCCACACACAGTGCCTTGCTAAGGGAGACGATTTTGTCAACAGGAAGCGAGAAAACTGCTTTTTGAGCAAGCCTTTTATTATTGAATCATGGTTCGTGTCTTCTTTTTTGAAAACATTTTTTATATTGTATTCGTCCGAAGATAAACTGCTCAAAATTTTGACAATACATTTGGACAGGCCATAGCATGGGACGTGGATCGATGACGCTATCGGTCGTAAAGGAATATTCGGCTTGTGTATTTGTGGTAAGCCGTAAAGGCGGGGAGCAGTGGGCGCGCTGCAAATCAGTGTTTGTTTATCTCTCCAATTTATAATTTTGTTTTTATACAGTTGATCGACAATGTTATTGTTCTTTTTCTGCAGTTTGCTTGTTGGGTCATTTCTTAGCGTTCTATATATGTATGTTCTTGTCTTCCAGTCAATTGTTCATTTTTTCCTTATATTCTGTTTTGTAAACGCTTTCACAACATCTGGAACTTCTGTCTAAATGACAACAACTATTTCATGTATAACAAGAAAATTTACACGCAAACCTTCGAAATGCCTATGGGAAACTCTCTATCCCCAACAATAGCAGATATTATTATGGATGACCTGCTGGACAACACTTTATCGGAGCTAAAAGAGCCGTATAATACCGAAATCAGGTTCATAGTAAAATATGTGGACAATATCTTTGCCATTATTAAACGAAGCGACGTAAAAACAATTTTAAAGACACTAAATAAATACCATAGCAAATTGCAGTTTACAATGGTAAGTGAGAAAAACCTCAGCATACCATTCTTAGGCGCAGTTATACATAGGGACAAAAACAAACTATATTGAACTGGTACTCCAAGCCAATTTCATCTGGACGTATAATAAATTTCATACTTACCGTAAGTCACAACAAATTTAGAGGCGAAAACATAAAGATACACAGGATACTTAAACAAAATAATTATCCCACGCATTTAACAAAAAGTCTAATCGCACAGGCGCTCATGAAATGTAATAACCAACCCTCTGCGGAAACAAAAACTGAGCCAAAACAATTTTACAGTGTCACTTACGTCCCCAAGTTAACTTAGAAATTCACCCACAACATTAACAACAACAAGAAAAACATAACTATAGCATACAAATCGAATTGCGTTCTGTCCTCGGTATTCACGAAAACGAAAAGCCCCATCGAGCCACAACAACAAAGCAACGTAGTATGCGAGATTAAATCCAAAGGTAAACAAAACGAGGACTGCAACCAAGTCTACATAGGTACAACAAAACGATCACTAGGCACACGATTATCAGAGCACGATGCGGACATAAGGAAAAGGAAAAAACAATACAGCACTAGCACAACATGTAATAACGAGCGGTCACACAGCTGATCTAGTTAACACAAAGATACTTGACATAGAAAAGAGAGAAAGAATAAGGTATATGTTAGAGAGCCTCCGCATAATGCAAAATAGAGAGAGGACAGTCAACAAAAAAGAAGACACGAACGACATTGCGGCTAGCTTTTTACTCTGCTTACAAAACACAATCAGTTCGACAAGTGTACCATTGGAAGCTGGTACCGATGCTTAGTTCTTAAGCCTTTTATTAGCCTATATAATTGTAAATGTAAGTTTTGTTAGTTTTTGACTTTGTTGTTGTCTTTGCTCATCACATAAATGTGTTTTTATTTGCTTTAATAATGTATAATTGTAATTGTATGAATATTTTCGTTGTTTTTCAATAAAAATTTGTGTCCCTGAAGAAGCTAAGGCAGTTAGCGAAACGTCGGGCATAAAGTGAAGGAAACTGTATTTTCACTTTCACTAGCACCAGTTAGATCAACCAAAGCCTATACAAGCAACAAAATCTAAAGAAAATTGATCAGCACTCAAAAGAATAATTTATCCTTTCGGAAGGCCTGCCGATAAAATCGTTTTCTATTTAACATTCTACACAAAAAAACAACAAAAATGAAGCACTACTACCAACACATTAAATATAAACATGGGGAAGATGCATCCACAACGTTGAAATATTACAGCAAACAAAAACAAAAACTAGCAAAACAAAAAGCACAACTAAAATTTCTACTATAGTGAGGAAAGTATGACCTTATTCCGAACCATGTGGCAAACACAGTAGTACGAATAAAGATTAGCACAACAGCTCAGAAAATAAAGCAGCAAATTGAAACAACGAAACGGTCATTCCTAAAAAAGAATACTCAACATAGAGATTACACAAACAAACATGAACATAA
>NW_023458569.1:790876-794244 GCF_013731165.1 Rhagoletis pomonella | reverse complement strand
TGAAGCGATCCAATGCTGTGGTAAACTTGACCTTGTACTTTAAATGTCGGCATAAAACCACCTTCGTAAACAATATTTGCCCCAAATGACGTCATTTGAAATGCCGAGTTATAGTTTCGAATACATTTTAGAAACGCTTTTGATTCGGAAGTGGTCCCTAGCAGTAACGTGTTTGATGGGTTCGGTGGCTCAGCTAGAAGAGGTAGGGATACCTCTCCATTTGAGCAACACATGCTAGGGGTTTCACCGTTCCACTTCTTCGCTTTACAGTGCTGGCACTCATCCGACATTGGGCCAATATTAGTAACATCTAATGAAGAGTAACTGATGCCCGCTGAATAATTATATGCACCGTACTTCAAGTCATTTAAATTAAACGTGCGCTCCCTGCGTGCAGAGCTTCTTGCTGCATTGGACTGCAAGCGGGCATGTCGCTCCTCTTCGTCTTCCTGCTGTCTTCGCGCAGAGCTTCTTGTTGCATTAGACTGCAAGCAGGTCTGTCGCTTCCCTTCGTCTTCCTGCTGTCTTCGGGTAGAGTTTCTTGCTGCATTGGACTGCAAGCGGGCATGTCGCTCCTCTTCGTCTTCGCGCAGAGTTTCTTGCTGCATTAGACTGCAAGCGGGCTCGGCGTTCTTCCCCAGTCTCTTCAGCTCTTTGACGCTTTTGCCTGCGTGCTTTTAATGAATGTGCCAATATATTTCTTCGCTTCCTCGGAGGCATATTCAAGCAATCGTTTGTGAAAATGTTTGAGTATTTAAGTCAAAATATATACGGAAATCTTTATATCACTGTTTTCAGTATCTAAGGTCATGCGAAAAATAATAGGTACACGATTTTTTGACCAGTTATAGATATATCTTTTGTCTGTTTAACGTTTTTAATTATTTTATAAAAATGCAGCTCATTACCTAACGAAAACTACATGAATCTAAATTTTAAACTTTGTAGAAAAATTTACACAACAAACTTTTTATTCAGACTTTTTAAAAAAATTCAAAGTATGCAGTTTTATAGCCCATTAAATTCTATCTTAACAAAATACAAATTTCAAGTGGCAATGAATTCGCATTTATTTTTGATAATTTTCTTTGCCGGTGGTGTTATTTTCTACCATACAAAAAAAAAATTCTCAAACATACATACTTTGTATGGAAGTGGGTGACACCGTCAGCAAAAAAGATTTCAAACTTGCATTTTATTAAGCTAGAATTTAATGGGCTTCAAATTTTTCTACAAAGTTTGAAATTTCGAATTATATGATTTTTGATGGATAATAAATGACATGCAATTTTATGAAAAATAAAATTACAAACAAAAGAAAAAATAGTCAAAACTGGCGAAAACTTCGTGAAACTACTATTTCACACATGACTATATTTAAGTTTTTTGCTGTAACGAATTCTAAAAATATTGCGCTCTCATTCTTCTTCACTTTATTGTCTTATGTACTGAAGTTCTTTTACTATTTAAAAAATCTTTTATAGAACTATTTGAAAGAAATCAGCTGATTCCTTTTTAACTACACAGATGAACACACAACACTTTCTTGGCAAAATTAGGCTGGCAGTCTTTACATCAACATCTGCTTTGAATGTGCACATATATTTCTTTCCTACCTCGGAGGCATATTTACCCAACAGTTTATAAAAATGTTGAGTATTTAATTTTCATTGATTTTCAAAGGCACATTAAACTCTTTTGGAGCAAATTAGGTCAATAAACCCAAATATTTTGAAGTATAACTTTTTTAAATTTACTGTTTTAAGCATTGTTAACAAATTTGTTTACTGAATTATTTTAAAGTTAAAGTTATCTATGTACTTTTAAAATTCACAAATGTATACACATAATTTTTTGGCGAAGTCGTCTAATAGATAGACAGTCAAAATATGAACGGCAATATTTATATCACTTTTGAGTATCTAAAGTCATGTGAAAAATAATAGGTAGATATACAATATTTTGACCAGTTATAGATATATTTCTTTTGTCTGTTAAGCGTTTATTATTCTATTTTATAAAAATGCAGCTCATTACCTAACAAAAACTACATGAGTCTAAATCTTAAACTTTTTAGAAAAATTAGAAAAACTCAACAAACTTTTTCTAAAGACTTTTTAGAAAAATTCCAAGTATACAGTTTTATAGCCCATTAAATTGTATCTCAACAAAATACAAATTTCAAGCGGCAATGAATTCGCATTAATTTTTGTTAATTTTACATACATACTTTGTATGGAAAAAAATCCGTGTCACCGTCAGCATAAAAAAATATCAAAATATAACGCCATTTAAAACTTGCACTTTATTAAGCTAGACTTTATTGAGCTTAAAATTTGTCTACAAAGTTTGAAATTTAGAATTATATGATTTTTGATAGAAAATGAATGAGCTGCATTTTTAAGGAAAACCTTTTTAAACTAATAAAAGAAAAATAGTCAAAACTGGTCAAAACGTCGTGAAACTAAGATTTCCAATATGACTATATTTAAGTTTTTTGCCGCTTCAAACGCCCAAATGCACTTTTGCAGAGAGTTAGTCTAACAAACTCTAAAAATATTGCACGCTAACTCTTCTTCACTTTATTGTCTTATGCACTGAAGTTCTTTTACTATTTATAAAATCTTTTATAGAACTCTTTCAAAGAAATCAGCTGATTACTTTTTAAATACACAGATGAACACACAACACTTTCTTGGCAAAATATGACTGGCGGTCTTTACATCAACTTCTGCTTTGCTTTACTTTTTTTTTTAAACAGCGTTTATAAAATCTTTTACCGGCTAGTTGGTTCCTTTTTTAAATGCACAAATGAACACACAACACTTTCGTGTCAAAGTTGCTTAACGCAATTCAAAATATGACTGGCAGTCTTTGCATCACTTCGGCTTTTATTAAATCAATTCCTTTAATATTTTCAATACCTAAATGCCTGGACAAAATTTTGGCGAAACAAAGCCTACTGCAATTTGAAAATATTAACGTAAACGTTATTAATCAATACATACATACATACATTCGTAAATAAGAATTTAAATCTTAGCATCGACGTTATTTTAAAAATTCAAATTCGGTAAATAATTTGAATATTCCAAAGCAGCCTACTGAGATTTGAAAATATTAACGTAAACGTTATTAACACATACATACTTCCGCAAATATGAACGTATATTTTAGTATCAATGCTATTTCAAATATTCGAATTCGCTAAATATTTTCAATAATCAAAAACAGCCTACTGAGATTTAAAAATAATTAACCCAGATAAATTAGATAAATTTTCATTCTGAGTTTTACGGCGCATCCCGTACATCACAATTTTTATCGCGTTTCCGGCCGTGATATAAGCGTCGTACAAAAAAAAATTT
>NW_023458569.1:778651-790776 GCF_013731165.1 Rhagoletis pomonella | reverse complement strand
AAATGTTTTTTTAAATTGATTATATCTTTTGGTGTGGATGTCACACGTTTAAAAAATTTGATTCATTCAAGACGACATTAAATACTCAAAAGACAAATATAATGTTGTTTTCCTTTTTATTAGTTACTTCGCACGAACACACACTAGTTCATTGACTATATATTTTGTGGTGTATTCATACATGGATTGTGGTGTATTCATACATGAATTTTGTGGTGTATTCATACATGAATTCATTCATGAATTTCGGGTTGAAATCATACTAGTCAGAAAAAGTGTAATCTATACTAGAAATCATACTAATCAGAAAAATCCCATCCCATAGTATACCAACTGGAGTGAATGTCAAATTCGTGGACTAGTATGACAAGTGGTAGGATCTTGACGTGCATACTGACTAGTATGTTCTGGCGCATAGACTGAGTAGTATGTCAACTGCTATGATTCTGATGTATATAATGACTAGTATGCCAACAGGTACGATCATGACGTATATACGAACTAGTATCTTAAATGGTATGATATTGATGTATATATTGACTAGTATGTCAACTGATATATTGCTGATGCAGAGGCTAACTAGTATGCCAACTGGTATAGTGCTGATGCAGAAGAGGACAATTGCCATCTCGTAGGACATCGCCGTGTTAAAAATACCAGTTGCTTATATGGAAAAATTACAGAACTCGAACTAGTTGAGGCCGTGTGGCTGACTAGTATTTGATTAGTATAAAACTAATTGAGTTGACTGAAGGGTGCTTATTACTTTTCAGTTTCTTCAGCATCGACTAAATACTCTTTCAGCTCGTCCATTGTATAAACTGCATTTTTGTTTGGGATAGCACTCCTTTTAAAAACTACTTCTGGATCTGATGATATTGTTAAGTATGACATCAAGTCTCTGTTTGTATGCTCCCGAGCAGTTTTACGTGTATGATCATATCGTACGATACGTATGTGTTTATGTAAAGCTTCCAGAGCTTCCTCTGAAAAATTGCCTGTGGGAATAAATTCGTAGTAGTAAAAAATGCCGAATAGCAACAAATCGATTTTCTTACCAATTGGTAGATCGAAATACTCAATAACCTCACACCCATGCATCAATATTTTATGCACGCTGCTAGGCATGTAGTACCATTCGTATTCAGTCAAATACATTGTTCTTGTCCTTATAAGGAGCTCTCTAAACGTGTCGATATTAATACGCATTCCACACGATATTAATCGCAGTATTATTGAAAAATTTTGAATTAGCTCTTTATTAATGCCGGTAATTTCTGATGCCACTTCTGCAATTGAAAAAAATTTGCGAGCTGTGTTGCCATCATTAGTTGTTCCAAATCCAGTCTTTACTTGGTCCACTATTAAGCCTAATCTTGTCCTAAACTCATTTTGAATCCTAACTTTATTCGCAGAAAAGGCGTATTTGTTTTCTTTGCGAACATGCCAGCATTTAAATGTTAAACGGTATGCGATGTGGAGTAAACACTCAAAACATCTAATCCAAGCATGCAGTGTAGACAACCCATACTTGTAATGATTAGCGATTGGTACTTTTGTAAAATTAGTAACATTCATTTCGGTCGGTTTGGCATGGCAAATAAAACAGTTACTGGAAGCATAAGTGCCAGTCAAAATATTGGCAACAGATCCATCAATCATGGTGCAATGCATTTGATTACAAACTTGAGTCCCTTTTTTCGTTTCGTATTACAACATCATCTTCTAAGTTCTCAATTTTTCTCGACATATCCTTATATTCGAATAGAACTAGTTCGCGGTTTTCCTTCTTGAAACTAAACTTAATTGGACGACAATAAAAAGACGATGAGCATTTGTTATTGGTCCATATATTTTTGTTGGATGACAAATCAATTAACCTGGAAAAAATATTTATTTTTTAATAACTTATATGGCTTGTCGAAAAGATATAAGACCGTCATATCGCAAAATAGCTAATCGAGTAAATTAATTAATTCAGACCAGCCTTTTGCAAAATAATACTGTTAAAAGTTGTCAATGTAAATTAAAATGCCATTTACTGATCTAAACTCGAATTTATTTTTAAAAGCTATTGAATGTTTTTGGAAGACATATTAGATAATTTTTTGTTACCTCAAAGGGACTAGCGCAATGATGAACATAAACTCATCCGTTAATTTGTTGTCACCAAAATTTTGCTTATAGCGGCTATGCCCCGAACTTCCATCCATGCCCCACTTACAAACCAAAGAAGCTTTGGTTATGTCACCATTATCTGGGCTTAGTTCTAAAATACTTTGCGTTGTTTTCAGCAATAATGATTTCAGATCAACTTCGGCTGAATATTCAGTCGATTTAATCGTTGGCAGCAAAGTTTGTTTTTTTGTTTGCAATGCGTTTAAGCTCGGTATACAATCTTTATGCAACCGGTTTATTTTTGCACGTAAACTATTATATTTACGATCTGATAAGTTCAGATCTATGTATAGTGCGAGTGAATCAGATATGGGCAAACCTTCGGTACTACTTTCAAAACATTCAACTTTGCTTGCTTTTTTCATTTTTTTCAGAGCATACTCGAGCTCTTCGATGGAATAGTTTTTCAACAAATGCTCTACACTTCGATTTTTTGTCCTCCGTGAAGCTTCGCAAAATTCTTCTTTAGAAGGTCTTCCCCGTTCAGCACATTTATCCTTATTTCCATTGGAATCCGGAAGGGAAATGAATGTCCAATTTAGCCATTTAGAATATGTTTTTTCAAAAGCGCTTCTTTTGCGGCCACTATAATTCCACTTATTTTTCATCTCACTATTAAAAAGTTTTATTTTTTGATTCAAAAGTGCTTTGTCGCATTTAGCGTGTATTAATTTGTCTTCAAAAAATGCAGATAATGCAGACACTCTATCTGATGGACGAGTAGAAATCCAGATATCATCTAAAATTGAGTTTTTTATAATTGAATTCATATTAATATTAGTTTTTTCACTATTTTACGCTTCACTACACAGCACAGAACACTACCGCGTGTGTCTACAGTAATAAACTTTACTATTTTTAAAGAATGTTTTGGCATTTAAGTAATGGAAAATACTGTGGTAACTGTAATCAGTGAAATTTTTTTTTTGAAAAAGTTTATTTTATAACCTTAAAAAAAACGATTTTCTTCGAAAAGCGCAATGAGTCTGCAGACTTTTTTTTTTTTATTTCAAAGGAAAATGCCGCTTCTTTCAAATAAAAGAATAAAAAAAACATATTTTTACATATTTTTTTTTTATCCCTTTGTACACTTAGGAATTTTTTAAATTTTCTGCAACAAATTTTAGGGTGTAGCAAATAGGCCATTCCAGCCAGGAAACTCAATATTTTTTAAAAAGCTCTATAGAGTGGTTTCCTTACAGATTTTCTAATTAGAAAAATTGTGTCTTAAGATAAAGTATGATAAATTGTGTTTTTATTTTTTTTTTTTAAGACTCCAGCTAAAGGCATTTTCATAAAAGAAAAAATATATAAAAAACACACAACTTTAAGAGGTTTTTGTGAGAACCTTATGAGATAAAACAAAAACTAAGTCCAGATCTTTAATCTAGGATAAATTTCCTTTCCAACGATACCAAATACGTTGACATACGTGACAACAATTTTTTTGATTTTTGCCCGCTCATACAGCACTGTGCGTCGTTCAGGATGATCAAATAAAAATCTAAATACGATAATACAAACCTTCTCTTCCGCATAAAAAAGGATACATACTATTTAGAACTAATTTTTTCTTTTTATTTAATTTAAGGCTTCCTTATAAACAATATTTTTAGTTTTATTGTGTGGTGCATAAACATATAGATTATTCGGACTTCCCACTCGTGAGCATCCGACATATAATTGACCGTGGGTAAAGCAGGGCTCTTCCAACTGAAGTCGAGCCACCTTTAACGTTTGACCTTGCGATTTGTTTATCGACAAGGAAACTGAAGCCTTTTAAATTCAAACGGGAGATCTGTGGGAACTAATGGAATTCGTGGCAGAATAACGTCTTCTCCTTGGCCACATCCAGTAATAATTGTTGATTCAATTATATTTGTCATCATTTTCTTTACTACCAGTCTTGTTGCATTACAAAGTTTGGGTGGATCAAGGTTACGCAGAAGAATAACAGGCACACCAATTTTTAAATTTGGATTATGGGCAGGAACTCCTGAGTGCTCAAGCGAGTTTAAAAACTCCACTGGGTAATGTACACTTTCCTCCTGGCATGACACGGTATCTATAGATTTGTACACGCGCGAAGTACCAGGAAGCTGTTGCAGAAGCTAAAAGTTGATGTTATTCACCGTAACATTTGTAGGAGCTAGAATGGCTCTTTCACACAGCCATTGATGTCTCGCATAATTTTCCGTAAGCTTATCAAAGACTTTTGTTTTAAGCTCCTCTACAGTTTCAACAATGGTGGCTATTGAAGCCAGATGAACTTCGCCTTCAGTGTCGGTTTGTAAATCACAGTTTCCAAGTTTCAACAAATTAGATGCGAATTTATTCGACAATTGATCCCCATATACATGGGCTCTCATATTTGTACACAGCTTGAATTGTGTCATGCTTTGCCACAGATGTGATGATTTTAAACAGGCCTTTATTTCATCCGCTCGTGTACCTATAGGAATTATAGGCAATGTTTGTCTAAAGTCGCCTACCAAAACCAATGTTTTACCGCCCATTATTTTCTTGTTGCTGCAAATATCCTTTAGTGTTCGGTCTAAGGCTTCTAAAGCTGCTTTATGAGCCATAGTGCATTCTTCCCAGACGATAATCTGGCATCGCTTTAGGACTTCTGATAAGCCCGTTCCTTT
This sequence comes from Rhagoletis pomonella, assembly GCF_013731165.1. Taxonomy (NCBI): domain Eukaryota; kingdom Metazoa; phylum Arthropoda; class Insecta; order Diptera; family Tephritidae; genus Rhagoletis; species Rhagoletis pomonella. Next base: position 785,950 of record NW_023458569.1, on the reverse strand, counting down.
GCTTATATTGCATGTAGGTGTTTCTTGTGCTGCTAAGTTTAGGGGAAGCTTGAATGTAGCATAGGCTGTTCTTCCTCCTGGCAGAAGAGTTGCCGCAATGCCAGAAGACGCTACGGCGAGTGCAATTTGCTTGTTTTTTCTAATTTGAGCCAACAACCAGTGTTGCCAAACATGGGCTTTTCCTACCAAAACTGGTAGGTTTTTTTCCATTTGGTAGGTTGGTAGGCTTGATTGGATTTTGGTAGGTTTCGGGACTACGAGTAATAGTTATTTGATAACAGAAAACATTTTAGCAATTTTTTTACATGAATATTTCACCGGTGCGTTCGTGTAACGGCGGCCGCAAACATGATTCTTCAGTACAAACGCATACTCTTATTATTGCCAATATACATACAATACGGACATCCATATATACTTTATGGCGTACTTGGACCAAGATTCCAGGAAAGTCTGCCAATGAGCATATACCCAACCATATTCTGGGCGGAGATCTTCGCAATCGAAGTCTGTGTTCGCAAATTTTATCGTAGAAGGCAAATGAGGCCAGGATAAATATTATGTCAGATATTCAGGCAGCGTTAGAAGCTTTAGAGTCTTTCAAAACGGCATCAAGGCTTGTGAACTCTTGAACCACCTGGGAGCCCATAATAGCGTACCGCTGTGGAGGGTTCAGGGACATGAAGGGTTTGAAGGCAACAAAAGGGCTGACTGTCTTGCAAAGAGTGGAGCCCAAATGCGTTTGCATGGTCCCGAGCCTTTCTGCGGTACATCTAAAGGATACACTGCAGACCTACTTACGAGCTAGCTGGGAATTGCTGCACACTGGCGGAAGTCGAAGGGAATATGACAATCAAAGAGATTCATAACTTTTCATGAGGAACTCCCAAAGATACCTTGAACTTAAAACTCTTACTGGCTACCTGACAGCACACTGCAAGTTAACGTACCGATTGAATTAAAGGGTCTTTCAGTAGAGACTGACAGTAGGGTTTGTGGGCCGGTGAAGGAAACCCCAGAGTATATTCTATGTTCCTATCCACGAAGCGTGAATAGTAGATTGATGCACCTTGGAGAAGGATTGTCTTCTCCAGCTAACATTTGGAACATGACATCATCCAAAGTGCTGAGCTTTTTAAATAGCCTAAGGTTGGCGATTACAATTCGGATTTAGCACAATATATCTTCTTAGATCGCAACGAGAGTATCTCCGATGTAATAATAATAATATAGTCACTTGACACGAATAAAGACGCTGACGGCGAAAAAAATGCGTAAACAAATTTTCGAAAAAAGACGCGTAAACATAGATTAAACATAATTCCGGAAAAACTTTTTGGGGAATTCGTATACTCTCAAACATAGTTGACCGCGAAAATAAGTCTTCTTCGTCTTTCTTCGCCGTCAAAGAGGCTAACGCGCCTTTCTTTGCCCTAGCCTATATTACAGAGTCCTTCTTCGCTGAAATTTTTTTACGCGTCTGTTTTCGCTGTCAACTTTTGAGCTCGCGTCTTTATTCGTATCTAATGACTATATGTATGTGTTTACAATAAAATGAATCGTTATACGCAGTTAATTTGTTTTTATTGTACTAGCTGTGTTTTAGTTTTACTAAATGTTATGTTAGCTATGTTTTTAATAAATTTGACATTGAAAAAAAATATTAACACTCAAAAAATTTTTTGGTAGGTTTTGGTTGGGTATGGTAGGACATTTTGGTAGGGAAAAAAATGTGTCTGTGGCAACGCTGCCAACAACGTTCTTATAACGAATGTTTTACCTGTGCCACCTGGTGCATCAAGAAAGAAGATTTTACTTGCATTATTTACAACGCTATTCATAACTTCGAAATATTCCTCTCAGTTTTCAGTTAAAGATTCGACATCATAGCAAAGTTCTCGCGTTACTTCACGGCTCAAGTTATGAATAATACTCCTCTGAATCACAGAAAGTCTATACGTTGGAAGCTCATTTCCCGCTAGAGATAATAGTTTATCTTCAATGGCAGCAAGTGCTAAACTGTATATGTTATTATCATATTTTATTTCATGACTTTGATTTTGAATCTGAGCAAGGTGCAGAAAGTCTTCGGATAGATTGTCCTTATGATTTTGCCACAGTGCAAGGGGATTTGAAATATTGCACACATGGATTAGAATTGCAAATAAGTTTCTTAGACTTTTTGGGGAATTTGACATCGATGCTTCTGTCATAGTTGCTTGCCAATGTGCATCGTCTTCAAGAAGTCCACGGAGCAAACACGCTTCTCTATAAGTTTGACAGACAGTACCATTCACTGTTTCTAATCTTTCGAATGAGATTGGCCCCCTTACTTCTAAAAGAAGTATTCTAAAAAAAAACATTCTTGCTGGCTGGGATGGACAGTATAAATTATTGCCAAAAAAGTTAAAAATATCTGGTTGTCCTTCTACGCAACTTCTCCGTTTTCTTCTGTTCCATTTGTTATTTTTCCAAGTATAATAACTTGGCACCTCAGAATAAAGTAATGTTCTAATAAATCCGTTTGGCAAAGTTGGAAAAATGCCGTAAGCGTTGTATTTCTTGGAGCGATAACTTGCTGTAAAATATTTTGTTCAGTAAAGTATATCTTTGGCCATTTTGTAAATGGACACTGACCTGTTGAATTGCAGGATGTCGCTCGTGGATAGGGAAACCCAAAAATCGCCAAAAAGCTTCACTGCTGCTTATGTATCTTCCACATTGGTAGGTGGTTACTTCATCGTTTAAATTTTGATTCTGAAGAGCGTCGATCGTGGCATCGGAACCTTTATTTACGTACTTGCAAACGTATTTTATAGATTTTATAGAATTACAAAATTCTACATTTGTATGAGCCTCAAAAGCTTTTGAAAGTAGAGGACAATAAGGAATTATCCATCTATTGTCAATATCAACCTCGATGCCATTGTTGACTTTGATTTTCGTAGACACTTCACCATGCCCTGGTTTTCTCCTTTTGTAAAAAGGATAACAATCTATTCCAGTTTGCGTTTCATTTACAAACTGTCTCGTATATCTCTTGATACATTTGCCTCTTACCATACATGGAGAATTTGCTATCAAATTTCCGCATCGCCCATGTACCATAGTTTTCTTAATGATATGAAATAGAACTGGATCGGTATTGGGATCTGGCAGTTCCGCAGAAATAATTAAGTCAATTTGGTTAGAATGTATTTTGTTGTTAAGCCACAATAGTATATGCGCATGAGGTAGGCCTCGTTTTTGCCACTCTATCGTATACACATCGCAACGTATTGAGCCAAAGATCATACATTTTTTTATAAGATTCATCATCATAATTATTTTTTGTCGAAATACTCTTGCTACCAGATCTGGACGATCTTTCGCAGACTGACCATGGAAGAGTTCTTCTTTTATCTCTTTCCAAGTAGGATTACATGTAAACGTTATAAAAAGATCAGGCTTCCCATAAGTCCTCACATAGGTCATGGCATCTTGGGTCCGTTCATGCATGTATCTAAATATATACATATATGTAGTATTTTTAGTTTTGAGTAAGCAAAAAGTTGCATACAAACATACACTGGGTCATAGATTACGGATCTGTATAACGTTTTTTTTTTTAGGCAGAAATTTAAAAATAATATGGTTTTTGTAAATTTTTGTTATTAAAGCCGTTTATAAAAAAATTAAGCTACCAATAAATAAAAACAATGGATAAATAAAAAAGTTGTGAATTGAGAAATGAAATTGCGCCATAATAGTAAATGGCGTATGAGTAACATTCTTTCCTCCTCATACATATTTCAAACCAAAAAATCAATGCGCATTTTCATTTGTCCACTCAAAACTTTTATCTATCCCTATGTTTTCAGTCATTCTGCGACTCTTATTTCATAAATCCTGAAATAAAAGTTTTTGATGTGTATACATCTTTGGTTTCGGTAGGGGTAAAATTTGCGAAGCTGTAACGCATATCCCAGCACAAAATTTCGAAGGGCTTAGCATGTGTATTTCAGCATACAATTTTTATTTTCATTAGAAGCACCCTGTGTTCGCTTGCCAAATGGTTGCATACATTTAGGCATATGCATAGTAAGAGGAAATGCGCTCCAATTGATTATTAGCCGTCATCGATTCGCCATCAGTTAGCAAGTGGCGAAACGAACGAACTCAATGAGGTACAACCAAACTCGTCTATCCGTGCTAGCTAACTTTGTTATTGCTTTCACATGCAAAATTTTTCGTTAAGCGACCGGAACTCAAACATAGCGAGCGAGAAGTGGCGAATCGACGACGACGTGAAGTGTGTAACCGTGACATATATAACCGGCTGTTGATGAGCTCGGACTCGTTTTTAAGCAGTATTTTGGTTCATGACCAAAAAAAGAAAAAATATCAAATCGTTTTCCCCAGACACAATAAAGCTGCTGTTACCCTCTAAATCCGTTGTCAAGGATGTGACAAAGGAATAGTTTGAGGTTAGCGAAGATTCTGAAAGCGCAAACTAATTAACCAATGATAATGTACACACATTTTATAAATAAAGGTAGTCAATATATTTAAATAGTAAATTATTGGCAAATATATATATTTTATTAATATAACCTACCTGTAATACAATTTATTTCAATTTTACATTTGATAAACAATTTTGAGTAGATCGAGGCCATAAAATATTTTTTGCCGCATAAAACTTGAAAATCTACCTATATGCGGTGTTTCCAAGATATTTTAACGCCCTTGAGTCACAAGTATATATGTACAAGTATATTTTATCAATCATACCGATAATGTCATGTATTAAAAGAATTAAAAATGAAAATGAATAAAAAAATTAAATCAGCAAAATGAATAAAATTAAGTGAAATTAATATTTAATTTCTAACTTAACCTACATTTGTATGTGTGTAACTGAATCGCCTTTATATATAAAAATATTATCCTAATTTTTGAGCTTGACTCCCTAATCTGTTATTAGAAAAAGAGATTAGCCATGCAAAATTATAATTAAAAATATCTCAGATTAAACCGATAACTTTTTGGTGTCCAACCCAGTTTTATCGATTATACTTGCAAAGAAGAGGAGGAATGTCAAATGTTAAAGTAAACAAAAATTGACGATAGTAAGGAAAATAGGTTTTTAAAGGTATTTTTAATAAAATATTCAGTTAAATTATATTTAAATGGCCTAATATGTGTTGCAAAAAAAAGTGCCCACGGTGGCAGAGAGAAGAAGTTTAACTTTTCCTCGAGTTGTGTGAATAACAAGCACAACCAATTTGACAGCTAACGAGCTTTGATTGAGATTATATTTATATGTAAACGTACTTTTATGCTTTGCCGTTCGCATATGCCCAGCAAAAAATCGGTAATCGCTTTTAGTGGTAACGTGTTCTACGTGTTCTAGAAGGCATAGCGTTATAATGCCTTCGAATTTTTTCGCTTCTTTTAGGCATTGCCAGTAATGCAAGTAGAATGTGCTACAATATTTTATTTATCTCGCTTCTTCGTTTCATTTCGGGTAATGCAAAGTAGAATGTCCTATAATATTTATTTTTTAATTCGTTTCTTTGCTTAATTTCCGGGAATGTAAAGTAGAATGTCCTACAATATTTTATTTGTTTCGCTTCTTTGTGTCATTTCAGGTAATGCAAAGTAGAATGTCCTACAATATTTTATTTGTTTCGCTTCTTTGCTTTCGGGGAATGCAAAGTAGAATGTCCTACAATATTTTATTTGTTTCGCTTCTTTGCTTCATTTCGGGGAATGCAAAGTAGAATGCTGCATCGTAGTCAGCTGAAAAATTGAATGAATATCCAAAAATTCTTTTTCTACCGTTACTTTCTGTGGAAATTTTTCTCGCATAAAAATCATGTTTTGCTTTGTTCAATTTGCAGCGAAGTTGAAGTCAGTCAATGAAGTGACGTACAAGAGTGAGGAAGTACAATTTTAAGCTTAATTAAATGTGCATGTATGTACATACCGATTTTAAAGAAAATCTAAATACCTAAATACATACATATGTACGCTGATTTATAAAAATTTTAATTAATTTTAACCTTTTAAGACATTTTCTGATTTCAATTTAATATAAATAAGTATGTACTTATCTAGGCATTCTACATTAGTTTCTCTTTTTTCGCTTCTCTGGATTCTGTTTATCCATGCGTTCTCCCTTCGTTTGAAGGTAATGCTGCGGGTAAGGGCTTACCTCCAATGACATGCCCATGTTAAAATAAGGCCTTCTTGGAGCGAAACGGTAAGCGATTCCCATCGCCTAGCTCGTTTCCACTTTCGTTTCTGTGGTAATCGTGTTTTTTGCTGGGTGTATACACATCAAATTTCATGAGTACCTAGTACTCACGCCTTTTTTTTATTAGTCCGAAATACTCAGTAAATACAGTTATTTTTAAATTTTGTTTAATTCCTCAAAAACTAAAAGTTATTTATTTGTTTTGTAAGAATAAGATTGAAATTTGATACAAAATTAATTCAGACTGCCGTAATAGTAGTCATTATACATTTCACATACCTTGGACTTCCTGTGAAACTAGATGGTAGAATACATATTTTTCCTACATCAGTTATTTCGGTGTTTTCATTACTAACGCTGTCCCTGAGATGTATGTATGAATCAACGCGTAATTCTTTTTGGTGTGTTTTTATGTACAAAAGGCGCTCTGCTTCCACCTTTACATACATATCAACAGCATACTGTTGAAATAAGTCTTGACATCGGTGTAAATGATTGAAGTAGTTGTCTCTGACCATAAAAGTGTATGCTTAGAAATCCATACAAGACACTGTTTTGTTCCCTTGTGTTTGGAGAATTCCAAAGTGATAGCCATCTTCGCCATATACACATATTAATGGATATTGAAGAGGATCGTATGATCGGTGTGTTTCTGTGATTCTTTGTATACTATTGTCGCGAAGTTTTATAACGATATCTCTTTTCCCACAATCTTGATTATTCATTACTATAGCCACTTCATTGCAGGTTGGTATGTTAAAACGACTACGATGTTCCCCGGCAGGCCGCTTATACGCGTGTATCACCAACTTTAAATCAGGTGAATTAGACATTTCCATAGCACATTTGAAGCTTCTAACGTAGTTGTTAGTGATGTGCACCATTTCTTGCAATTGGATTGTAATGCTACGCTCTATCGCATTTAAATACGTACGACGCAGTTCGGCTTGGTCGTGCATGTTACTTACAAAGTATATTTGCAAAAACTGTGGTTTTTGGTTACCCTCCGGCTGAAGCGATCCAATGCTGTGGTAAACTTGACCTTGTACTTTAAATGT
>NW_023458569.1:772198-778551 GCF_013731165.1 Rhagoletis pomonella | reverse complement strand
GTTTAATGGGTTCGGTGGCTCAGCTAGAAGAGGTAGGGATACCTTTCCATTTGAGCAACACATGCTCGGGGTTTCACCTTTCCACTTCTTCGCTGTACAGTGAATTAGACTGCAAGCGGGCTCGGCGTTCTTCCCCAGTCTCTTCAGCTCTGACGCTTTTGCCTGAGTGCTTTTAATGAATGTGCCAATATATTTCTTCGCTTCCTCGGAGGCATATTCAAGCAACCGTTTGTGAAAATGTTTGAGTATTTAAGTCAAAATATATACGGAAATCTTTATATCACTGTTTTTAGTATCTAATGTCATGTGAAAAATAATAGGTACACAATTTTTTGGCCAGTTATAGATATATATCTTTTGTCTATTTAATGTTTTTAATTCTTTTATAAAAATGCAGCTCATTACCTAACGAAAACTACATGAGTCTAAATTTTAAACTTTGTAGAAAAATTTACATAACAAACTTTTTATTCAGACTTTTTAAAAAAATTCTAAGTATGCAGTTTTATAGCCCATTAAATTCTATCTTAACAAAATACAAATTTCAAGTGGCAATGAATTCGCATTTATTTTTGATAATTTCTTTTGCCGATGGTGTTATTATTTTCTACCATACAAACAAACAAAAATTCTCAAACATACATACTTTGTATGGAAGTGGGTGAAACCGTCAGCATAAAATATATAAAAAATCAACGCTATTTCAAACTTGCATTTTATTAAGCTAGAATTTAATGGGCTTCAAATTTTTCTAAAAAGTTTGAAATTTAGAATTATATGATTTTTGATGGATAATAAATGACCTGCAATTTTATGAAAAAAAAATTTACAAACAAAAGAAAAAAAGGCAAAACTGGCAAAAACTTCGTGAAACTACTATTTCACACATGACTATATTTAAGTTTTTTGCTGTAACAAATTCTAAAAATATTGCGCTCTCATTCTTCTTCACTTTATTGTCTTATGCCCTGAAGTTCTTTTACTATTTAAAAAATCTTTTATAGAACTATTTGAAAGAAATCAGCTGATTCCTTTGAACACACAACACTCTCTTGGCAAAATTAGGCTGGCAGTCTTTACATCAACATCTGCTTTGAATGTGCACATATATTTCTTTCCTACCTCTGAGGCATATTTACCCAACCGTTTATAAAAATGTTGAGTATTTAAATTTCTTTGATTTTCAAAGGCACATTAAACTCTTTTGGAGCAAATTAGGTGAATAAAACCAAATATTTTGAAGTATAACTTTTTTAAATTTACTGTTTTAAGCATTGTTAAAAAATTTGTTTACTGAATTATTTTAAAGTTAAAGTTATCTATGTACTTTTAAAATTCACAAATGTATACACATAATTTTTTGGCGAAGTCGGCTAATAGATAGACAGTCAAAATATGAACGGCAATATTTATATCACTTTTGAGTATCTAAAGTCATGTGAAAAATAGTAGGTATACAATATTTTGACCAGTTATAGATATATTTTTTTTTTGTCTGTTAAGCGTTTATTATTCTATTTTATAAAAATGCAGCTCATTACCTAACAAAACCTATATGAGTCTAAATCCTAAACTTTTTAGAAAAATCAGAAAAATTCAACAAACTTTTTCTAAAGACTTTTTAGAAAAATTCTAAGTATACAGTTTTATAGCCCATTAAATTGTATCTTAATAAAATACAAATTTCAAGCGGCAATGAATTCGCATTAATTTTTGTTAAAACATACATACATACCTTGTATGGAAGAAAATCCGTGACACCGTCAGCATAAAAAAAATATCAAAATATAACGCCATTTAAAACTTGCACTTTATTAACCGTAGACCTACGTTGGGGTCGAAAAAGACCCGAAAATCTCTTTTGAGTAGATATAACTCTATGCGTAGTGGAATTAGAGGTCTGAAAGTTTTTCACTTTTAATTATTATTTGAAATGAACGAAATTACGTAAAAAGCATATTGCTAGCCGTCATTGTTTCGTCCTGAAAAAAATACTCCATAATTCTACGCTTCGGGTCGTTTTCGACCCGAACTGAATTTACCTTATATTTTACCGAAGAGCGAATAAAGATATCATTTAAAAACTGCTATTTTGTTGCAGAAATTCCCAAATGAGGATTATTTTTTTGTAATTGTTGGTAACACTAATGAGGATTATTTTTTTGTAATTGTTGGTTACACTAATTAGGTCAGCTGATTCTTTGATCAGCTGGCATTCCAAGATATTTGACAATTGTAAAACTTTTTGCAAAAGCACTAATAAAGGAAAAATAAAAATGTCTCGACTTACTGCGGAACAAATTGCAGATTTTCTAAACAGTGAAAATGAACAAAGTGATGGTGGTGAATTATTTAGTGAAAGTGATACAGAATATGAACCTGAAGAAGATAATCTCAGTGCTGCACTCACCGAGTCTTCTGAAAGCGACAGTGATGAAATATCAAATGCAGAGGAATCTTCTGATTCATTGATATCAAAAGATGGGACATCTTGGAGTACAACACCCCTGATTGAAGGTAAAGAATTCGTAATTATTTTCCTGTTTGAATTGTTTACATTCTGGACTATAACTGTATAAAGCTGGGAGAGCAAGGAGTTGCAACGTTTTGAGCTTGCGACCAGGAGTTACACGATATGCAAGTGCTCGTGTGGATTCAATAAAAGACGCATTTTGACTGTTCTTTCCTCCTCCAGTTTGAAAATATAATTTTGAAGAACACGAACGCTTATGACAAACATATATTTGGTCAAAACCACAAGGAAGTAAATCGCGACTTGTTGCATGCTTACTTTGCAGTTTTGCTAATGGCGGGAGTGTATAAGTATGAAATGTCTAACTATTATCCTCCATTTCATTTTACTCATGGTTATACATATGCAATTTTTAGATCAAAAAATGAAAACGTTGAAGACCTTTTCTGTTCAACTTATGGAAGACCAATATTTCGATCTATAATGTCTAAGGAAACATTTCAAAAAATTACCAGAATAATACGGTTTGATGATCCAACTTCGCGCCGCAACAACTGTGACAACTTTGACAAATTTACACCAATACGCAACTTGTGGGATAAATGGGTGGAACTGCTGCCAATGTATTATAACCCTAGCGAGTGCGTTACGATCGATGAACAGCTTTTGGGGTTTCATGGAAGATGCAGTTTTCGCCAATACATGCCGAGCAAGCCAGAAAGGTATGGTATAAAATTTTGGATGCTTGCATGTTCAAAGTCTTGCTATGTATGGAACATGCAACCATACTTGGGCAAACTGCCGGGAAACCAACCCGAAAGGAATCAAGGACAGCGCGTTGTACTTGATCTTGTAACCGGTTTGAAAGGCCACAATGTGACTATTGACAATTTTTTTAGCTCATTCGAGCTTGGCCAGAAACTTCTTGAAAAAAATTTAACAATGGTGGGGACAATGCGTAAGAACAAACGCAGTATTCCCGCAAAACTGTTGGAATGCAAAAAGGTTCCCGTTTATACTTCGAATTTCGCTTTCACGCAAAATACTACATTAGTTTCATATATTGGACGAAAGGATAAATGCACTGTAGTGCAGAGCACAATGCACCACACTATGAGTACGGGAGATCCACCCAAAAGATTGCTGGAAATAATCGAATATTACAACAAAACACCGTTGACAAAATGCTATCCACTTACAGTTGTAAACGCAAAACAAATCGCTGGCCAATGGCTGTATTTAGCAATATCGTTGATATTTCGGCCTTAAATGCTTTAATTGTTTGGATGAGTGTAAACAAAGATTGGGTGGATTCTCAAAATAAGGGCCGACGTAAAATTTTTTACGCGAACTGGGACTCAGCTTGGCAAAGCCATATATGGAACACAGGAAGAATTATACTGGAGAAATCCCCTCAAGGGGCTCGGGTAACCTGGTAATGGATAATGCAGACTCCCAGCCGAGTGGCTCACAGCCGCAACACCCGGAGCCACCAAAAACAAGGGCACGGTGTCACTATTGTGTGTCAGAAAAAAAACATCATTCCGAAAATAAGACGGAATTGACATGTGTCATGTCTAAAAAAAATGTTTGTAAACGTAATCATAACAGAAATATTTGCATTGAATGTCTTGATAATCGTAAGAATGTCTAAAATTAAGCTTATGATCCTTTAAATATTTACTTTAATTCATTATATCAACATAAAATATATTCGGGTCGAAAACGACCCCCAACGTAGAATTCTGAAGTTTTTTTTCCGTAGGTCTACGGTTAAGCTAGACTTTATTGAGCTTAAAATTTTTCTACAAAGTTTGAAATTTAGAATTATATGATTTTTGATAGAAAATGAATGAGCTGAATTTTTATGGAAAACAATTTTAAACAAATAAAAGAAAAATAGTCAAAACTGGTCAAAACGTCGTGAAACTAAGATTTCCAACATGACTATATTTAAGTTTGTTGCCGCTTCAAACGCCGAAATGCACTTTTGCAGCGAATTAGTCTAACAAACTCTAAAAATATTGCATGCTAACTCTTCTTCACTTTATTGTCTTATGCACTGAAGTTCTTTTACTATTTATAAAAGCTTTTATAGAACTCTTTCAAAGAAATCAGCTGATTACTTTTTAAATACACAGATGAACACACAACACTTTCTTGGCAAAATATGACTGGCGGTCTTTACATCAACTTCTGCTTTGCTTTACTTTTTTTTAAACAGCGTTTATAAAATCTTTTACCGGCTGCTTGATTCCTTTTTTAAATGCAAAAATGAACACACAACACTTTCTTGTCAAAGTTGCTTAACGCAATTAAAAATAAGATTGGCAGTCTTTGCATCACTTCGGCTTTTATTAAATCAATTCCTTTAATATTTTCAATACCTAAATGCCTAGACAAAATTTTGGCGAAACAAAGCCTACTGAAATTTTAAAATATTAACGTAAACGTTATTAATACATACATACATACATACATTCGTAAATAAGAATTTAAATCTTAGCATCGATGTTATTTTAAAAATTCTAATTCGGTAAATAATTTGAATATTCCAAAGCAGCCTACTGAGATTTGAAAATATTAACGTAAACGTTATTAACACATATGTACATGCTTCCGCAAATATGAACGTATATTTTAGCATCAATGCTATTTCAAATATTCGAATTCGCTAAATATTTTCAATAATCAAAAACAGCCTACTGAGATTTAAAAATATTTAACCCAGTAAAATTAGATAAATTTCGTAGGAAAATTTAAAAAAATTTGTAACAGCGATTTTTTGTTGCAGTTTACTTCTATTTAACACGTAGATCATGGATCCATTATCTTGCCTCTAAATTTCATTTGGCAACATTCCGCCATCTTGGATTTAAGTTTTTTTGGGTTTCTGCGATTTGCAAGCTTATTTTGCATTTTTCGTTAAAAAATTGTTAAATGCAAATATGAAGAGAATTTAATATCCCACATTTGGGTTATAGAAGATTTTTTAAAAATAGCATTTTTTATTGTAAAAAATAGCAGAAACTGCCAAAAAATTTTACATTGTCACGGTTTTCGTCATTTTTTGACAATTTCTGTTGAAAATACATGTATTTGAAATTCCAAAGTTGTAGATAATTTCACTCTTCACAACTTTTACACCTAAATTTTTTATTTGTACGACGCGTAGATAACGGCCGCGATCGTGCCAAACAAAGCGATTATCCCAGTAAAATTAGATAAATGTGTGCAATTTTTTGATGCAGTTTACTTCGATTTAACACGTAGATCATGGATCCACAGTCTCGCCCCTAAATTTCATTTGGCAGCATTCCGCCATCTTGGATTTTTTTTCTGGGTTTTTGCGATTTGCAGCTTATTTTGTATTTTTTCATAAAAAATAGGTAAATACAAATATGCAGAGAATTTAATTTCCCACATCTGTTGTATAGAAAGTAAAACAAGAACATTTTTTATTGTAAAAAATTGCGAAAACTGCGAAAAAAGTTAACATTGTCCCGGTTTTCGCCATTTTTTAACAGTTTCTGTTGAAAATACATGGCATATTGAAATCCCCAATTGTAGAGAATTTCATTCTGAGTTTTACGGCGCATCCCGTACATCGCAATTTTTATCGCGTTTCCGGCCGTGATATAAGCGTCGTACAAAAAAAAATTTTGGAACAAAAGCTGTGGAGAATGAAATTGTCTACAACTTTGGAATTTCAATATGCTATGTATTTTCAACAGAAACTGTCAAAAAAATGGCGAAAACCGTGACAATGTAAAATTTTTTAGCATTTTTTGCAAATTTTTTACAATAAAAAATTATATTTTTAAAAAACCTTCTAACGGGTGATTTTTTAAGAGCTTGATACCTTTTTTTTTAAAAAAAA
>NW_023458569.1:767523-772098 GCF_013731165.1 Rhagoletis pomonella | reverse complement strand
AATTTCCCCTACTTTGCAAGTTTTTTGCGTACGGGAACGCAAAAACTTGTAAGTTTTGGTTAAACATGAACAATTAACAACTACGCGAACGCAACTATTAATGTAAACGTTATTAATACATACCTACATACATTCGTAAATACGAATTTAAATCTTAGCATCGATGTTATTTTAAAAATTCAAATTCGCCAAATAATTTGGATATTCAAAAGCAGCCTACTGAGATTTGAAAATATTAACGTAAACGTTATTAATACATACATACATTCGCAAATATGAATGTATGTAAATCTTGGCAACAATGCTATTTTAAAAATTCAAATTCGCTAAATAATTTGAATATTCAAAAGCAGCCAACTGAGATTTGAAAATATTAACGTAAACGTTATTAAAGGTCTGATTATGCATACTTCGCATAACTTCGCACAACCATTTGTACCAGTGCAATAAAATCTAAACTAAACAGACCAATAAGTTTTTAAAAGTTCTGCTAATTTCTGGGTACTGGGTAATGGTATACATACAAAGATCATACGAAATTACAGTTTGAAGGTTATGCGAAGTTGTGCGAAGTTATGCGAAGCATGCATAATCAGACCATAATACATACATACTTCCGCAAATATGTATGTAAATCTTAAGTTGCGTTCCTTACTGGCAAGATGTTGCAAGAATTTACAGGATTTTACCAGAAAGCGTTCCCGTACTCGGTTCTCTGGCAAAGTAGGGGAAAAATGGGAGAGTAAAATCGGTCCTATCTTTGTCAGAAGTTGCAAGATTTTACCCGAAGAATTTTTTCTGGTAAGATCTGTCAAACCAGCAGCTGTTCAAATGATTTCAAATTTTAATAAGTAAAAACAAAAGTGCATCTGCATTTTCACCTTATTAAATATATCCTAGCGAAGAAATACCAAGTTTTGTAAGTATTTTTGTTAATTTGCTGGTGTATTTGAGCAAAATTTAGATGATCGCCGAATGATAAAAAACTGCTATGTAGTTTTACCAGTTTTTACTCGAAAAGCGTTCCCGTACTTTTTGGTTTTTCTCTCCTACTCTGAGAGCAATTTTGCTTTTTGACAGTTTTACAGGTTTTATCCAGAAAAGTTGAGGAACGAAACTTTAGCATCAAAGCTATTTCAAATATTCGAATTCGCTAAATATTTTCAATACTCAAAAACAGCCTACTGAGATTTAAACATATTAACGTAAATTATGTATTAATACATACATACATATTTACGTTCCCAAATATGAATGTCAATCTTAGCATCAATGCTATTTTAAAAATTCTAATTCGCTAAATAATTTGAATATTCAAAAACACACTACTGAGCTTTGAAAATATTAACGTAAACGTTATTAATACATACATACATACATACATTGGTAAATAAGAATTTAAATCTTAGCATCGATGTTATTTTAAAAATTCAAATTCGCTAAATGATTTGAAAAGCAGCTTACTGAGATTTGAAAATATTAACGTAAACGTTATTAACCCGTATTATCCCAAGGTGTAAAGATTGCTGAAAATTCATTGTTCCTTTGCATTTATCTTCCAAGTAGGTTGTAAAATAACAAAATAGATCACTTCCATTTTTTCAAATTTGGTGTATCCTGTATTCAAGGACCGCACCTTATAATGGGCGCTGGGAGCATATGCCTGCGGATTTTTCCAAGTAAATCAAAAACATGGATACTGTTTGACAAATCGTTTATTAATAACTAAACAAAGGAAAACTTAAAAGACAATCCATTTCATTTACAAAAACAAGATTTAAGTTAAACTAATGTTCGGTAAACATAAACTAGTTGAAATTATTTTATTGTATGATAAGATTGGGAACAGTGTTGATGTAATCCAACCCCACACTTACTGCACTTAAATTTCGTGTTTTTGTGGCAATGACGGCATCGAATTTGAGTAGCGTTTTTGACGATATAATGTGCATTACCATCCAGTCTTGTAGAATCGGGATCTTTTGACTTGCCAGTGATGGGTGCTGTTGCAAGTCGCCGTGGAATAGACGCTGATTTTCCAAGCAGCAAGTAAGTCTGCACTATGTATCTTGTAAAAGATAGCAAGTCATGAGAGTCTTTACCCTGTCCTGCTTGTGAAAGTCGGTATAACTGAAATGCGTTATTAACGCAAACATTTATGGGAAACATCATCATTTGCCAATACCATCTCTTCAGTCTTATTCCGATTCTGTATTTTCCGTCATTTTGGTCAAGTCTATCTACTCCACCCTTATTGTACATTTGGTAACAGTATGGCTGATCAACATCTACGCACTTATTATTAACCCATGTCTTTACCTTACCGACTGGGTGAACACCGCTTTCCGTTGAGACTACAGTTACGATATTGTTGTCGTTATAACGTACTAAAGTTATGTTGGTCACTTGATGGTAAGAACCCCTTGCAGTTTTTTTCATATTTTTTACATCTTTTAGTGGTGCATCTTCAACCCTGTTTGCACGAAGAGTCCCAGTAGCATCGTGACCAATCTTGCTGACTTCATCGAGTAAGCGCAAAGATGTGAAGAAGTTATATATATAAAAGCTGTAATGCTCTTTCTCTGGAAGCTTCGAAATTAAGTTCATGACAACAGAGCCACCTACTCCGAGATATGGGTTTGTACAACCAGTTTTAGCTCCCTGATATGGTTCACCAAATATTAGATACCCCAATCGTGTGCAGAGTGACCATATTTTATACCCAAAACCAATTGGTTTGCCGTGAATGTGCTGCTTGGTTCCGTGTTTTCCAAAATATGCTGTCATCGATTCATCTATAGATAAATGTTTGTCTCCAGGAAAAAACTTAAGCCATCTGGTATTCATTATATCCCATAAAGGCCTTACTTTACCGAATTTATCATCAGGAGAAATATGGCCATTGCCATTTGCGTGGAAATAACGTAGCAGTTCTTCGAACCGATTACGAGTCATGCACGAGGCAACTCCTGCATGATGAGTATCTATACTATGGTCCCAGTATAATCTGTATCGTGAGACACTATTAAAACCCGATAAGAGTTAACTACCTATAAAACTCTTTACTTCTTCAGTTGTAACTCTGAAATTCATTTGTGATTTGGCAATCGCATTCTTTTCTGTACTAGAGCGTAGCAGTTCGTAAACTTCATCGTCAAAAAACATCTCGAAGAATTCTAAAGGATTACTTTTATCGAAAACAAATTCGGGTGAAATTGATGCTTTCTCATGCTTTGGAGTAATGTCCTTTGATTCCCATTTCCTACTTACGACAATTTTAGCTTTTTTTGCAGGCGGTTCCTCTAAAGCTGGTAGCGGTTGCTCGTTCTGTTCATTTTGTTTCATTGAGGTAATTTCAGTAGTTTCCAAGACGCCCTCTGCCGATGGAACTGTGCATCGTACCTCGGCTTCAGCTAATAAGTGTCGTCGAGCAAGATTATTTATGTCCCCAGAATCTTCATTTCCACTGTCTCAATCACTAAAGTTACCATTCTCAGGTGGTGTAATAAATATGTCTGCTGAAATTATAGAGCTTTCATCTTCTAGAACTGATATTATTTCGTTAAGAGTTAGTCTGCAAAGAATAAATGCATCGATAGTATAAAATTACAAAAAACCCTATCTGTAAATACTTCAATAATTTAAAGAAATCTTCATGCTGCCTTCTGTGCCCAGCGCACTTTAAATTGGGCGCTATTTAAAAACTATCAAAATCAGCCCAAAAAGACAAATTACCATTTTCTTCAAAATGCAAAATATTAGATAAGTTCATGAACAAAAGAAAATGTTAACTCCGTTAATTATAACTAAAGGATAAACTAAATTATTACTTACGTTTTCCTGGAAGCCATATTGATCAAAATTCACAAAATTTCACGAATTTCTCACACGAAAATAAGCGTGCGTAATCTTCTTCAATTACTTACTGATTATGCGGGAAAACGCCTAGTTTACTATAAATTTCAAATCTAAGCCTACTTGTTAAAATGAGAGTATTGCAACGCAAAGTATAAACGCACCTTATATGGGGCGTTAGGATGATATGGGTTAATACATACAAGTTAACGGCAGATCACACATAGCGGCACAATGATTAATATAAACAATATTGCTTATTGGAAAAAGCATAATTTGTATCTTACAGATTCATAATACAATTTTGCATACTCAGCAATTATGCAGCTGCATAATTGCGACTCATTTAACTTCTTTATTCAGAATTGAAATTTGATATATTTTTTCCGCTCTGAATGGAAAATTCCATTCAAAGGCGTCAAATAACTTCTTTGTCCAAGACATTGGCATTTCATCATAGCGTGATGCAATGCCAACGCCTTATGGTGAAATTAATTATTAAGTAAACATAATAAATGTATAAATAAGCTAAGATTGAAAATAAAGTTTAGTCTTTTTCCAAGTTTGGAACTTACTCAACTCGTTTTTTAATTTATCCGCGAGGACGCGGATTAATAGATATTTTTTTACTGTTTCCCAAACGGGGAAACATAATTGGCGCCCAACGTGGGGCTCGCGCATTTTAATCGAAGTAAAAGGAGAAAATACAAAGTATCCTTA
>NW_023458569.1:765008-767513 GCF_013731165.1 Rhagoletis pomonella | reverse complement strand
GGAGAAAATACAAAGTATCCTTAAAGATTAACCGCGAGTGTTTCGAAATCACAAAATAAAAATCGCGCATATTAAATATCCTTTAAAGGATTAGCCGCGATAAATAAAGGCTTGTACAGCCAATAACATAAATAAAACCAATTTATAACTCAGCTCAATTCTGCGATTCTGAATTCCAGACCCTCCAGAATAGAAGAGCCTCCCTTCCTAAAAGGGATCACAATTAAAAGAATAAATGATAAATAACTTCAATCATCAAGCAACGAGGACAATTGCAGCCATTAGCCAGAACGTCAACGAGGACAATTGCAGATATTTTAAGAGGGAACTTACCTATCTTAGCGAATAATTTAAGTAAGTGAATTATATTTTATTATTAATATATATAATTGTGAATATTGTGCAAGTGGCTATAATATTTAAAAGTGCTTGAAATTAGAAAAAAAACAGAACAACAATTAAATAAAGATGACAGACGCTTTACCAGTAGGCTTGGACTATGATGACATTAATAGAATTGTAGACAACTTAGAATTTGCAATAAACGCTCACGAGTTTACTGAAGAACCTGCACCAACATATGAAAATATTTTTTTTGGAAAGATATATTAACTGACGAAAGGAAAATGAAGTGCATGGAAAAAGTTTTTAAATTTATTGGGAAAAATAAAAAAGCGATTGCAGCGGACTATGACAATAAAGAAACTCTTGAAGAGGAATCAGTAGCAATGATTCGAATAATATATATAAAATACAGCTTATACAGCCAATAAATTATTAAAATTTCAGTTTATAAAAAATATTTTAATTGGCAATAGTCCCAGCAAACCCAAATACGAACGACTTTATTATTGCGAATACTGCCACGGAGCTCACAAAATAAATAACTGCCCATACAGAAAACGTTAGAAAACATAACGAGAATAATTGAATTTTTTATACATCCGGAAAACAATTTAAAAACAAAACAGAAATATGGCGAACGGTGACTTAACCGTTGACCTTATTACGCGTTTAATCGCTAACAGTAATATAGGTCTAAGGCAGGAAATCGAACATTTACGTTCAGAACTAGAAGTGAATATGCGTAGGGCTACGGATTATGAAGCTGAAACAATTAATGAAAATATAGTGTGTCAGGAGTCCCTTGACGTGATAAAACCACTACCCGAATTTTTGGGAAAAATAAACGCGTATGTTAGCTGGAGAGAAGCAGCTCATAACGCGATGAGCCTGTACATACGTGAGAGGCAGTAGAAAATACTTCGCGGCTCTTACAATATTGAGAAATAAAATTACTCAAGACGCGAATGATATCCTTACAAACCACGGCACAGTGTTAAATTTTGATGCGATAGTTGCTCGCCTTGACTTCGCGTACTCGGACAAACGCCCAATACATATTATTGAGCAAGAATTAAGCGTCCTTCGACAAGGCGTAATGTCTGTTGTAGAACATTACAACCTAGTCAACAAAAAATTGACTTTATTAATAAATAAAACAATAATGACACATGGCAATGCGTCAGATATAACCAAAGAGCTTAATAAGAAGAATAGGGATCACGCCTTACGAATTTTTGTAACAGGACTCAATGCACAAGATTTGCCTGATGCTTTGGCAAAAGCACAAGAGCTCGAATCAAACAATCAAAGAGCACTATTTGCTCAAAATTTTGCAAATGAAAAAATAAGAGCAAGGTTACCAAAATTCACAAATAATAATTTGCGGTTCCCATCAAGGAACAACGTCCCTAAAGCAGAGCCCATGGATGTGGATCCATCCATATCGAGGTTCAGAAGAAATTTTAATAATAAGCCGCAACAGAATGGTGGCTTTGTAAAGCAAAATTTTAATATGGCTAGCACAAAATTTTGGGGTACAAACCCAAAATGCACACGCTGCAAAGCGACCGAGAGAACGAAACCATAGCTTTCGTCCGCAAGAAAAAACCGAAAGGGTAAATAATTTAAAAGAAAGTCATTTTTTAGGGGAAGAGGGGATGTCCTCCCCTATATCAACCTCTACGATGCCAAATTAGGCAAACATTTAAAAGCTCTTGTCGATACAGGGGCTCCCTCATGTTATATTAGGCAGGGGGTATATGAAAATAGGAATGAATTAGCCATTTACAAAAAGGTAAACACCGTGAATGGTTATTCAATTATTAAATATTACCATTTAATAACCCTATTTGGAGTCAAACAGGTTTTTTATGAAATAGAAAACTTGGAATCCGATCTACTTTTGGGGTATAATTTATTGGAAAAAATTGAGGCGCGTATCGATGTGCCCAATGAGAAAATTTTTTATAAAATAAAAAGTGATACTGAAAGTGTCGAAAATTCATGCGAAAAACATAAATCCTTTGGAACAGAAAGTTTCCAAGGTACCAGCCGATACAAAAATTGGCACTAAGGAACATAAAGCTTCCAAAAAACAAGCCGATAAAAAAACTGGTATTAAGGAACATAAAGTTTCCGATAAAAATACTAAGGAACATA
>NW_023458569.1:722466-764908 GCF_013731165.1 Rhagoletis pomonella | reverse complement strand
GATAAAAAAATTGGTATTAAGGAACATAAAGTTTCCGATAAAAATATTAAGGAACATAAAGTTTCCGATAAAAATATTAAGGAACATAAAGTTTCCAATAAAAATATTAAGGAACATAAAGCTTCCATAAAATTGGTCGATAAAAAAATTGACACTGAGGAACAAAATGATTCCATAAAGCCAGCTGAAGATTTTACTGGCAACATATTGTTAGAAAAATATTTTGCTTTAGGACATGAAGATCCTTTAGCACCAGCCGATGAATTTAACGGCAATATCGATAATTATTCAATACTGAGTGAAAGAGGCTCAGAAATAACGAATCATAAATGTGAAAATGAAAATGATGAATTGTCAAATTTGAAAGAATACATAAGGTATAAAATCAGTGAAACACATCCTGAAGTGGATACAAGTTTTCCATTCAGAACTAATGTAAGAGCAGAGATAAGGACAGAGGGCAAGGAGCCTATATGGACCAAGCAGTATCCATATCCTCTCTCTGTAAATTCTTTCGTAAATAAAGAAATCAACAGAATGTTGAATGAAAAAATTATAAGGCCAAGTAGAAGTCCCTATAATTCACCAATTTGGGTGGTATCAAAAAAGGGTACAAATGACGATGGCTCACCAAAATCTAGAGTGGTCATCGATTATAAAAAAATAAACGATAAAACCATTCCCGATCGTTATCCTATACCGGATACGAATATAATTTTGTCAAATTTAGGGAAAGCAAAGTACTTCTCAAGTATTGACTTAGAGTCCGGCTTTCACCAGATCTTAATGTCGAAAAACGACATATAAAAGACAGCTTTTTCTGTCAACAATGGAAAATATGAGTTCTTGCGTATGCCTTTCGGTCTTAAAAATGCTCCCAGAATTTTTCAAAGAGCAATGGACGATATATTACGCGATCAAATTGGGAAAAAATGTCATGTTTATATGGATGATATAATTATTTTTTCAGAAAGTTTAGAACAACACATAGAAGACTTGGAATTAATAATTGAAATACTGAGAAAAGCTAATATGAAAATCTCTCTTGTAAAATCAAAATTTTTCAAAGCCAAAATAGAATTTTTGGGTTACATCATAGCCCAAAATACGATCAAAACAGATCCGAATAAAATAAAATTAATGCTTAATTATCCGTTACCAAAAAGTTTACGGGGATTAAGAGGATTTTTGGGCATCACAGGTTATTATCGCAAATTCGTTAAGGATTACGCAGCGATTGCAAAGCCTTTGACAAAATACTTGTCGGCAGAAAACGGCAGGGTTTCAAAAAATATGTCAAAAAAAGTATTAATCGAAATTGATGAAGCAGGCATATCCGCTTTTAACAAACTAAAGAGAAATTTAGCGTCAGAAATGGAATTGACGCAACCCGATTATTCAAAAAAATTTGTGTTGACTACCGACGCATCAAACGTTGCAGTACTTTCCCAGGAAAATAAACCAATTACGTTTATTTCTAGAACTCTTAATAAAACAGAAAGTAATTGTGCCACAAACGAAAAAGAGCTATACGCCATCGTATGGGTATTAAAAAATCTTCGTAACTATCTGTATGGTGTAACAAATCTTGAAATTCATACAGATCATTAACCACTAACTTTTGCATTGTCTACCCGCAACCCAAATTCTAAAATGAAAAGGTGGCATGCGTTTATCGAAGAATTTTCTCCAAAATTTGTGTATCAACCTGGCAAAACAAACATTGTAGCTGATGCACTATCACGCCTTGAATTAAACAATTTATCAAATGAATCAGGAGATTCACCAGATGACGAATCACAACATTCTGCTCAAAGTAGCGATAATTTTTGTATAGAGGAAACGCAAAAACCGGTAAATCAATTCAAACAACAAATTATATTATGTAAAAATAAATTTACTATCCATGAACTAATTGAAACTTTTGGAAGTAAAAGACACTTAATTGAATACGACACAGCTGAGAACCTTCTCACAATTTTAAAGGAATATATAAGACCTAACTTAGTAACAGCGATACACTGCACAGTAGAAGATTTGCACGAGATACAAAGACCTCTTAAAGAAACATTTCAGAATAAATTTGTATATACGAGGTTATTTCCTATGGACCTTCCCAATAGTGAAGATCAAGCAGATATAATTGAACAAACTCATAATAGAGCGCATCGAAACCATGTAGAAAATATTAAGCAAATAGAAAAATTATACTACTGGCCTGAAATGCGAAAACGAATGAAAGAATACGTACGAAATTGTATAACTTGTAACAGAAATAAATATGACCGTCATCCTAAACAATTCCGATAGGAAAAGCACCGACTCCGGATAAAGAGGGAGAACAGTTGCATATAGACATTTTTTACGCTCAAAAATTGAAATTCATTACGTGTATAGACATACGTGTATAGATATACTCAAAATTTTTAATACTAAAAAATATTGAAGATAAATCAAATATTGAGGAAAATGTTTTGGAATTGCTCCAAGCTTTCCCAGATGTGAAATGCATAACATTAGATAATGAACCAAGTTTCACAACACCCCAATTCAAATCGTTAATGCAAAGATTAAATGTGGAAATCTATTTTTGTGATCCACGTCACAGTACAACCAATGGACAGATAGAAAGAGTTCATTCTACAATAATAGAAATTGCTAGATGCATAAAAGAAGAATATAATATAGTTAGCGATTTAGAAGCAATTTTTAGAGCAAGTCAACAGTGTAATTTGACAGTACATTCAGTGACAAAATTAAAGCCGAAAGATGTCTTCCACAATAAAATAAATCACGAAAATTTACCTGATATTCTCAAACAAGCACAGGAAAAAATGCTTGCGACTCATAATAGGAATATAATAGAAAAACAATTCCAAACAGGAGAAATTGTTTATGAAAAGATTATAGAGGAAAGAAACAAACTTAAACCTAGATATAAGAGACAACAAGTGAAGGAAAATCTAGAAAATATGATAATAATTAATAATAGAGATAGAATCATACATAAAGATAATATAAAATCTTAATTGCTTATAGGTTTTCAACATGATAATACTCGTTATTACAACCTTAATCGACTTAATAACAGCTGACATTATAGACTACACTCGACAAGATTACATATTAATTGAAAATGGAGATGTCTCTATTTACGAAAACTATGGAGATATTTTTCACATCACTAATTTAACATATTTTGAAAATATTATAGAACAGGAAAAACAAAATTTGTATAACAATGTTTATTATGACGAAAATAATAATGAGCTAGAAATCAGAAATTCAGAAACTGAGTCAGAAATTTTAATAATTGAAACATTATTAGGACAATTAAAACAAAAACCTATCAGACAAAATGGAGGTATTAATGAACTAGGAACACTTTGGAAGTGGATAGCAGGTACCCCGGACCATGACGATTTTATAAGAATTAATGACAAATTAGACGAGCTAGTTTCAAATAATAATAAACAGTTTACAACAAATTCTGAAATTTTTAAAATTATTACGGAATTAACTGATACAGTACAGAATATTAAAGGAGACCCAATAACTAAAACATTAAGAAGGAAAAGAAATCAATATGTTATACATGAACTACAAAACATGATAAAAACAATAACTTTTGGTAAAGTAGGAATTTTGAGCCCTACTATTTTGCACTTTGACGAATTAAAAAATATAACATATTACCAGCACGGCACAATGACCATCACAGATCTAATGGATATTTCAAAATTTAAAATAGCCCAAAAAATGATATAATTGTATAAAATATCCAAAAATTAAGTTAGCATGTAAATATTACGAAGTAAGAGCAATTGCACAATTATATGGTAAGCTTATTATTGATAAAAATATAACCAATTGTAACAATAAGTTCCTTAATGTAAAAGATTGTAAAACAGAAATTTTAAATACATATTGTAAACTAAACAAGCAAAGTACATGTTTATCAGAAATTTTAAATAAAAAAACAAGGAAAATGTACAAAAATAAAAGAAAGAAACTTTCCAATTGAGATTATAAAACCAGGAGGAATATTGGTTTCAGGAGAAAATATTGTAGAAAATCAAACTTTATCAGGAACATATTTAATAACATTTGAAAATAATACGGTAATAAATAATAGAACCTATGAAAATATTGAAGCAAAGATTTGGAATTATTTAAAAACTGATTATGTAAATAACTTTGAAATTTTGGAATATATAGAAACAACCAATAAACAACTCAAATTGGAAAATATAAATATAATAGGCAAAGAAGATAAAAATGTCAAAACTCATTTATCTATTTTATATATTGTCATAATTTTATGCATAATTTTGGTAATTTACATTTACATTAAATTCAAAAAACCGCATAAAACTGCCAATCAAAATGAAAATATAGAAATTCAAGAAAATACATATAAAGTTATATTAAATCAAATAGAAAAATTAACAGAAAATAATGAAGAATCGGGCACGATTCATCTTAGAGAGGGGGGAGTTAACGGCAGATCACACTTAGCGGCACAATGATTAATATAAACAATATTGCTTATTGGAAAAAGCATAATTTGTATCTTACAGATTCATAATACAATTTTGCATACTCAGCAATTATGCAGCTGCATAATTGCGACTCATTTAACTTCTTTATTCAGAATTGAAATTTGATATATTTTTTCCGCTCTGAATGGAAAATTCCATTCAAAGGCGTCAAATAACTTCTTTGTCCAAGACATTGGCATTTCATCATAGCGTGATGCAATGCCAACGCCTTATGGTGAAATTAATTATTAAGTAAACATAATAAATGTATAAATAAGCTAAGATCGAAAATAAAGTTTAGTCTTTTTCCAAGTTTGGAACTTACTCAACTCGTTTTTTAATTTATCCGGGAGGACGCGGATTAATAGATATTTTTTTACTGTTTCCCAAACGGGGAAACATAATTTACATACATTCCCAAATATGAATGTATGTAAATCTTAGTATCAATGCTATCTTGAAAATTCAAATTCGCTCAATGCTTTCAATAATCAAACTGAGATTTGAAAATATTATAGTCAGCGTTATTAACACATACATGCGCAAATATGAATAAAAACCTTAGCACGCCTATGGAATGTGCCACACCCTGTTTTATAAACTCATTTATATATGCCATACTATAAGCGCCTATCATAGACATGCCTGCATACCAAAATTTAAGTTCGTGCGACTTATGGTTCCGAAGTTATAGCTGATAAAAAATTCCACGCCTATGGGATGTGCCACGCCCCCTTTTACAAACTCATTTATATATGCCATACTATAAGCGTCTACCATAGATATGTCGGCATACCAAATTTAAATTTCATGTGACTTATGGTTTTGAAGTTATAGCAGATAAAAATTTTCACGCCTATGGGGTTTGCCACGCCATCTTTTACAAACTCATTTATATTTATATTTTTATAAGCACCTACCATAGCTATACCTGCATACCAAATCTCAAGTTCATGGGACTTATGGTTCCGAAGTCATAGCTGATAAAAAATTCTACGCCTATGGGATGTGCCATGCCCCCTTTTACAAACTCCTTTATATATACCCTCCTATAAGCACCTACCATTGATATTTCTGCATGCCAAATTTCTAGTTCGTTGACTTAAGGTTCCGCAGTTATAGCTGATAAAAAATGCCACGCCTATGGGATGTGCCACACCATCTTCTACAAACTCATTTATATATACCATCTTATAAGCACCTACCATTTATATGTCTGTATACCAAATTTCAAGGTCATGTGGCTTATGGTTCCGAAGTTATGGCTGATTAAAAATTTCACGCCTATGGGAGGTGCCACGCCCCCTTGTAGGATCCCAATTTTTTTCACCCTATTATAGGCCCAGGAGTCATGGCAATACTATGTAAAAATTTTGTTCGATTCTGTCCGTCCGTTTAGGCTGCAACGTGGCACATACATACATACATACTTCCACAAATATATAGTAGATATGTACATTAGGGCCGGGGCTATCCGCATATTCGAATATCCGGATATCCATGCGGATTATCCGTTGACACGAATAAAATCCGGATAGTATGAATATCCGGTTAATATTCGCTTGTGCAATTATTCGGATATCCGGATTTACGAAGATCCGGTTAGTATTCGTATTTTCGGATATCCAAAAAAAAATCAAAAAACTGATTAACAATATTCGTGAATTCAGTTATGCACACGATAGAGTGAAATAGCTCTTGACGGACATAAACTTGACCCTTTATTTTGTATCGTTTTGTCACAATACAAACTAATTGCACTATTCTTGTCATCACTTTTTTGGAAATGGTACAATTTTGTAAAGCATTCACCACGACCAAAAGTATCGTAACAGCTTTAATTATTCCATCCATGATATTTTAAAGCCATGAAAAAACTCTCGCGGTCAATTTTATATTTTTTTTTATTTTTACGAAACGATACTTTAATGTCCCAATCAGAGAAAAGCAAGGAGCTACTTGAATTTGGAGTTCGTTTATACTGAACTAATGTACGTATGATTTGATACATGAACAACGTCAAGCGTACGAGCCGCAACTTGCTTTTAAATTTTATACCGAGTCAACGCAGTGAACAGTTTTTTTTGTTCGAATCATACACTTGTACAATTTCAAACCAACCGAATCGTTGCTTGTATATTGAGATACTCGTTCTGTATAAACGACGTGTTGTATTCATTCGAGAGTTATATGTTCTACAGTTTTTATTGTAAGATTCTGACGTGCGTAAATTATGTCGAATACAATTGAAAATATTTCTGAAAAACTCAAAAGCGGTGTTCTAAGAAAATGTAATAAAAGAAAAGGTCGTAGTGAAGTGTGGTCTGTTTTTTGTGAAGTAGAAGATGATATTGGATGCGCTATTAAAGAATTTGTATGCTATGAATTTGTATCTAGTTTGTAAATAAAGTAAAGCTTCACTTGGCATTTCCAATTGGCGTCAGTAAAGTATACTGATTATTTCAGGTATTTTTAAATTTTGTTATTTTGTCGCAATAAATTTCAAATACTTCGTTTTATCGATGTGAATACGTCTATGCATATGAATGTATTTACATATAATTTTTAATAATGAAATAAACAAAAAGTATTCATGGACATAGGAAATGCAATATGGTTTTTTATTTTGGCATGCACTTCTTTTATCGCGAAGGAAAAATGCATACAGATTTAACATCACATCATAATTATTATTATTATAATTGAAATGCGATAAACAAAAAATTTGCGCTGTCTTTCATTCGCGACTCAAATATGAGTTGTCCGGAAATTGCCGATGTCGGGCGCTAATAAATGAGAAAAAGCGATCCCGGTAGTCCGAACAGATTTCAAGGACATTGCAAAGGAGATGATGTTACAGAGGATACATTCATACATATATGTGAGACTGCAAAAAACTTATTTTCGTTTGAAACGAATATTTATAAAAATATTCCAAGCGTACACTTTTCAGTATAATGGAGTATCTGCGTGGTATTTTTCTATATGTGTGGACCTTTGCACGACGGCCAAATCATACTTATTATTCTGGTTTACAGCAAAAATGTTCTATGGATGCCACTATCCAATTCTTATGTAGAATTTCCCGGTGATTATTGATAACTTTTCGAGATATTTGCAAATTACCCTTATTCAGTTTACAAAACCAGGAGTGGTTTCACTTAATCACGTATATCGAACCAATTGAATAATTGTAATACGAGAAACGGTAAATGAAACCAATTAAAATTCTCTATAAACCATATATACATAACTTTTCGATAGCCCTGATAGTTTCCGAGAAATTAATTAATCATTCGTGGCAGCTCTTGCTTACGATGCAACTCAGGTGTAAGTGGCGTATGAGTAACACTTTTTCTCCAAAAAAATCCTTGCGTATTCTCGTTACTAATAATTACTTTCTTATTTATATATCGATTTTCTTCATTGGTAGCTTAATTTTTTTCTAAAGGAACGGGCTTTAACACAATTATAAACAAAATATAAATAGAGGTGGTAACATTCGTTCGTTATGTATTTCTGTTTAAAAGCTATTTCTGTCCTAGTTCTGTCCTCTTTCATTTTATACTTAATTTGGATATGCGGTTTGTATACTATCAGGAAATTACTTTCATTTCGGACTTAAAAAATATTTGGCCAAGTTTGACTGTTAAAAAAACAACTGTTATTTTCGGTCCCTGCTTTTTCTGACTCTTCCCCAGACCTCCACTTTACTCATTATTCAATGTTAAGTACATATACGCAGTATGTTTCATTTATTATCCTTATTAACATAAAAAATGCAATTATTACGGAACAAAATAACATGCTGATATTTCATTAAACTATAACTACACCAATTCCTTTGCCTAACGAATTTAACATGGCAATGTCATTGAAGCGTACCGAGAGGGTGCGCGTGGTTTGTCCTTTAGCTAGCGATTACCTGGTGCACTAGTGACGATTACTAATCGCTAGCTCTTTGCCTAACGACCAGTAATGCATAATATCGCTAGCAAATTGCCTAACAATAGGTGATGCATGGAATCACCAGCACCAGCCACCAGCAAAACTCCAGCAGAACTACAGGGGGCTCTTCTGCATCCTATTCATACTTGCTTTTACAAAGGAACAAAAATTACATTACATACATACATACGTATGTACATACATATGTATGCACATATACAGCTTGAAAAGAGTTGATTGAAAGTACGTACATCGAACGAGTCATACATACGTACTTTTCTGCTTAATGTTCAACTCATTGACATGTACATTTTTTTCGAACCAAATCTTGGTTGCGTATATTTTAAACAAGCTTGCCTATCGAACAGCTTTTCATGAAAACAAGTAAGAAAGTCTAAGTTCGGGCGGAGCCGAACATTAAATACCCGGCGCAAGTATTAAATATATGTTTTTTCACCCTTCCGAAACCTTCCGCTAGATGGTAAGCCGAGGTGTATCAATTTTGAGTAAATTAGCGTCCTTCAATTTCGAAATATTGAAGTTTCAAGCATTTCTTAAATTTACCGTTATATGAGAATCGGCCGTTATTTTAGTCCGATTTCAAAAATTTTCAACGTTTTGCTTACACGTGGCAAGTACAATAACCATACCGAGTTTGGTACAAATTGGTAGAACGGTTACCGATGTACTTATATGTGATCATAAGTGGGCGGTGCCACGCCCATTTTCCAAAATATTACCATAAACGTATTTCTTGGTAAAGAATTGTTGCAAGCATCAATTTTGAATAAATTAGCTTCAATATTTAATGATTTATCAAAGATTTTGTATTTCTCTAAATTACCGTTATATGGGATGTGGGCGTGGTTATTGTCCGATTTTAAAAAGTTTCGGCGGTTTTTTATGCTGTACCAAGGCCAACAACTGTGCCAAGTTTGGAAGAAATTGCTGCAGCGGTTACCAAGATATACACATGTAACCATAAGTGGGCGTGGCTACGCCCATTTTCCAAAAATTTATAATATTCTTATTTTTCGTCTAAAACTTATTATAAATATCAATTTTGAGTGAATAATCTCCAGTAGTTACTAAAATATCGCAGTTTTCGTATTTCTGAAAATTACCGTTATATGGGAAGTAGGCGTGGTTATTGAGCGATTTTAAAAATTTTCGGCCATTTGGTATGTTATGCGAAGGCCAACAACTGTGCCAAGTGTGGAAGAAATTGGTGCAGCGGTTACCAAGATATACACATGTAACCATAAGTGGGCGTGGCTACGCCCATTTTCCAAAAATTTATAATATTCTTATTTTTCGTCTGAAAATTATTGTAAATATCAATTTTGAGTGAATTATCTTCAGTAGTTACTAAAATATCGCAGTTTTCCTATTTCTGGAAATTACCGTTATATGGGAAGTGGGCGTGGTTAAAGTCCGATTTCGCCCATTTTCAATACCAACCTACCTTGGATTAAGGGAAACCTACATACCAAATTTCGTTGAGATATCTCAATTTTCGCTCGAGTTATCGTGTACACGGACAGACGGACAGACGGACAGACGGACAGACGGACAGACGGACAGACGGACAGACGGACGGACGGACGGACAGACAGACATGGCTTAATCGATTTCTTTTTTCATCCTGATCATTTATGTATACATTTGTCTATATCTATCTCGATTCGTTTTGGCTGTTACAAACAACCGTTATGTGAACAAAATTAATATACCCTTGTGCACAAGTGCGCTCGGGTATAAATATACTTGCTTCACTTGTATTGCCATACTGGAGTACAACTCATTCGTATGAGTTGCCTTGCAACGAGTTGGCTCGAAACTCGAAATTGTTACTCGAAGCATATCACTGGTCCCAATACCAGGCGCTCATGCAAGTTTTCTATACGCATAAATTTGTTTGTTGAACTTTTTAATTCGTTTGCAGAAGCCTTTGAAACTCCAAAGTAGAATTTTGGAAATTTAAAAATTTATAAAAACAATTTTGTTACTACACATTTATGAGCGCCTGGTCTTAAGAAATGAAAATATCGTTTTGATAACGAAAAATCCGAAAATCGGTTAGCCGAATATTATCTTAGCTTCCAGAGTAACCGGATTTTTCATTAACGTATCCGGATATTCGAATATTCTGGTTAACGGATAGTTGAAAAATCCGGATGAAGTTCCCAGCCCTAATGTACATACATATGCAGATATGTATGTTAAATGGGTGTTCGTTTTCATTTAAATGTTAACTGTGATGACTAACCTTTAAGTTCAGTTAAAGAAAAATCAACTTAAAAGGTAGTATAAAATATTGCAAAGAATTACATTTGACGGTACTGCGAAGTACGAAGTATTGTTGGTTCAATTAGGCATGAGCCTTATAGGGATGGAGCCGAATGTACATACATATATCCCAATCCGAAATATACCGTATGTGCCATAAGACAGTACCAATTTTTTTAAATGACGCACGATCTTCTTCGGCCACACTTAAGTTTGAAATCCCCACCAAGCGGTTCAAACAAAATTGTTATAGTTGAATGGAGCGCTGGAAGCATGAAAAGCGCTGATTGACTGAAAAACTTAGTGTGGGATTTTAACTTTATGACATCTGATCGCATTCGGATACATATATGCACATACATACATACGTATCTACAGTTCTGCACATTAAATAAGTTTGATAATTTTTTGTTGAATTTGATTGTTGTTGTTGTAACTTTTACTGTTGACTTTGGTAAAAATAAAAAAAATTTTGTGGTTAGGATATACTCCGCCAATCTCTACAAAAAGTAACGAATATAACGTATTGACTCAGGAGCAGGTTTAAGGCAAGCGGAGTTGATTTAAAAATTTTCCAAAAATTGGAGTAAAGTAGGAACGCTGGCTTCAAACGAAAATAATTGAGCTGTCTCATGCTGCGCTCACCATTGGTGAGTCACCAATCTCACAGCTATGTTGCTGCTCTTTCGCGCCGACGGCCGGGTGCAAGTAACGAGCATTATTTACTATGTGTTTACTTTGCCCACTTGCCTTACACTCTCACCGTGAACAATGAAGCACAAATAACAACTGCCGTACACCAATGACCGCCAGCTGCCGTTGCTTTCTGACTGCGGCACGCGTTCCCTTTCCAACCGACACACCAGCGTTATTATTATTATTAGCGTTACCGCTTTGGAATTTTTTACCAAAACTGGTAATTTTTTTCATTTTAGAATGAATTTGGTAATTTGGCAATTTTTTTTCAATTTGATAATTTTTTTCAACGTAAGTCTTTTAAGTTTTCAAAATTAATTTATTACTTATAAAAATTAAAACTTTTAACCTTCTTTCAATTGCATACAACAAAAAATTTACTTATGTGAATATGTATGTAAGTGTCTGCCCAAAATTGAAAGGGCCCTTTCACGTAACAACTTGCCTTGAAAACACAGAACATTTAGTATGAGTGTGTAATGCCTGGGAGAGACATCTGATATTTGCATTCTGGTACATTTATTGTGGTATTTAAAATACTACCAGAGTGACAGTTATTAACTTCGTATTTCAGTGTCAAATCATATGATTCTGAAGAACAACACATAAACATAGAAATTCAATTATAATGCAAAAATTTCTTATATATTGCATCAAAACTTGCGGTATAAGCATTGGGCTTGAATTGCGCGCAAATATCAATGATTCTGTTCAGTGCGATGATATGTTCAGTGCGAAATGCCCATTCACAATGAGAATACTATAAAATTACAACCTTCGGAAGTTTGTTGACAGACATGGTATTTTGGAAATGTTACGAAGAAATACCACGGGTCTGTCCTCGGTATAATATAGAAATTTAAAGAAACCACCCATTTTACAACGCTTTTATCAACTTGCAATGTTGTGGCTCCA
The DNA here is from genome assembly GCF_013731165.1 of Rhagoletis pomonella. Lineage (NCBI taxonomy): Eukaryota > Metazoa > Arthropoda > Insecta > Diptera > Tephritidae > Rhagoletis > Rhagoletis pomonella. The sequence continues at coordinate 752,519 of NW_023458569.1, read as the reverse complement.
GAAACTTTCAGTGTTGTGGATCCAGAAACTTTCAATGTTGTGGATCCAGAAACCTTCAATGTTGTGTATCCGACACCATAAAACCTTTGCTTTGCAAAGTTCCTATATAAAAGTCTACTGCATATGGCGAAATCTGTAGTGCATAGGGCGAGATAGATGACATCTAGATGGCGCCCTATGCTCTACGTACGCTACAGCGGAAATAGACGACACGTCATTTCTTTAAAAGTTCCTATAAAAAGTTTAGTGCATAGGGCGACATCTGTAGTGCATAGGGCGAGGTAGATGTTATCTATGCACTACGTACGCTACAGCGGACACGTCATTTCTTTAAATAAAATTAATTAGTGCTCGTACGCACTGGGAAAATAGGTAAGCTAAAATGTGAACAAAACAAACCGGCAGTAAACGCAAAAATGGATAACAATTTGTAAGTTTGTTCTAAAATATTAACAAAAACCGTGATTATATGATTATTGAAATTACAGGATTGATTTTGAAATGTCTCTAAGCTGCAGCATTCTGATAACGGGGCTAGAACTGCTAGATTCCTACGAAAAGATCCGGAGGAGCCCCTCTTATAGGGTTCATCCGTATCTTGCGGACAGAGGAGAGAAGGGTAGGTTTTCGAAAGATTTCCAAGATTTAAGAGCTTCACCACAACGATTTGCTGAAAATTTTCGTATGCAACCGGGGACCTTTGACGAACTTTTCGATACACTAGAGCCGCATTTGCATAGGAAAAGAAATACGAGGCCACGAGACTCCATCCCCGAAAAAGCCAAACTTGCTATTGTTCTCGAGTATGTTGTTTATGATATAAAATACGTTTGGCATTTTCATACAGCATTGTGCAAACATGGTTTTCAGGTACCTGGTTTCTGGTGATCTCCAACGGCATATAGCATCTTGCTACCGAATAAGCCAGCAGCATTTTGGGAAAATCATTACGAAAGTTTGTTCCACAATGGCTGAAACTTTGAAAACTGAAATACCACAGTGGTCAGAAGACAATCTAAAGAAATTCTCAGACGGGTTTAGCGATGTGTGGAACTTCCCAAATTGTGTGGCTGCTATAGACGGCAAACTAGAGCTCTTGAAATTGTTCGAATAATTCGATTATTCGAATATTCGAACGTTCGAATGGCAATTGTTTGTACGGTTGGAAATCGAATGTTACTATTCGAATAGTTGATTCTCTTCGATTATTCGAATAGTCGCAAAGCTACGATTATTCGAATACTTTCTTAAAATCGAATATTCGATCGTTGTAATAAGTGTTATTTGTCAAAAAAAAATAAGAATTTATAAATTTTGTGTGTTTTTGTGAACATGAGTGCAAGAAAACTAAGTTGGGTGTGGAGTTTTTTTACGAAATGCAGTGATGGTAAGCAAGTTACCTGCTCCATTTGTGGAGCAGTCCTTAGTTTCCACCACTCCACTTCCTCGCTAAGCACTCACTTGAAACAAGTCCATAAGAAGGAACCGATTCGTGGTGGTGGCATGTAAGTACAAATAAAGAAAAATATAAGTTATAAGTAAAATATAGAGCACAAGCTTGTTACACATATGTAGAACACCGGACACGAATATCGATGCAACAAGTGGTGAATGCGTTGAAACGCAGGCGAGCACCTCGGGTGGCCGTAAGAGAAAAAAGCACGACACCGTTCATGACTGCACATTTGAACGTCAGGAATTGATATCTAGTGGAGTGGCACGCCTAATCACAAGTAACATGTTACCAATCTCTTTCGTTTCCTCTGAAGGCTTTCGCGACTTTATGAAGTTATTGGAACCAGGATACAAAGTTCCCTCTCAACAAAGTATACTCTCACGCTTACAATTGTTTTATAATGACGTAAGAGAAAAAATTGCAAACGATTTGGCGGAGGTAGAAAGCGCATCAATTTCAGTGGACGAATGGACATCAAGAACTCAAGATTGTTATTTATCAGTCGAAGCCCAGTATATTGACAAAAATAGTGAATTGTGCAAAGTTACACTTTGTAACGAGCAACTAGAAGGTAAATCTATTAAAATAACTACCTTGTATGTAGATATATAAAATAAACCCATACACTCATACATACATGCATAATTTGTGTTTTAATTTTAAGACATGTCAATTGTTTAAATAATTTGTATTTATAGACCGACCAAATGCAGAAAACATTGCATCGGCAATAGAAGTAGTTTTAGCCGATTGGAACATTTCCGACAAAACGCAAGCGATAACGCACGACAGTGCATCAGTCATGAATGCAGCAGCGCAACAACTTTTTAATATAGGGTACAGCATCAAGTGCAGCGCTCACCTTTTGCAGCTTGTGATAAAAGACGCATTAGCAGCTGTACCTGATTACGATAAAATTTGCAAAAAAGGACGAAATTTAACAGCACATTTTCATCGCTCAAATATTGCCAAAACTGCACTAGTAAACCGCCAAGTACAGTTGGGGATAAAGGAAAATCGACTCATACAATGCTGCGAAACACGTTGGATCTCCAAATATTACATGTGTGAGAGGCTGCTTTTGAATCGAAATGCAATCTGCCTAGTTTTATCAGATAAAACCGTTACAAAAACTTGCGATGCGCTGAGGCTAGAAATGCAAGAGAAGGAGTGGGGTGAAATGCAGAACTTGGTTGACATTTTGAAACCTTTTGATAAAGCGACTGCAGTGCTATGTGGTGGCAAAAATGTGACATTGTCTTTAGTGCGACCTTTAATACACCGTCTTATTAAAAACCACATGGCCGCATCGTCGGAAGATGATGCAAATAAATATATATTCAAAGAAACTGCACGTAATTCCCCTTTTGAAAGGTTCAATATGGGTTGTGTTTTAGAAAAAGTTTCAGCTCCAATAATTTCCTCATTTTTAGACCCCAGATATAAGAACCTTAATGATGAAGATTCGCAAACAAAACACAAGGTTTATGACCTTATCAGAAGCCAACTTCAAGTAAGCAATGTCATTAACCAAGAAACAGACAGCGTAGTACATACCGACTTGGATTTTTTGTTTGATGGTGAAATCCCAACAAATAATGTTTTGTCACAAATCGACTCTTATTTGGCTGAACCTCAGATCGGCCACAACATTCATCCCCTAACATGGTGGAAAAATCACCGTGCTATTTATCCAGAACTTTTCAAATTAACCTCAAGATATTTGTGCATACCAGCTACATCGGCAGAGTCCGAACGCACTTTTTCAATTGCTGGGAATATTGTCACGCCACGTAGAAGTTGTTTGTCACCGCAAAATGTTAGCCTTCTTACATTCCTGTATAATAATAAGCGTTTCTTCACAGATATGTGTCCATTTTAATAACTTAATTATTCCTCTTAGAAGGTAAAATGCATTTTATGTGATTTTTTAACCTGTTCATTTATATTGTTGCTGAATAATTACAAAATTTTCTCAAAACAAACTTATGTTCCTACATTTCAATTTATTTAAATGTGTACATATTTATTCATACATGATACCTACACACATTTCAACATTCGAATAATCGAGCACCAGTTATTATTCGAATAATTGACTACGAGCAGGTTATTCGAATAATCGATAGTGAGCGATTATTCGAATACTGCTAATCAATTTCACTATTCGAATAGCATCATATTCGAATAATTCGAATATTCGATTAATCGAATATCAAGAGCTCTACGGCAAACATGTTGCTATAAAAGCGCCACGAAAAAGTGGAAGTGTTTTCTTTAATTACAAAGTAAATTGTATGTTATTTCGTTTGCCTATACAGCTATACACAAAATAATTTTTCAGGGATTCTATTCAGTGGTTCTTCTGGCAACTTGCGAAGCTTTTTATAAATTTACTTATGTTAGCGAATTTATAAATTTACTTAAGGTAGCGAAGGAAGATTCCAACATTTTCAAAAAATCACAATATGGCGAGAGAATATTAAGCGATAGATGTCCATTCCCTTCAGATACTACGATCATGGATAAAAGAGTTCCATATTTCATGGTTGGAGATGACGCGTTCCCATTATGTAAACGAATCATGAAGCCATACAGTGCAAAACCATTGTCGCCGGATGAGAGAAGATGGCTTTGCTTAAGGAAGGTGCTTTTTTTGTAGTCCAAATCGTGCTCAAATTATCATTTTAGCCTGCTGTTTATTACATAATTTTTTGTTAAGAAAATCACAATCTTATTGTGATAATAATTTCTCTGGATTTGAGGATACAAGCCGAATCTGGGTACAGGGTGAATGGGAGCCATTAGTTTTAGGTGACTCCTTTATTCAGAGTAATTTGCCTGCGTACCGAGGAAGAGCTACGGATTATGGAAAGTTTATAAGAAATATTTTAAAGGAATACGTTAACTCGGAGTCCGGATCTATTCCATGGTAGAAAAGCGCTGCATTTGTATAAACATCTATAGAAGCTATTGCTAAGCACACACACCTAACGGAAAAGTATTAAGGACACCTGGTTTGGGTTATTTAGTTTTTTCAAATTAATTTTAATTATTTGTTTATATAAAAGTAAAATTCATTGGTTAACAAAAAAATTACAAATCCAAATTTCAAACTCTGTATTTAAATTATAAAAGTTCATCTTTTCTTTCTGTATAGTGTGGCTATTTTAAAGAAGTACGAATTTTTCAATAAACAAAAGATTGTGACACGTTATTTGAACTAAATGTTTAGCTTTAGTTTTAATTAAAGTAAGATTCTATAGTCTGGGCTTTTATAGGGTCCATCGGAATTACATTTTTACAGAATTGGATTGCAAAGTACATCTCGACGGCTGAGAGACCTAACTCGGCAGATGGTTCGAAAATGCCCTATCTCACAAATTTTCTAGAACGCCCTACTTTAGAATTTGGTTGAAGAATGCGCTATTTCAGAATTCGGTTAAAAAACGCCATATCCTAACATATTTTCAATATATTTTTAGTTGAGATAGGGCATTTTTCAATCAAATTCTGAAATGAGGCGTTCTTCAACCGAATCCTGAATTATGGCGTTCTAGAAGATATCTGAGATAGCGCATTTTCGAACCTGCTGCCGAGACCGATCTTCCACTCAGCCGTCGATATGTGATACTTTCTTAGATATTTCGATTCAGTGGTCGTGTTTTCATGGGTGAGATATCAATATATAGTGAGCGTTGGACAAACTTGACAAAAAAACTTATTTTCTTAGCAATTATTTAGATTATGTATGGCAATCTTTTGACACAAAACCTGTGTAAATTCGACACAGGCCGCGTCTGCAATTTCCTTTGGCAATTGTTGAAGAAAGTAGTCTATCCCCTTCAAAGCGTTTTGAAACGGTGACTCGGATGCAGCGACCTCGTGAGCTTGAATTAACTTCGTTTGTGCTTGGACGAGACCATCCAATTTATTTCAAAGCTCCGAATTCTGTTTATCAAGAGATGTGCGACTACGCTTGGGAGTTGAAATCTGCAATGGCAAGAATGATACTCGTACAATTGATTTGTTATGTATCGACTCATATCTTCCATATATGCATATCAAATTCAAATTTAGTATATATGTATTTGTCCAATATAATGTATTGGTGTAGACTTGGTAGAATAAGATATATCAACCTCAAACTCGAAACAATATGGGGATTTTAGAAAAGGGGACATAGGCCCTCTCAAACAAATTGAAGTTTGAATACTGCATATCTTTGGAAGTATTTGTGAAACCTGCGAGTATAATATAGTACTTACATAATCATAAGCGGCGTTGCTTTTGTTGTTGTTATTGGAACTGCAGACGCTCTCGATTTCGAAAGTGCAGGTGGGAGTTTCCTCCCCAAAGTCCGGTAAAGTAGAGGTTCTGAAAGGTGGTGTGAAATTAGTCATCAACTTTCTCCGTGGTACTTTTATGTTAATTACCTTCTCTTCTGGGATACGTTTGGGAGAAATGACATATCAGCGGTAAACTCCCAGTCTATGGAGTCGTTATATATCGGTTCAGGTATGTTTTCTCCACCTGCACTTCCACTCTTCGATTTTTGTGCTACCTTAGCTCTGTATCTGTAGCTTTCCTTCAAGCTAGTCCAGGCCAATTTGCATTCATTCGCTTTAAAAAACAAAAAAGATTATCAAACATATGCGTGTAAATGGATCACCTAACATACCACTTTTATCCATCGAGGCACTTATCTCACCCCAAGATTGATCTAGAGTATATTTGTTGCAATGTTTGTCGTTGGTTATGTCCCAGATCCGTGGCCACTTTTTCACCTCCTTTATAAGCGCTCTCTTGTCTTCCGTAGTGAAATTTACCGCGCGCTTTTACCGTTTTGAGGTGCTTGGTTTTTCGCTAAACTCCATGGCTAAAATAGTTATTAAAATGAATATATTTATAGATATATGTACATAGAAGGAAATTTACAATTATTTAAAAATACTCACTTTTGCTGTCAAGTTGTCAGTTTACCTCAAGAAATATATATGCGTTTATTTATTTCTTGAGAAAGCCGACGTTGCCACTGTCGCATTTTTCTTATAGTAGTAAGGAAAAAGTGTAGTATTTTTACTTATGAGCTTGTGCGTCATTTTATATGCAGTTTTTGCTTTTCTTGGGAGGTGGATAGTAAGCTTAAGGCGCCAAGTCTTTGTTAAAGTAATGGAGATTCGGCAGGGAAGTGGTAAGGACCGCCGAGTGAAGTGTAAGTTGCTGGTAAGGTATTGCCCTTCACCTGGCGGTCCTTACCACTTCCCTGCCGAATCTCCATTACTTTAACAAAGACGGGGCCGCCTTATGTAAGTAGGAATTTAGAATGAACATTTGGTATCAGAGATACTTCTGAGCCGCTTTACAAAGTAAGTTACGTGTAATGCAGAGAAGTCGCTCGGAGTAGTTCGGCGCTTGGAGATAACTTCGGCTGCACGTTACTTTGCAACTGACAACGTAATGTGTCGTCGGAGGTGTTCATTTTGCGCTTTACTAGTAGATGACATTGGCCATGATGACAATTTTGGTACTAAAACCTGAAAGAAAACATGGATTACCTCGTAAGGTGCTTACCTATTTTCCCAGTGGGTATTTATGTACATACATATGTAAATGCATGTGTGTGCACCTATCTATTAATATCGTTAAATTATTTTAATATAATAATACCCACCATGTAAAACATGAGAAATAGGCAACAATCGTCAATGGCAACAAATTGGCAACTCACCGATTTTTTGCTGTGGTGACAAATCGGCAACATCACTTCATTCATGTCAATTTTGAATAAAAAAGTTCTCAAAAATTCCGAAACTTATGAATATGGCGTCAATAGTATTGGCCAAAAGCATCTAAATTATGCACAAGGAAAAGATTGAAGAAATAGGAAGCCTCACAGCGAGAAAATGAACTAATTCCGATTGTAAGTTGCGATTTGGTATACAAAAAAATAAACGAAGTATTAAAAAGAATAAAATGATTCCAAATATCGCCTGAAGCGATAAGAAAAGGACTCATTCAGGTAATAAGAAAACGTCTCGCCCAGGCGAGTTGCCTTCGGCGGGCGTTTTAGAGCGACCGGTAATAGGAAATCGATTCGATGGCAATATTACCGGCAATAAATTTGTTTCCGAGGGCGACACGTTTTCTTATTGCCGGCAACACAAATTGTTTGGTGGGTAATATAATAGATTGGCGCTTACACATATGTTAGGGTTTGGCCGATCTTCGCCTCCGATATGCGGCGTGCGCCTTGATGTTGTCACATAAAGCGGAGGGACCTACAATTTCATGCCGACTCCGAACGGCGACTTTATTTTTATGAGAAGCTGTTTTTCATGGCAGAAATGCACTCGGAGGTTCGCCATTACCTACCGAGGGACGACCGCTGTTAAGAAAAAAACATTTTTCTTTATTTTTTGCGATGTTGCTTTTACCAGGGCTTGAACCCAGGCACTGCGGAGTGGAAGCGCGCATATTATTATTTTAATATCTATCGCAAAATTTTATACAGACAAGACTAAAAAGTAGAAAATAAAAAATATAAAAAAACCTTTTAATAATATACAACGCTTTTACAAATGGGCTAAAAAGTAGAAAATAATATTTCTCAGTCCCATAGAATTTGTTTTGATAACTTTTGATTTTGAAATTTTAGCAAAAGTCGTTATAAACAATTTATGAGATTGAAAATGAAAAGCGGGGGGAAAGGGGAAATACATTGGATAACGAGGGTTCCGTTTTGCTTGAGAATGACCTTATTCTCGAATCGAATACTAACCTATTCCACATTCGTTATCGAAAGTGAGACTCGAAAAAATGTTAGTTTTCCAATCATTTTCGAATTGTTAACCAAGCCCAACGTTTATTGGGTTGTATATCAGCCATGACTTTACTAACCCTTTTAGCACGGTGCTGCCATATTTTTACTCACTTAAATAAAGAGCTTATTGAAACTGAAGAAAATGAAATTGAGAATTAAATAAAAAATTACATTAAAATGAGTTTGGTGAAATGCAGCCTAAGTTCACTACCTCCAAATCTGTTTTTGAGGATAGATAGTATCATTTTTATAACAATTTTGTGCGGAAGAAAACAAAACACTAAAATTTTTCTTGTCGTACATAGTATATCACGCGAATAATAACTCAGAATTGTGTTTGTATATACCATTAAAAACAAACTTTTTCCATAAGAAATTACAGCGTGGCGACGAATAACTGTTACCCCGGTTTTTTTGAGAAATAAAAAGGTCCTTTATAGATTTTGCGAAAAAAGTACTTTATTGTTAATTTTCCACAGATTTTACTTTAGTTGTATTAATTAGTTTTTAAATTTTAATCCTTATTTACATTTGCCAGCAGTGTAAACTTTGAGAGAAAAGTTCATTTGGCACGCAGGTCTTCGTCAGTTAATTTATTCCATATCTTCTGTAGCCATAGGCAGATTTTCTCCATTTTGAGTCCGTTATACTTCCCCTTTTGTCCAACATAAGGCCTCATACTCATAAATCAAATAGACTCGGAACTGGTGACTAGGACGGCCATTCATTCGACCAACCTTATACAGTTTTTTCTTTTTTGTATTTTTTTTATACAAAGCCTAAGAAAAAATACACCTGAAAAAGACTTGCGTGCCAAACGAAGTTTCCTCTCAAAGTTTAAACTGCTGGCAAATGTAAATAAGGATTAAAATTTAATAACTAATTAATACAACTAAACTAAAATTCGTGGAAAATTAACAATAAAATACTTTTTTCGCAAAATCTATCAAGGACCCTTTTATTTCTAAAAAAACGGGGTAACAGTTATTCGTCGCCACGCTGTATATACATAAGTGTGTGCTTACGTGCATGTAACTATGCCGCAGATATTAGATTCCAGAATATTTTAATGTTTTGAAACAGGCCTTCGGAAAGTCACCACATGAAATTGAAAGTTGCAAAATTACCAAAGAGGAAAAAAGTTACAATTTTTGGTCAGAAATTACCAAAGTGGCAACCGTGGCCAGTCACTAACCAGCGTTGCCGCTTTGGAATTTTTAACCAAAATTGGTAATTGTTTTCTTTATATATCAAGTTTGGTAATTTGGTAATTTAGTTTTCAATGTGGTAACTTTTTCAATTCGGTCTTACATGTCAAATAGGTCAATATTGGTAATCGTTTCTTTTATAGAAATACCAGGTAATCCTAAAAGTTTCGCAAGGCGAAAGTTGTTCCAGCGTTCCTTGGCTACTAGAATGGTGTGTTCTTTAATAAACTGCTTGAAAGTGGCTTTTGCTAAGTATTTCCTGGAAAGTTTTGGGTGGTCCTACCTTTCCCTGTCAGTTCGTCAGCTTTTCAATTACCATCAATTTTCCGGTGTACCCGGCAACCATAGATATGAATAGAATTCTACGTGAATACGTGTGTTCTCGTTTAAAAAGCTACGGCATTCAGCGGGGGACGTCACTCTGTCTATGTGTGAGTAGAAAGCTTTCCTTCAAGCGTTGAGTTTTATATATATTTTCTGTCATTTGTTTACATACAGTGGTTGAAAAAAATTATAGCCGCACCATATTTTGACAAGTTTTAACATATTGTTTTTTTTTTTGTAATTTAATTTTGGTTATTTTTTACAAAAATATTGTTCTTTCTTTAACAGAGCTCAAACAAATTCAAATTTCAAACTTTGTTCAATATTTAAAAAAATTCAAAAAACTTTCGTAAAAATGTTAGGTTAATGAAGCGCTGATTGCCTGAAAACCTTGGTATCTTTGGATATACATTTGCAAAGACATATCGAGCCCTAACTGCCAAAATAACGTAAGCGACCTTTTTTCAAAATTTTCTTTTTGATGCAGAAAGGCATCTAGATGCTTTGGGAATATTTCTGCATCAAAAATAAAATTAAAAAAAAATGTCGCTTACGTTATTTTGGCGGTTAGGGCTCGATATGTACACTTCACGAACTAAGTATACATAGCATACAACCATTGAACTCATATTACAAAAACAATAAGATTTATTTACTTTTTTTCCTTTACATTAAATTCTTATGGCCTTATTCATAAAAAATAAAGTAGGTTTTATAAAGGGTATTATAAATTTGTTCACATAACGCTTGTTTGTAACAGGCAAAACAGGTTGTTTGCAATAGACAAATATATACATACATAAATGATCAGAATGAAAAGAGACATCGATTAAGCGGTGACTGTCTGTCCGTCCTTCCGTCCGTCTGCGCACAGCATAACTCGAGTACAAATTGAGATATCTTAACGAACTTTGGTATGTGTACTTCTTTTGAGCGTTGGACGGATGGTATTGAAAATGGGCAAAATCGGACGATAACCACGCCAACCTCCTATACAACGGTAGTTTTGAAACTGCGAAAACTGCGATATTTTAGTAACTACCGAAGCTTATTCACTCAAAATTAATATTTACAATCATTTTTAGGCGAAAAATAAGAATATTATAGATTTTTGGAAAATGGGCCACGCCCACTTATGATTACATTTGTATATCTTGGGAACCGCTCCACCAATTTCTCCCAAACTTGGCACAGTTGTTGGCCTTGCAAAACACACCAAACGGCTTAAAATTTAGAAAATCGGATAATAACCATGCCCACATCCCATATAACGGTAATTTAGAGAAATACGAGAGCTTCTATAAATCAGTAAATACTGAAGCTAATTTATTCAAAATTGATTTTTGCAATAATTCTTTAGCAAAATATAGGTTTATAATAAAAGGTTGGAAAATGGGCGTGACCCCGCCCACTTATAACCACATATGTGTATCTCGGTAACCGCGATATCAATGTGTACCAAACTCGGTATGATTATTGTGGTTGCCACATAAAGGCAAAACGTTGTAAGTTTTGAAATCTGATAAAATTACGCCCACTTTTTTATAACGGTAAATTTCAGAAATGTTTGAAACTTTAAAAATTCGAAATTTAAGGAAGCTAATTTTACCCAAAATTGATACTAACAACAATCCCACTTATATCTATATAAATTTATCTCATTATATCTTACTGAACGTTCTATCGAAGATGTTTGAAATAGACGTAAAACCACCACTGCGTACCATGTAGCGGTAGTCTTCGGAAAGGTGAAAAAACTATATTGAATACTTGCGGCGGGAACTTAGACATTTTTAATTGTTAAGAAATAATTTAGGTGAGTAAATTAGGTGATTTAGTTAAATAAAAATGGAAAGGTTAGGTATTTTTAATAATGTTTTTTTTTTAGTATTTGAATTTAAAACTTGGAACATAGTATTCAATAAAAAGTTTTTAAAAGGAAAACTTGAAAAAAACTTGAAACTTGACAAAATTGTAAATTTTTTTCGATTGACGCTGCACCAGTTGAGAGGTCTTTCAGTTATATTTCGTTCTTTTATTTTTTATTGCGGTGCAATATTTCTTTTTTGAGAATTGCATCGGGCTGCAAATGTCGGATGTATCCTCCTGACTTCTATCTTCACAATCTTGTATCATGGCAAGATCGTTGTTTAAACACCGTTGATTTTCAAAGAATTCTTCATTCTTATTCTTTTGGTTGTTTCTGAATTTGGAGAACCTGTAACGTCAACAGCGTTTTTCGATTTTGATTTGAAATTAATTTTTAATCCTTCCTTCTGCGACTGAAATAGCTTTTAAGCAGAAATAAAGAAAGAAGGTTACCACCTCTATTTGTATTTTTTTATCATTTAATACTAAAGAAGTTCATATACTAGCCCCAAGGTTTGATTTATGGAAATTAATTAACATTTTTGATTGAAATATTTTTCAATGGGTGGCTTTGCTCGTTTAGACATTTCCTCAATTTGGTACCAAACTTGTTTAATTTGGATAAGCGGTTTGTTTATTACTTATCCGGAAAAGACTTATAATTGGGAATAAAAAATATTTGGCCAAGTTTAACTGTTATTTCCGGTCCCTTCAATATTCGCATTCGCAAAAGATCCGCACTGATTATTGCGAATGCGAATGTTAAAATTAATGCGGAAGCTCCGCGGTTGCGAATGCGAAAGCGAATATTCGCAACAACCCTGTGCTGTAGTAACCTAGGTTGCGGAGCACGCTTGGTGTATTTAAGGTTATTATCCGCATTTAAAATTTGTTGAACTCTTCTGGTGGACACTGGAAGATTTAATTGCAGTTTTATATTTCTTGGTGATAACTGCTTATTAACTGCTAATCGTTTAATTTGCCGCTTCGCTCTTTGGAGCACGTCCTTTTCTCATTATAGTGCCATAATTTCTCGGGTTTTTCAGAAGGGAAAACACTGTTTTTTTGTCCCTGTGAACTTTTTGAACGATTTCCCTTATTGTTATGCTACAATCCCGTAAAGTTTGGATTCTCGTACGTTCTCCAAATGTCAAATAAGTTCCGCTTGGCATTTCTATTCAAATGGACAGTATTTCTACTTTAAATATAATGAAAATAAATTTGAAGTAATTTTAGCACACAAACTTACTCTCACAAAAAGTTTAATCCAAACACAATTAAAAGTAACCACATCAGATTAAGGCTTTTCCAATTGTATGCTTTACTTATTTCGCACCACCCTCTCAGATTTTTCCACTCAAATAAAGATAACGGAACCTGGAAACACGCTAAACACATCATAAATACGATCACTTAGTAATACCTACTAAAGCGTATGAAACTATAAATTGATCGATAATTACACGTTCACATTTTACGGATTTTTGTAAGATATATATATATATATTTCGTAGAGTGTATGTTTGTACAGTTCTGCACATAAAATAAGTTTGGTAATTTTTTGTTGAATTTGGTAACTTTTTCCGGCGATTTTGGTAAAAAAGAAAAATATTTGTGGCAACACTGTCACTAACTATCAAACTTTCTACCACCAATACAGTCCTTGATACCGATGCATGCATTGACTTTGCTCTTTGCAGATTTGTTGCTCATTTTGTCTGTGGCTCATGCCCAGGCATAGGCAGAGATGTAGCAGGTGCTACGTGAGTGTAAAAATGCGGGTAGGTGTCAGGGGTGGAATTTCAAAATTTCGAAAAGTGCCTAATGGCCTGCAAAAATAGTGCCGAAAAGGAGATGAAAGTACAACAATATTAAAATTGCTTTCTTTCAAGACTCTTTAAGAACAATATATTTTCAGAAATAGTATTTTTAACCCTTCGTCAGGCGCATTATGGTGACTGTCAATTTCGCGTGCAATGTGCCTAACTGGTACACTTTTAAAAACACATACTAAACAAACTAATTATATTGTTTATACATCTGGGGAATACTGGCACGGCATTAAGGGTGTTTATTTTACACAAATTTAGCAGCTTCTATAAAAATCTTAATATGAAGTCAAAAAATACAACGTAAAATAGATTAGAAAAAATGCAAACATTCCATAAAGATTCAACTCTGGGACATGTACATAATAGCTACTTTTAGATGAATAATAAAATTAAAAAAAAATCTAAAAATAATTTATTTATTACATTTGACGAGTTTGGGCGCAATGAGCTTCTCAGATCAAATTCTGCATAACTTCTCGTTTTGGGAGTCAAACGAAAACTGAGTGGTTTTGCTGTATAGAGCACTTCAAAAGAGGAAGCTACTGAGCGTCAGCAAAGTAATCGGTATAAAAGGGCACGGCGAAGTAAAAAAATGTGCTGGCTGTGCCTTACAGATCAGTTGCAGCCGACGGAGGGTTAAAGTACAGTAAAGTAAAGTAATATTATAGTTATTAATTCATTGAATTACACTGCTCAGCAGTCGGCTGGGGAATTAATAAACCAAAGTTTTTCTGAAAGTCAGGAGAAATGCACGGACTTTAAAAATATTCACATTGGTAGATTGTACATACTAACATGTACATTTAACTTTAAGCTCACTTTATATTCAAAGCTATCCGTAAAGATAAACATTTCTATTATCGGTTCCTGACGTATGTATGTTTCTTGGTATTTAAGAAAAGTCGCCTAACTTCGGAAATTTTTATGCGATTGCAGTAAATGTTCTATCAGTTTATTTGAAAATAGATTTAATTTTAGATTGTACTACATATTTTGAAATTGTGGAAATTATCGATGGTTACAATTTAAAAAATGAAGAGAAATATGGGTTTTTTCATATAACCCGATAAAAAATCCCAACAATCCAAGTCCGCAATAGGTTTTTATATACCATTTTAAAGGCCAACTTATCCTCTTCTGAGATCACATTCGATCTTTGAAATTGAATCAAAAATAGTCATTCAAAAACTCATAAATCTACAAAATCCTAGGTCGCGACCACTAAGTGACCTTTAAACAAGTAAGAAAGTCTAAGTTCGGGTGGAGCCGAACATTAAATACCCGGCGCAAATATTAAATATATGTTTTCCACCTTTCCGAAAGCTACCGCTACATGGTAAGCCGGGGTGTATCAATTTTGAGTAAATTAGCGTCCTTAGATTTCGAAATATTGAAGTTTCAAGCATTTCTAAAGTTTACCGTTATATGAAAAGCCGCAATTTTAGTCCGATGTCAATAATTTTCAACGTTTTGCTTTTATGTGGCAAGCACAATAACCATACCGAGTTTGGTACAAATTGGTAGAACGGTTACCGAGATACATATATGTGATCATAAGTGGGTGGTGCCACGCCCATTTTACAAAATTTTATCATAAACGTATTTCTTGGTAAAGAGTTGTTACAAGAGTCAACATAAATAAAGTAGCTTTAATATTTACTGATTTATCAAAGATTTCGTATTTCTCCAAATTACCGTTACATGGGATGTGGGCGTGATTATTGTCCGATTTTAAAAATTTTCGGCCATTTGGTATCCGGTACCAAGGCGAATAACCGTGCCAAGTTTGGAAGAAATCGGTGCAGCGGTTGCCAAGATATACACATGTAACCATAAGTGGGCGTGGCTACGCCCATTTTTCAAAAATTTATAATATTCTTATTTTTCCTCTTAAAAGTATTGTAAATATCAATTTTGAGTGAATAATCTTCAGTAATTACTAAAATATCGCAGTTTTTGTATTTCTAAAAATTACCGTTATATGGGAGGTGGGCGTGGTTATTGTCCGATTTTGCCCATTTTCAATACCATACGTCCTACGCCAGAAAGAAGTACGCGTACCAAGTTTCGTTAAGATATCTTAATTTTTAGTCAAGTTATCGTGTGCACAGACGGACGGACGGACGGACGGACAGACAGTCACCGCTTAATCGATTTCTCTTTTCATCCTGATCTGTTATGTATACATTTGTCTATATCTATCTCGATTCGTTTTGCCTGTTACAAACAACCGTTATGTGAACAAAGTTATAATACCCTTGTGCACAAGTGCGCTCGGGTATAAAAATCTATTAAAATAGGCAATAATATTTCACATAAAAACAAATAAAATTAGGGAGCAGGGTCTTGAAACTTCCAAAACAAGCATTTTCGATGGGCACCCTAATATATATGCCTATGGGCAAATTAATAGCAGTTTTTACTATTTTTCTTTACATTGAATAATTTTTATTAATTTCATGTAATTTCCCTTATTTTAATTCTTAAGTCGTTTTAATTTTCATTTTTCGAATCTATAATGTAATATATGATTGGTTGTTATATATTGGCTTATTATGCTGAATTTCTTTAATTTATGATTGTGCCAAAACTGGATGAATTGTGCCAAAACTGCCTCTGAATATGAAAGTGCCAAAAACGGCACTATTGTGCCTACTTTTCCATCACTGGTATGTATACAAAAAGGGAGAGTAACGAGTTCAGCGAGAAAATCATTTAGTTCGTTTGCAACAGTCAAATGGGTAAATTCAAGGCGAATTTTCATGGGCTTAACAGTGGGCTTAAATGGATGTATAGGAATATACATATTTATAATATTTCAGACGAAGGAAAATTGAATATTTTATTTATTTAAAACAGTGATGAGAAGTCACAATGGTTGGTTTGGTCAAAAGAGGCAACTCAATTTTCTAAAGAAGCTTAGTATTACGGATTAGAACGAGAAGCTGTCAACGAATGAAACATTTATTATTACGTTGGTTGGGAGAAAAACACCAAGTATCAGTTAAATTGCTCATTATTTAAATTTTTCACTCTGCAATATATTTTTACAGTATTCTATTTATATGTCTACAAAACAAAAAAAAATAAGAACTAGGGTTTTATGCTTTTTCTTTTTTCTTTAACGTTTAGTTAAATAATGCAGCTGCAACCTATAATGGAATACCGACATACTACCCTGCACAAATCATTGGACCACGTAGTCTATTTGTGGTATATTGCAGTACTTACAAAAGTGCTCCTCTGTCATGCTGTAGCGGGCCTACTCGTGTCTCTGCACCAGCTTATTGTTACTCGATCACTGCTCGTGTTTTAACGAAATGTGATTGAAGTTGAGCATATGAAAGCAAATTTGCATGACTGGCTGTGGCTAAACGTGTAGAGATGCTTGCTCATATTTGTTAGCTCCCAGCATATTTGGGTTCGAATTCCGTCCGAGGCAACATGTAATTTTTTATTTTTATTTTTGTTTCTTGTTTTTATTAATAGCGAAAAAGCAATCAGCACGAAAAAATATATCAACAATGCCAATATTAATATGTTGGAGTACTTTTGCGTGTATTATAAGAATTGTGGTTAATTTTGGAGTACTCCTTGACACTTAGGGAGTACTCTTTAAATGCATGCATGGAGTAGATGCGATTTTTGCAGGGTAACGGCCAAGACGAATTCATATAAGGATCCACTTTAAAGGTGGTGTGACCAGAGCAATTGGTTTTTCGCCGCGGTGGTTCTTAATGTCGAAATGTTGTATTTTTGTACATTTGTTGTAATTCTTAGCCATTAAGCGCATAATGTGTTAATATAACTTTTGGTTTCATGCTACTGCTACCGCCTTCTAGGAATTCACCTTGCTAACGCCATTTACAATATTAAAACAACAGTATACCATTACCCACATGAATTCGTTTTTTCATCCACAGTTTTAATATAAACTATAAGTAGACTAAATCACAATTGCCGAATTAAATATTTTTCCTTCTTTCCTTTTAATTAAATTTGTTGCTCCTATTATTACGTCTTCCTCACATTCTTCAAGCACGTGCTTTCTTTCCCTGAACAGCCCTAGATGTTATAAAATTTTGTTAGCTCTTATTTTTATCAAAATAAAGAAATACAATAACGAAAAATAGTTATCAAAACTCCATTATGTCCCATCGTTCTATCGTTAGCACACTAATGCATGCGCATGTTGAGTACATCGCTTGTTTGTGGTAGTGGCCATGCCTGCTCATGTCGTACACTTGGTCCGACTTGCCTTTATGCCGAGGAAGTGCAGTCGTGTTTGACGCGCGCGCCAAGAAGGTTTGTGATATGCTTATATGCATTCGCCGTTTGAGAAACATTAAAATTTTTAGAAAATCAAATACATAAGTAATAGGTACATATCTCCCCACTGTTTATAGACTTAAACAAATTTTAAATGTTTGTGTGTATGTGAAATGCGCCGGAGACTGCCGTTA
Organism: Rhagoletis pomonella; assembly: GCF_013731165.1. Classification (NCBI taxonomy): domain Eukaryota; kingdom Metazoa; phylum Arthropoda; class Insecta; order Diptera; family Tephritidae; genus Rhagoletis; species Rhagoletis pomonella. Next base: position 734,544 of record NW_023458569.1, on the reverse strand, counting down.
ATCACGTATGATTGAGAGTTTGGCAATTAAAAATTGAAAGTGCTATGATTGCTGGCCAAATTTATATCGCTTATTGAATAAGCTTGCCAGAAGTCTTTTTAAATACTACGAAAAAGTGAAATAAAGCAATAGTAAATGCTGTTTGCCCTATAATTTTTATATTTAATAATGAAATATAAGTGGGTTTTATTTAAATAACAGATATTTCAAAATAGCTGAAATATGGTTATCCATAACTGTTTGAATTTACTAATGCGGTTGACCTCATTCCGGCTGGTGTAAAAGTGTGCTAAATATTTTTTTTAACAAATCCACTAGCTAAATTAAACCCACAACGAAGATTTATAGCAACAGTTACTTTTCAACACAAACTATAACTTTGTGTAATCAAGTGCTGCTTTGAAATCATCATAAGCCAAACTGCAAAAGTAATTTTGTGTTTCAGGAATTATTGGACGCTCTGGAAACTATTAAAGTAGGTAGATACTCATACAGTGCTATACATTCATTTATACGCACTTCAAGTGTGATACTATAGTCTGTTATAATAGAAATGTGCCGTAACAAGGCTTGATGTATAACTCTATTTTTCACGCTGGGGTAGATAGGTGGCGTATCCAGCTCCCGCAATCATTTCACTGGACGTTCGTGTATAGGCATTTGGGTGTTTTAATTATATTTATTGCGTAAGAAGGCATAAAATTTAAATTATTTAATTTTTAAAAGGTAAGTCCAGAAGTTTGCTTACAGCGCTCTTACACGACATGTATTTGCATATGTAAATGCTACTTTTTTTGTATCTACTCATATGTACCATATATTAGAATGCACCAGAAATGTGCATTTACATATGCAAATACATATCGTGTAAGAGCGCCATTAACAAATGCGTGGTGTTTTCATACAATACAAGTTTCATGGGCAAAGGAAGAGGGTTAACTCTTTGCGAGGTTGAAATAAGCAAAATTCTAAAGGAGAAGAATTTCCAGGTAAAACTCGCAACTAAAGGAAATTCGAAATTTACCTAGCGTAAGAAAGGCCGAATTCACCATGAAGCTACCTAGAATAGACGTATCAGCTAAGCAAATAAAGGGGAAACTAAATAGTGGTATTCATCTAAACCGATAACTTTATCAAGCAGATAATCTTATAAGTTTATGCACTCTGTTACATGAACGACCCACACTCTCTTTTCGTTTACACATGCGACAATAATCGTGTTTCCTTTGGTTATAAAGCGCAGTGTCACTAACTTTATACTACTAGCACGGGGATAAAGAAATTATAGAAACTACCTCATTAAATTGGAAAAAATTATATTTACGAGATATCTATTTAAATAAATGTACATATAACATAAGGCTATTTATTTGAAGCAAGTTATAAGAAACAATGGCAGAATGTCTGGTTGTGTATGAATTCATTTATCACGGCTACCAAACTTTGCGAATTATCAGTGAAGCAAAACAAACAGACGGGATAATAATTGAACCAGATCTCTATCAGGATCATATCGTGGTTGAATTTGCGTGCAAAATTTGTATGCGGATCCCGATTATTGCCTAAGAAAACATAGCTAGAGTTGCGACAGAGTTGCATTGTCTTCAGTTTATCAAGTTTATTCAGTGAAATCGCTGGATAAATTTATCAGAAATGTGTAAACGAGTTTCCATACAAATTTTGACAGTTCATTTATAAGGTTTACACAATTATAAGTTTATACGGTTTACAATGCATTTATAAGGTTTGATGAATACCCTTAATATTTTCGTTGCGATTCGGCATATTGCTGGGGTTTTAAATGCTACAAAAACCATCAAATAAACCAAAATTACGCTTGACAGAGTTCCACAAAATTAAGAGGATAAAGTTTGGCCGTATGTACATATGTACATGTCCTGGACCCATGAGTGGCGAAATATTATTTTTATGATGGAAAAAAATTTAGACCGGTCAGACTCCTGTTGTGATAATTTGGGCGAACACAACGTTATGGTATGGGCAGCTTGTTCGCACGATGGGGCGACCACTACTATTTTATTACGACAAAAATGATCTGGATAAGGCTGACTTCCAAAACGTACCAATACAATGTTTGGAAACTGTTATACTACGGTATTCAAACTGGTTGTAAATGCATAGCTGCGACACATTGCAACATTATAGATTGCATATTTTAAATATTCAATTTAGCAATGAACAATTTTTCAGAATTTTCCATTTTTAAAACACCAATGGTAACCAAAATCAAACGAAGCATCAACTTTGCTACTGATGCGCTAATTGCTCTAGCGATGCGTGTCGATAACTTTTCGAATGCGTTTTGGAAAAGTATACATTGTCAACATTTTGTAGTTCGGCGTTACGGGACATTATACTTTGTACGTATGCAAAGCAATTGACGTTTTGGAAGTCAGTCTAACTTAAGAAGATTTATTGTAAGATGATTTGATATATTATTATGAACGCAATCCAGAAAAAAGCTAATTTGTTCAACAAGAATGGCTCGTTTTTAGGCAATCGGGGGACACACTGCCTGCTATGTGTGGCGGGGAACACAATACAAATTTGTTTCTTGAATTTTAAGTACTTTAATATAAAGTTTTACACATCTATTAGTAGGGGAGCCCAAGAGATGATTCGAGGATTTACTCGAGCGCGTCAGATTAATATATGCATCCTTCATCCTACTGAGTACTTCTGCTAAATCTAAGCCATCTGTGTAGAGCCGCGCGCACAGAGCAGCTGATCAGAATAGTAAAAAATTGATATGTGGATTTACTCGAGCGCGTCAGATTAAGAAATGGTGGGTTAATTGCATGCTGAAAAGTGTGCATTTCAATAATCTGACGATTTGAGCGTGAAGCAAGAGATTGAGAGGGTCGCGAACCTGCAAAACAAAGGTTACCTTGACTTTTTCGAGCGCAGTCAAATTTTTTTTATTAATCGTTAGGCGTAAACTTGCCATTATATTAATATTGCTGATTTGCTGTCTTCTAATAAAATTGATGTAGTATTCAATCAAGTCGAAAAAAAAATGTTTTGGAGTGCTTGGAGCGTGCTCGCGCTCTTTCTAGCTTCCTAACTCCCCGCGTGGTATGTAAATAAGTCACGGCCAGAAAATCGGCGTGTACACATGTGTCGCTACTGTATTAGGACCTGACCCCATGCGACCACTTACGTACAATTTTTCGGCGGAGGTAGGTTTTTATTTTTGTAAGTTTGAAGTCAAAGTTATGCTTTTCTTCCTTAAAGTTAACTACACTAATGGGCTTTAACATTTATGACAGTACACATTTCGTTTTATTTATTTAGTCACGGCTAGAACATCGTTGCGTACACATGTGTCGCTACTCGCTTGAGTGTTGACCCCATGCGACCACTTACGTAACATTTTTTGCCGGAGGTAAGTTTTTTTTTAAGTTTGAAGGCGAAATTATGTTTTTTTTTAAGTTAACGATCATAGAGTGCTTTAATATTTTTGATAATACACACTTGGTTTTTTTATTTTCATAACTCTTTTTTTCAACACTATTATTGGGGTCACTGAGGACCCCATGCATTTTCTTTAATTGCCTAATTAAGGGTTAATGGAAAGAAGTAGTATTTTTTCGTATTTTGGAACGAATTTCCGTCATCCCTTGTCAAATTTGGTTTGGAGACAAACTGGTTTCGGCGGTGTGCCATCTTCAGTGTCATTTTTCGTTCGAACGAATCAGAATTGCTAAAATAAGACGATATTTTTTTTAAGGAACAAAAGGTTATCAACGATTTTTAGCTTCAAGTAGCATCTGCGCTCTGAAATATGTATGTTACTGAATAATGTATGTACGAGTGAAAACTATCGATAGTGCTTACAAAACCATCGATGTTTTCGATAGTCAAAAACCATAGATACTATCGATAGTGCCATCGATAGTTTTCCAGCTCTAGTGTAGTGGTTTCGCGAAGTGATCTTGTCTCTCTACTGGTAATTCATAAAACTTATACTATTAATTTAATTTATTTGCATTTATTGTCCTAAATTATTAATACTGTGATAATTAAAGTGAGATAAATAATTGACCAAAAATAATTCAGTCAATTAAAACAATTGAATTTGTCATGAAAACGTCTCCCCCTACCGTATTTCCCCTGTCAAAACAACTGCCAGGGGAGATACTATCCATCATAAGATATTTGTACAAATGCAGATATAGCCAAATTCTATCGACGTCAGTTTTAAATGATTATTACAAATGCAAATTGTTACGATACAAAATTAAAGGAGGTTCTTAGTTCATATTGTTATTATGCTATTTTAATTTTTATAGATGATGGAACCACGGAAAAAGTTAACACGCGAAGAAAGATTGCAGAAGAAACGTGAAGCAGAAGCAGCTACGTTATCAAAAGATTAAAAATTATCCAGAAATGTATGAACTGCAAAAGCAAAAAGAAAAATATTTAAAAAAGAAGGAGAAAGGAATCATTAAAACTGTCGAACAAATGACTCTTAGAGAACATCGTAACACCATCAGTTACAGATTTTGATCAACAGATACCGCAAAGTAATTTCCGTAAAAGGGTTGCAGCCAAAACTAAATCAGACCGAGCTAGACGACAAAGATATTTAATTAATAAAAAAAGACGAGATTATAAATAAACTAAAAACCAAATTAGCACGTTACAAAAACAGGTTACAAAGATTACGAAAGCCTGAAAAACTTACACCCAACATCATAGTAGAACAATTGATGAATTCTCCAAGTGCCACAGACACAGTTAAGAAAAATTTGCTGTTTGCAGAAGTACTCAAGCAACAATTAAAAGAAAACTATTCTTTCCTACAAAACGGAAAAGAAAAAAGAATTTTTAAAAGAATGATAAGCGGGAAAATTATGAAAAAATATGGTATACTACAGAACGAAAAAATGAAACCTTTGAGAAAATTTGTAAAAGTACTATTAATAGAAAATAAAAGGAAAGCCAAAGCAAGTTATGAAGCAATGAAGAATAAAATTATAAATTTTCTTGAAGATAACTCTAATACCAGGTTATGTGCCGGAAAAAGAGGTTATGTGACAAAAAATGGAGACCGGAAACAAAAGAGAGTTCTTTTGGATACTCTTTGAAAACTCCACAAATATTTTATAAAGAAGTATAATATAACGATCTCATATTCTCTATTCTGTCGCCTAACGCCATTTTGGATCGTACAATAGTTTTGTAGCAAACGTGAAACTTGTTTGTGCGTTACACATGCTATTATGGTTATGATTCTTACGGCTCTATTCCAAAACAAAGTTATATATATATCAAACCATCAAAATCTGCTTCACTCAATTTGTTGCAACAGATATAGCGAACAGTGTATTTCCGGAGAATGTGTAAATTGTAAAAAGAAAGGACTCGAATATAAGGAATTTGATAATAGTATTAAAATTGTCTAAAGAAAGTGGGAATCCGTCTCTACCAACATAACTGATCCAAAAACGTTTAAGGCAAGAAAGGTGACTAAATATTTGAAAAAGTCCGTTCAGATTTATCCTCGTGATTTGATTATGCAGTTAGAATGTAATTTGGAATATTTCCTTCAACATGAACTGAACATAGTCATAGTCCACCAGCATTCTGCTTTTAAAATTAAGAAGACAAATTTAACAGAAAACAAGCAAAGAAATATAGGTTCGGGCGAAACCGGGCAGGTATCAAATATCGTCGTTTCAACTTTCCCTGAACTACTTTTGCATGAAAAGTAGGGATGTTTACCCGATTTCAAACGTTTCGATAATATGCAGAGTTAGACTTAATCGATTGAGTGGTTACCGAGGTACACCTTTGTAGTCATAAAGTGGGCGGTGCTACGTCCAGTTCCTAAAAGTCTATAGCAGTCTTATTTATTGTTAGGAGACTGTTGTAACTATTAACTTGGAGTAAATTAGCGTCCTCATTAAAATATCGGAGTTTTCGTATTTTTCAAATTTACCGTTATCCCGCTTCCCATGTGTAATTCTAGAAATTGATAAATCGGTTACCGAGATACACATTTGTGGTCATAAGTGGACGGCGCCATGCCCATTATGCAAAAATTTATAATATTATAATTTTATGCTAAGTGGTTATTGCAATCATCGACTTTAAGTGAATTAGCTCTAGCTTAATCGACTTCTCTTTTAATTTTTAATATTTTAATTCAGATTTGTACCATGATGTTCAAAGTCAGAAGCATTAACCACTGAGCTATGTACATCCCGTAAACTCTTGTTGCTAATTCCTTTTCCTTATTCAACCAACTACTATCAAGTGCAGCTGATTTGCCGCTATTTAAACTCGACAGCGTCGTTGTTGTTGTCAATTCTATACATCCATTTGCTTATTTGCTTTTTTGTTTAGTTTCAGGCAGGCTCTTCCTAAACTATGTATTTGGCAATGTTATTGTGGCTTATGACAATTTTATTTTTAATATTTTTATTGAGCTTTGTACCACGATTGCTTATTGGGAAAAATTGAAAAAGCAACAAAGTCTAAGCGGCAAAACAACGCAGGTTCGATCCCTGCTGAAGTCTAGAAAAAGAAGTCTGATGAGGAGATGTGGTGATCTCCGAAATAGCTGCTATAACTTCTACCGCTTAGACTTTGTTGCTTTTTCAATTTTTCTTAATAAATAATCATGGTACAAAGCTCAATAAAAATATTAAAAATAAAATGTTAATAAGCCACAATAACATTGACTTCTCTTTTCAGTCTGATCATTTTTCCATATCTATCTCGATTCGTTTTGGCTGTTACAAACAAACGTTTTGCGAACAAAGTTAATATACCCTTGTGCACAAGTGCGCTCGGGTATAATGAAGCTGTGTTTCATATCGGTTTTAGTGAGAATTACTTTACTAAATACGCAGAAGAGATTCAGGCATTTCATTTTGGAGGCTCGCGTCAACAGATAAGTCTGCATACGGTTGTAACTTACACGAAAGAAGAGGCATCAGGTTCAGTGAAGACTACATGCTATTGTTCGATGTCAGAACATTTGTTACATTCGCCTCCAGCTATATGGGCACACTTAAAGCCAATTTTGAACCGCTTACCACCTGATGTAGCGATCCTCTATTTTTGGAACGATGCACTATATACATAGTCATTTATGTTCTCCGGCCAAAAATCATCCAGGAAAGGTAGAGACTTGAAATTTTGTACACACATATTTGACATCCCTATGAAGCTCCGGCCATATGGGAGTGATTTGATCACGCCCACGCCTTTTTTCTGAAGAACAACTTTTTAACAAAACCCTACGAACATTTAAAGGAAAAGAGTTTGGAAATAATGAAGACCTTACGAGTATATTATTTAAGAATTTACTTGATCTATATACTTATACTTAAAATCTTTTCATGAATCTGAAAATACCCGCACTTTTAATTTTTTTTCTGTTGTTTTTTGAGATATCGCTAAGTTAGTTATATAAAAAATATTAGCTTAGCTTAAAAGCACACGTTCTTTCTCCCTCTAGTTCTTCGGAACGCATATCCTCCAACTCTTCTAATGCCTGACGTGATGTTGTAGGCTTATCGTCTTTAAGCTCATTAGGAGGAGCTTTCAAAAGCGCCACTACTTCAGGTGAAAAGTTTTGTTTTTTTGTTGCATAAATTCGCTTTGGCAAGAGCATACTAGATAAAAGGGGATCAGATGAATCCATAGCTCTATCAAACACATCTTTTATATTATTCTCCCTGCTATATTTTCTGGCATGTGATACAGATCTCTTTTATAGAATTTGTTACGGCATTCGGAAGCATTTTCTCCTAGACAGCCTAGTGGTACACCAGACGATTGCATAATTTGAGAAGAGTGAACCAAAATTTGTGTAACGTGGCTGACTTAGGATACCAGTCGTACTTTTCCATGTAAATTTCGAATGTTCTCTTACAAAAGCAAGGCAAAATATATTTTAAACCATTTTCCTTTGACGCACGTGTCGAAATTGATGCCGCGTGTAACAGAAGAGCGGTGTTACTCTTCCTTGTTTAGTTGCCTATTAAATTTTTGCGTGATCCAATCGAAAACGGCTTTTTGTATTTTATTATTTTCTACCCAGACATTAAAAATGTCTCCGTTTTTGATCTTGATCATCTCTGAAAATGATTGATAAGTCAGCGATTAGCAAACTCTTGCAAAAGATATATACACCAAATTAAAGCACAGACAACACACTTTTCTGCTGTATAAGTTTTATATCGAAACCGGTCGGAAGACATAACTTCTATTTAACGAAACCAGAACAACATTTTTAAAACCACATAATCTTGACTAGCACATTACTACTGCGAAATTTTAAACATATGATTCTTGTATGATTTTTGCGCTAATAGAGATTATTATACACACCTTCACGATTAGTTTCCTTTACAGAAAAAATTGTATCTTTAATAATTTTCCTTGGGCACAATTTTAACTTTCACTGACTTTGACATAAAAATAACTACAAAATTGACGTACAAAAACGGTTAACTTCTTATACTAGAGTTGCCAGAGAACAATAAAAAGTATGTATTCGCAATGTAAGGTGCATTCTCTATTCAGAGAAAATGCAATTTGCCAAAATCCGGAACTAAAAAAATAGACTTTTGGCCGCAGAGCATGGTTATTTAAGCCATAGTGCGATGGACCGTTAACACAATATCGCAACAAATACATGTTTTACTCTTTCATCATTTAAAAGATTTCTACCCAAACCTTACACATTTTACTTGGAATCACCATGAAGCTGGACACGGTAAGGGGGCACATGATGGGTCGGTGCTGTATGCAAGAGAACAGGTGACCGATTGGTGGCAAGGGGCAAGGATATAGCATCTCTGAGCGATTTGTCAGATGCTATTCAGGAAAACTGTCCTAGCATCAATGTTTTCGTTGTTGACAACAAAAATATCCAAGAAAAAGAAGTTTTGCTTGCTGGTGCTAAGGAACACATAAAGACTTTTCCAGGTACTTTGCGTGTCCATCAGGTCTCATGGAATATTGAAAATCAAAATAAAATAAAAATTAAATCTTTAAGCTGCTTTTGCAATGAAAGTATATATTTCGATTATTTCAAATTAAATGTCATGACTTACTCGTTTAATAAAAAATCTCGCATCCGGGTCGAGGATGTTTACGGACCGGACACAGAGTCCGAGAATTCATCTGAAAACGAACATATTAATACATCAAAACAAAAACAAACAAGTAAGAAAGTCTTAGTTCGGGTGGAGCCGAACATTAAATACCCGGCGCAAATATTAAATATATGTTTTTCACCTTTCCGAAAGCTACCGCTACATGGTAAGCCGGGGTGTATCAATTTTGAGTAAATTAGCGTCCTTAGATTTCGAAATATTGAAGTTTCAAGCATTTCTAAAGTTTACCGTTATATGAAAAGCCGCAATTTTAGTCCGATGTCAATAATTTTCAACGTTTTGCTTTTATGTGGCAAGCACAATAACCATACCGAGTTTGGTACAAATTGGTAGAACGGTTACCGAGATACATATATGTGATCATAAGTGGGTGGTGCCACGCCCATTTTACAAAATTTTATCATAAACGTATTTCTTGGTAAAGAGTTGTTACAAGAGTCAACATAAATAAAGTAGCTTTAATATTTACTGATTTATCAAAGATTTCGTATTTCTCCAAATTACCGTTACATGGGATGTGGGCGTGATTATTGTCCGATTTTAAAAATTTTCGGCCATTTGGTATCCTGTACCAAGACCAATAACCGTGCCAAGTTTGGAAGCAGCGGTTTGGAAGTCGGTGCAGCGGTTGCCAAGATATACACATGCAACCATAAGTGGGCGTGGCTACGCCCATTTTTCAAAAATTTATAATATTCTTATTTTTCCTCTTAAAAGTATTGTAAATATCAATTTTGAGTGAATAATCTTCAGTAATTACTAAAATATCGCAGTTTTTGTATTTCTAAAAATTACCGTTATATGGGAGGTGGGCGTGGTTATTGTCCGATTTTTCCCATTTTCAATACCATCCGTCCTACGCCAGAAAGAAGTATGCGTACCAAGTTTCGTTAAGATATCTTAATTTTTACTCAAGTTATCGTGTGCACAGACGGACGGACGGACGGACGGACAGACAGTCACCGCTTAATCGATTTCTCTTTTCATCCTGATCATTTATGTATACATTTGTCTATATCTATCTCGATTCGTTTTGCCTGTTACAAACAACCGTTATGTGAACAAAGTTATAATACCCTTGTGCACAAGTGCGCTCGGGTATAAAAAAGGAAGCAAACACCAGACAGAGGATGAAAAACAACAGCCAACATCCAAAAAACATTTAAGAACGGCGACTTTATTCTAGTTAAACTTTCATCTATAACAGTAGAGTATTGTTACGTCGCTATGTGTTCCAAACTCAGGATGGTGAGATACAGGCAGTTTTCTATAAAGTAGTGAACGAAACTGGAAAATTATTTAAGGTTGATGAACACAAATGAGTGCATTCAATTTTATATGCTTTTTTATTTATTTTATAATATGATAACTAATATATGTGAATTTTTGTAATTGAAACACTCTTGTTTTAGAAAAAAGATTGTAATATAAGTCTGATTAATGATTAATATGATAGTCTGATTATATGTTAAGAACAATGTTCAATAAAATCTGATTTTATTAATTATGTTATTGTGCCAAATTATCTCCCCTGGTGAAGTAAGTATCTACCCTGATCTTGACGTCTCTCCTATGGCCGATGTATTTACCCTGGTCTCCGAAAAAGTAATAAAATCTGTATAAAGTGAGTTGCCTTTACGTGAAAAGGTAAATAAATGGGGCAAAAATCATAATAAGAGGTTTCATGAAAAAAATCCACAGTTTCTCCTTGGCCATATCCTCTATGCATTTGAAACCTCTTATCGTAGAATACCCCATATACACATTTTATGTTGCCTTTTTTGCCTTTTTTAAGATATTTGCATTTTTGGCCTTTTCTAACTTTTGATTGTGAAGGGCAAGGACAAATCCCTTATTCCTGATAATATGAAACTTTTAAATGTTCAATATTTAAATTGGGGGCATTCATGCATCTTGTTGTTCAATGTACTTACAACTATAGAGATTCTAGTTTTGTGATTTAAAAACTAGAAAAGCGAAAATAGTCAAAGATTCAAAGTAAAAATTGTTCATATAATTAAACTAGTTCATTGTTTTTCCCCTTTTACTTGTAAAATAAACATTTCTAAAATATATGTATATTTTGATTATTTTTCGGTTTTTGTCTTTTCTAGTTTCTTCTTTTGCCTTTTTACGATTTGTAGTGCCTTTTCCTTCCTATTTCTTTATCTTATTTTGCCTTTTCAAGCCCATTTCGTTATTTGATTTTGCCGTTTTTATAGGTTTTTAGGTCCTAAAAATCTGTTCCCTGCTCATAAGCATTATAACATAAACATATAAATTCGCGTTGGACTGTGTTGGAAATTTATTAGAATTCTAGAAACTGTTATAAAAACTTAAATATATTAAATCAGAGTTACAAGTATCCAGTTCTATCTTCTTCTTCATTGGCGCTGTAACCGCCCAAGTGATTTTTGCCGAGTTCAGCAAAGCACGCCAGTCGTTTATCCTCTGTGCCAACCGACGCCAATTGGAAACGCCAAGTGAAGTCACGTCCTTCTCCACCTGATCTTTCCATCGCAGTGGGGGCCTCCCTCTTCCTCTGCTACCACCAGCGGGTTCCGAGTTGAATACTTTCAGAGCTGCAGCGTCGGTGTATATTGGAACGATATGCCCAAGCCAGCGGAGCCGCTGTATTTTAATTCGCTGCACTATGTCCATGTCGTTGTAAAGCTCATACAGCTCATCGTTCCATCGTCTACGGTACTCGCCGTCGCCAACGCGTAAAGGCCCGTAAATCTTCCGCAAAATCTTTCTCTCAAAAACTCCAAGAGCCGCCTCATCGGATGTTGTCATTGTCCATACTTCTGCGCCATATACCACGGGCATGATAAGTGACTTATAGAACGTGGTTTTCGTACGGCGAGAGGGGACTTTACTCCTGAATTGCCTACTCAGTCCAAAGTAGCACTTGTTG